>NW_027122289.1:165000-765000 GCF_030686945.1 Centruroides vittatus | reverse complement strand
TTGTAAACAGCAGCCATTTTTCGGCAATTTCAAAAAAAAAAAAAAAAAAAAAAATGTACAAAATAACCTCCAAACAACGGCCATTTTTATGTTCTGTCAATGTGGCCGTTGTCGAGAGATTTCACTGTAAATGTAAACGTTAAAAGACAATAAAAATAATAGTTTAATTACACATACATAACAAAGTTTTTATTCATTACGCTGCCAAGCGATATTTTTAACGCGGAATATAAGGCTATCATCATAGATCATCCCGTTAATAATTTAAATACATCATCTTCTGTCCACACCTTAAAAGATTTCAAGAAAATCGCTTGCAAAGTTTTGAGATTTTTAACAATTAAAATACGTATTATTTTACGTTAATATAAGCTTTATCTTAATATCAACGTCCAATTAATCTACTTAATCATCATCCATATCTAACAATAGATATCATCATCATCCTAGAGTTATCTGCATTAATCAGCACTCCCATTATCATGTTATTTACTCCATTTTGTTATATATATTATATACTTATCTACAATTAATTATAGAGTTTAAATATATTAGATTATTTTAATCCTTATCATCATGGTTGAAGATGTTTGCTGCTAAAAATAGTAACGTTATTTATGCCCGAGTATCAATCTCTATCTCCGTCTATTATCTACATTAACTCAACGGTATTATCAATCTTCATTATCAATATTATCTGCATCATCATCATCATCATCCGTTTCGGTTACTGTTTACATTAATCCGAATTTCTGTTATCTAGAACGGATATTCTGTTATTCTTGTTCCTCTCGCGAGATAGTGTTAACTTATTAGTAAAGTGACATTTGTCACAATGTATCCGAATCATGCCACTCCGCCATATTGGAAGAGTCGCGCACTCCGCCATATTGGATGGCCACGCGACGTTTAGTCTTTCACCGATCGGTGTTTTCTATCGTGACTTCTTAAACAGAAACGTCACATTTTACGAAATAAATTTTTTTTATTTAAATGTAAGCAGACAGCCATACAAATATATTGACACAACTTTCTCGCGCGCGTCGTCGCATACATCACAAAAAAACCCATATTTTTTCGAAACAGGTTTGAAAGTATCCATCTAAACGACCAGACACACAGACTGACTTCGCATCTAACACGAAATTCCCACCAAAACATAGAAAATTTTAGTAAATAAAATTTCAAAAATGGCGTTTATTTATTTTCGTGCATACAAAAAATTTCTGTATTACATTTTATTTATTTTTCCGAAATAAGTTTTAAAAACACAAACCCAGACAAACAGACGGATAAATCTGTAAACCGAAATAATCAATTACGTCCTGCCGCGCGTCGTCGCACCGTATCGCGTCGCGTCAAGAAATCGCCATTTTTCATGCAAAAACACCAATTAACTAAAACACACAGACAAACAAACATCACAACACAAAATTATCATCAGAAATAGCGAATACCAAGAGCAAGAGAAATCAGTTTTTTATTTTTCTGTGTATAAAAGTTTCTTAAACACATTTTATTTACTTCAACGTAGACAAATCTATTAACTGAAAGAAATACTATTCTCGAGCGTGCCGTCGCGTCGCATCGCATAGCGCGCACCAATCAACGCCGGCTTCCATAAATAAAACACCACAGGTGCACGCGTTTTGTCTAGTGTACACATTTACGTCATTTATGATAGAATGACGCAATACTTACGTAATAGCGTACACAAGTTCCTTGAAAACACGGACCCAGACGAACAGACGACCAGACAGACTTCGAATCTGCCATAGAAACACGCGAAAACCGAGAAAATTCAATCAAGTAAAAAACTACAAAAATAAAATGGCAAATTTTTTCTTTTCTTTTATTTTCATGTGTACAAAAAAATCTCTAAAGTACATTTTAATTATTATTATTATTATTTTATTTTTTTTTTTTGTATTTTTTTCACTCTTAAAACACACCTTACATATACAAAGATAAGAAAATACAAAAATGTTATCCACAATTGGGAAGAAGAGAAAATTATATATGTATATACTGTTTATATATGCGCATGAATGTCTGTCTGTACGTCTGTATGTATTTGAATATATATATATATAAAAGCACAACAAATTCGAATATATACATTATCCCAGCGACTTCATACATATACATGGGGAAAAATAACATTTTTTTGCTTAAATCTTATTGTTTTTTTTGTTAATTTCGACTATTTCTCTTGTCTTTTTCCCTATCACAAATCAAAGAGATCACTTCTTTGTTTCTTCATTATATATATAATATATATATAATGTAATATATATAAAAATTCTATTTTTTTATTGATTTTTAACACATTTTTTCTATAATAAATTTAAACCTGTTTGCATAGGACATCATCATCATCATCATCATTATATATAGTAATTTATGGGTATAAAAAAAATGCATATTTTTAACCATACAGACTCAAATTTTCGTCAAAATATTGTATTTTTTTTTCATTGTTAATATGCAATCTTTGGTAAAAATTGTGTAATAAATTATAAAAATTAAGTAATATATTTATATATTTATATATATATATATAAAACTGAGCGTTATTTACTAAAAAAACAGTTTTTTTTTCTTTGGTTGTTGTGTTTTTTTACCTAATTTACCTGGTTTCCTGGCTTTATAACGTCGTAAACGTGCGTAAAAAGCGCTAGTAGGTGGGTTATGTCGGTCTGCTTGGTTTCGTGTAACTCCTACAAGTTATTTCTGTTTAAAGTAGGACGTCTGTAAGCTTGTCTGTACGTCGTTCATAGGAGAAACTACGGAAACCAGGCTTAAATATAGATTTTTTTTGAGTGAAAAAGTGGTCCCTCTTTATAAAGAAACGATGCAGAAGATATAAAACTTTTTTTTTTGTTCGTAATTTTATCACATTGCTCTATTAATTTTTTTATTAGCATTAACAAAAATAAGCTAAGAAATTTATTATTTTATTTTAATTTTTAAAAATTTTTTCATTGTTAAAATAATTTATTTTTGTCATTTTTGGACTGATTGCTTTTTGATTTATTGCTCTAAAAAATCGCTTTTTTTTGCGGTTTAATAATTATAAATAATTAAAAAATTAAAAATAAAAATAATAATAATGGCACCTATTTTGGGATAAAGCTAAAAATTGGCAAATTTTTTTAGTCTAAACGGGCATTTTTTTTGGCAAATTTGTTCGTTTTGGCAGTGTAGATTGAGAGAGGGAGCCGTTGGGAAGGAGTAATTAGAAGTAGAGGAGCATTAAGTAGGAGCTCACTTCGAATATCCGGAAATTCCGGATTATCGAGGAGAAGTGGAAGCTCCCTTTCGATGTTGGAAAGGAGCTCGTGTGACCAAAAAGTGACTAGATTTGGCCTGCTAATGTATATATATATATATATATTAATGATGTTGACTGGCACAGACACGAAAATTTCAATCTGTTGGGTTGGTGAACGGTTTTTTTTTGGAAGTGGAAAGTAATGTTACGTTTTCCAAAAAAAAAGAAAAAAATGTGAAATTCACTTTTGCAAACGTGTTCAACGGGTTCTCATAATTGTCCATGGCAGTCGAAGTCACCAACGTGACTGAAATACTAAAAGAAGGACGGGGTTCTTTATCACTCCTTCGGTCACGGTCACCGAAAGATCAAATGGTAAAGACTTCTCAACCAGCTGAGCGGAGAGAAACCCTGAAAAAAAAGAGAGAAAACACTTCAGTACTGCTGCAGCAATAAATAAAAATGGTGCTTCTAAAGTAATAAACTCTATCTCAAGTTAGGCACGTGTTACTGTATTTACAAACTCTACACTTTGCAAGAAAAAACAAAGAAAGGTGCTGTTACGGTACCCGCAGCTAATTTGCATACGCTACCAGACGTGGCGTAACGCGAGGTGTCGAGTCACGCGATGGAAATAATTAAAAAAAAAGGGGGGGGGTCAATCCGTCACTCTATTGTTGCGATAATGCTGTTACAGTAACGGGAATATCGCGTAGAGTCGCGCGTAACTTAAACAAAGGATGAATTTCGGGAGTGGATTTTCAAAAATCCTGCCTATTAGGAGCGAGGCAGACAGGAAGAAACACGACGATAATTGATGTTGTTGTAACTTCCGTTTCAATCAGTTCAAAAAAGCAGAAAATATTTTGTTAAAAGTTACAAAAGGGTGAATACTTGATGAACACGCGGCAGAGGGGAGAAAAAAATGGAGAGGAAGGGGAGGAAAGAATACATTAGTGTTGCATCTCTTCTACAAATTTAAAGCTCAATTAGCAATGGATCCCGAGCCTGCAATAATTAAGATGCATCAAGACTCTTATCTAGATGATAAATGGCACAGTGTGCTTCGTTTGCATGGTAAGAACTAACTACATTCTCACCCCTCTCCACGCTCTTCTTTATGAGATATTACTGCTAAATGAACAAATTTGTAAGGGGGTTTTATACGATTAGCGAGCCTTTTAAGCCTCAAATCTCTTGTTAGAAAGTGCTGAGAGTAGGGTGTAATAGAATCACACTGCAAGGATTTGATTATGCTTCTTATGCAATTTAAATCTTTGCTTTGATTTCCCTAAAACGAGCTTAAACACGGACCTTTTTCATTTTTATATAAGCTTATCCGCACTGTTTTACACCCGAATTAGATAGTTCAAAGATATTTTTGGACCCTAAAATGCTCAAATTTAAGGATCTACGCGCGGATGAGCTCTGTAGAAGTAATGGTGTAGCTAAGTATTGATGAGCTCGACAGTCACCTACGCTCTTCTCTAATTGCTAGACCTTTATACTTCTTTAAGGGATGTAGGACAATTTTCTAAGTTATGGTTCGCTAGCCGATATAAAAATTAAGAGCAGGGCTTAATGGAGTTTAAAGTAGAGAGAGCGAGCCCTTACGAAGATTGTGTTTAGGAGAAGGGCAAACAATACTTGGTAAGGTCGCAAGAAAATGAGACCAGATGTTACAGGCGATGAAGCCAGACAGGTGTCTGCGTGGGGAGCGTGGGAATGTCCGTTGAGGGGGTGAGGACAACCCCCCGACATCTCCAAAGACTCGAGGAACCGTTATAAAGAGGACCTCGGTGGGAAAAGCTAGTCTCTCGGCCCACCTGCACCTCTTTTGAAACATAAGCAACGAATTTTTCTAACAATGCTCGGATTTATTGTTGCTTTGCACTCGAGCCCTTTCTATTCACCCGGGGGGCGGAAACGGGGGTAGCTCTCCGTTGCCCCGTCGAGAATTATGAAAAATGAAACCAAAATCTCGACCCTCTCGCTTTTTCGCTGTGGTTTTCTTCCAGAAAAGTTCCATTTTTTTGAGATTTCAACGCCCTGCAAGTCTTTGTGTTGTCGCGAAAATTTGACACTTACGTGTCAAATTTTCGAGACAACACAAAGCAAGGGCGTGGATTAAGTGGATCAAAACGCGTGCTTTTAGGCTATTTCTGCACTATTTTTATTGTAAATACTTGAAATATCGAAATTTTAAATAATCTTTTGGCTTAAAAATTACAAAAGATGAGCCTTCTACACCGTTTCTACTCACGCCAAACCCCCTTATTTTGCAACCAAACTGACTAGAGAAAATTTGCGTCCCCATTAAGCTTCTTTTTATATTAAAAAAATAGCCCCTTTAATATCATCCGAGGAGATGTAACAAACCAAACGGAGGATCGTTTCAAACTGGTAGAGAAATATTGACGTGATCTAATAATAGAAGGTGGCTAAGGCACACACGTGTTAAGGCTACGTGGGAATCCCTTGTCAACAGCCCCTCCCTACCAGATAGGGAACATCACGTGACGTTGTTATCCCTCAGCTGGTGGGTCGAAGTCAACAACAATCAGCTGATGGCAGCAACCTGTTTGTCAGCTGATGGCTCTTGCCTGGCCCCGTGTTGCTTGTTATTCTAGTCCCGAGACTAAAAATGAGGGCACAATCAGCTTTTTTGTTTGTGTAGCGATAAATGCCAAAGCTATACCTAAATAACCTCGCCGTGTTTCCCAGAGCAATAAAATTAATTTATAGAGCAATCGAGGTGTCTTGTTTCTTGTGATATACGATTTAAATGGAGTATAAAAGAAGAAAACTTACCTCAAGTTCGGCTTGAAGTGTACTTCGAGAATAGGAATCAAAATCGTCAGCCATACTTCTCAACATCCTCCCCGCGTACGCCATGTTGCTTCTCCTCTCTCTCGTGGACCTCGCTTGTACCAAATCCGGTAGAGGACCCTCCGATGTCCTAGGCGAGTGCTGCCTGTGTGCGTTTTCTAGCATAAGAAACAAGAAAAATCTTCAGTTAAAATAAATAAAACGAGCATTTACAGGCGCGCAAAGGGGGAGAGGGTTCAAACACGTGAAAGTCGCGCCCTCCCCCCGGTTTTAACAAAGTGCAGTGACAATTAACCGTACGAAAATAGAAGACCCCTGTGGCACTTCAGTCTTGGCAACTGTTTTCTTTCAGGTGGTCCGATCCGTGCGCGCTCGTGCTCGATAATCTACGAAAATTCCCCCTTTACGATCCTTCCAAAAATAGTTTTTAATCCGGTAACGAGCGCCTATTGCGTCACGTGGCGAAACGCGTGCTTCTCTATATTTAAAAACCTGATGTCACGCCTCGGAGATGGCACCGTTTGTTTGATGAACGAGGGGGTGACTACGTAAGGAGTTCTGAAAATTAAAACCGGGTGTGGTTGCATAGACGAGAGAAAGAGCGCCAAGAATCGCGTGCAGAGTTTTCTTCAATTTTTTTCCGCCCATAAATGGGGGTGGTGGCAATCGTCGGGGGGGCCTCGAACCGTTTTAAATGATAACAAGTGAATTTATGCATAGGCTATCAGCAGGTGTGCACTATAGAGTTGTCGCTCCTCAGTTTCTTTTTTTTATTTTCTGTGCGCGCCCAAACATTAACGGAGCGCAACAAACAAATGTCAGCTGTAGAAGTCATTCAAATGTGCTTGGTGGGGGTTAAAAACGTCATAAATCTAGCGTCAACTGTTAGCGACTGCAAACGACCGCCGAATTACAGCGTAAAATAATAAGGCAGCGAGAGAACGGAAGCGCAGATATACAGGATAAGCATAAACCACTAGAATGTCACTGCCACGCATTGGATAGTACTTTACGATCGACAACTTTTATGTCAGATACTTCTCTTTTCTCTGCTTGGGGGTCGATAACGCGTAAATCATAGAATAACTCTAGCTAGCAGCTGTACTCTCTCACCTACAACGCTTTTAATTATGTAGGCAATGGCATATTGGTAAATAGTAGAGTGCTCGATGGCGTGGTTAGGGGTTGTCGAGTTTTGTAGCCACCTGCCTGTAGGGTTATGGGGTTGCACTTTGTAAATGTTTTGCATCTGATTGTTTTCGCTCGTGTTGTTCGTCACGCTAGTTTACGGAGGATGAGAAGATTTGTGGTCGATTTTTTCGTGTGTGATGTCAGCTTTTTTTTTTAGGTGTTCCGCTTTATCTCGTATAACAAACTTTATAGGTGCTTATTTATTAAAAAATGTCTTTAAAAATCGTATTTTTTAAGGGTTTTAAGGGTGCGATATCCTATTTTATAATCGGGGTTTTTATGAATAGTGTTTTTCTCGTCTATAAAAGCTTTAATGGTTAGATTTTTTCAGATTAAAACAGCCATGTTTTTTGGAATCTTCAGCGCTCTGCGATCAATTTTGAGGGATTTTTAAAGGTTATAACCGATCTGGGCCTACCTTTCAGCCTATTTTGAAGAGGAAAACGTTTTAAAAACTATTTTTTCGAGTATAAAACGTCATTTTTAACGATTTACGCTGGAAAAAAAATCATTTTTAGGCTATTTATACAGTGAAACCTGCATTAACGGACACCTCAACGGGCATTTTTACAATCCAAGACCCTTCTATTATATTTACCTCTAAATAGCGGACAATTGTCTCGATATCGAAAGTGTCCGTTATTCGGAGGTTACGGTGAATTTGGTTAGATGGTAATACTGTATTTAACATATTTAAGACAAAATTTGTATCAAGTTCTTGAAAATGGGAATGATTTATAATCAATTTTGGTGAATAAAAATATTTTATTAAGTTGGGAAGATGAATTTTACTTTAGGTTTCCGCGAAAACGTGGTCCATTTTTGCTACTTTTGAGCTCTTTTTTCATACCTTTCTGGCCACGCAGAGATCGAAATGAAGTATATTAAACATAAAGGTAGGTTTGCCAAAGAACTAAAGTAGCAAAGAAGCTCGAAGGTGAGATTAGGATTTTTAAAGGAAGAAGCGGAAAAAAGTTCGAAAAGAAGAGATGGAAAACAAAGATTAGGAAACAAAAAAGAGAAAGATAATAAACAGAAAAATCGAAACTTTAGAGCTTAGTAGAAAAGAAAGAAATGTGTTCAAATCAGAAGTGAAAACAAACATGGCAGAGAAGCAATAAAAGAATCCAAGAACAATAAGCAAGTAGGAGGAGAGGGGGAAAAGGAGCGCTCAAAAACTACCAAAAAGGACATAGCACTAATCCGTCCAGTTCACTAGAAACTGTAGCGGGAGTTAATAACGGATCGATAATATTTTTTCCCTGCTTAATTAAAGTACAGAGTCAATCGACATAGTTGTCGAAGCAGGGGGGAGGGAGGAAGTTAGAAGAGGCAAAGTACGAAATGTGACAAACAAGAGAGATGACATTTGGAAGATCACCGGCCGTAAAATCCGTTCTGTTAATCACCCAATGGTCATCCGCATCGGATACTCGATTCGCTGGGGATACAATCCATCAAGTAGAGGTATGCACACCGACAATAATCACGTTTCCCCGCTGCACTTCACCTGATCTGACCGGCCGTGCGCAAACCACACTCGATAAGTCGATCGCCGAGTCGTTTGGAAGGGGGGAAGGTGCACCGCCCTGACGTCACCGGCGGGGGAAGGGACGGAGGCAAGATAAAGCTAAGGAGATCGTAAAAAAAAGAGAGGAGAGGAGCCAAGTCAGTGCCTGGTGACCTCCGCGTCCACATCTGTCGCCGGCTGCAGAGAGTGAGAGAGGCTGCGTGACTCACCGTGCCACCCCCACACGCATCGTCCTGCAAACAACGTCAATAGCATCTTTACAGCTTACTGCTTCGCTTATCTCTTCGCGTCTACCCCTGTTTGCATTGTCTCCCCGTTGCGTACAGCGAGGGGATTGTGACGTGGGGGTTATAAAAACGCTCGCACCTAGGCGCCGAGAGTACTGCCACCCCCCCGTAAACAGAGCCGCTCGAACGTGCGATCTGTTTTCTACGCGCCTAGCGCGCGCAGGTCTATGGTCTTTTAGCGTGCGTTTCCTCCCCCCATCGCGTACTGCGGCGCGTTGCCCCCGGGGAGGAAAAGGACGACGATGAGAAGAAGTAAATCAAGTAAGAAACCAAAGTGTTGTTTACTTGACACAAAAGTTATTCTTTTATCCATAATCGGTGGAGCGCATCTAATGGTTGTCTGGTTAGCCCTTCGGTCGCCACAATTTGGTCCGTCAATGGAAAATCGCCAAACGTAAAACTTGAATTAAAAAAACAGGAAAAAATATCCCTAACAAAATAATATTTTTGACATTTGTAGAGTTAGGGAGACGGAAATGTCGTTTAAAAGTTATTACCTCACATTTTTGTCAATTTTTTTAATTAATTAAGAGAAATTTTTTCATTCGAAAGTCTATTAAATATCCCTTAAAATTGTCTGAAATTTCTCCAAATTACGGGAATATTTTCCCTTTTTATGAATAATAACTTCAATAATATTCCCTATTAATTACAGATTCAGGGATATTTCCCTAGTTTTCAAGTAAAATTTTCTTTTGTTTAAAGAATAAATCCATTAATACTCGTTCCTAAATTACAAACTTAAGGATATTTCCTCAACTTTTCCCTAACTTAATTATTTTGAGTAATTTCCCCAAATTTGTCATTAATAAATAATATTACCGAAAATAATCAATCAATCTTAGGGAAAAAAGAAAAAACACCTAAATAATTTTTTCTCTCTTTCCTAGAAGGTTACCTTCAACAATGTTCCCTATTAATTACAAATTTAGGGATATTTCCCTGACAAATTTCCCGTTTAATTGGCGGAACAGTCACAGAAATTTCCCTTTACACTAGGCTTTTACAACGAATTTTAAACAGATAGACGGGAAAATAGGGAAAAATCCGTTTATAATTGAAAAAAAATCCCGTTTTAAAGAAAAATAAACCTCATTATCTGATTTGTTATTATAATAGCAATTAAAAACGTTGGAGTTTTTTTCTTTGAAGGAGGAAAAAACGCTAATAGAATCCAAAATAAATTTATCAGTGACAAAACAGGAATGTTACTTAAGTAGCATCAGTTAAGTTAATTATAGGTTATCAAAACCCTGACGTAGAAGAATATGTTAACATTTAAACAATGAAAAAATTGTTATAGAAGCAGAGATTACATGAAAATTTATATTTATTGCTCTAGTAGCACGGAGGGGAATGTGTTTATTATTGTGATAAAGCGCAGAAATTTTTATTAGAAATTTATAATATCAAATTTTAGCCCGTCATTATCAATTACTAATTAAATTCGGGTATTAATTTATTACTATGGGCATCAGCTAATAGCATTCAAAAAAAAAAATGGAGGGGGGACGAGAGAGACGAGTGTAGTGGCATCAGCCGAAATCATTTATAGCACAATATAACAAACAAGGTTACGGCTGTGCCGATAGGGCAAAGGTCTCTCTGGGTCTGCTGTGCTAGTGAGGGGGGAGGGCGAAGCAGCCGGGGGTCATCCCCGGGCTAGCTTGCTGATTGGAGGAGAACGTTGTAGCGCTCCGGGCCAACAACAAGGATTAAACTGGTCCTGATGGCAGTGGGCCATTGGTACATAGCCCGCAGGTGTCCCTGATGGGGTCAAGGAACGGACAGGCCAGCTAACTACCTAGCCCAACCTGTCAGACAACACCAGTTTGTCTTTAACGCTCATCTTCTTTTACTTTCGCCCATGATACACTTTCGCGATCGACTTGACCCATTTGTTGCTGTAGTAGTAGAGCAATTTGCAACGTTTGAATCAATTATTTTGGATGTTTACCGGATTTGAATTTTTGTCTCGACGATTTGCACGCCTGTCTCAAGGACAATGTAATCGTTATTTGTAAACATGGGAATTTCTTGTGTTTAAAAGAACTTCTAGGAAAGATTACCATCGATTTTATCATCCTCTAAGCCAGTTTATATACAAAATAGGAAACTTTTCGGGATATACTTAAACTAAAATTATATATTTTAATAAATTCCTTAGTTTTTAATATTCTAGTATGAATTTCCTTTATTTTTTAAAATTATTATTTAGTTATTAAAAATTTATCTGAATAAATAATTTTATCAGAGAAATTTCATGATTTAAGTAAATTTCCCTATAAAATTAGGAAACTCTTGTTTATGTTACTAAAATATTCGTCTCGCGTTGTTAATTTTTTTTTTCTAATTGGGAGAAATTCCTGAACTTTAAGGGATTTTCTCCACTTGAAACAAATCCCTATTTCGAGAGGGAAAATTCCCTATTTGAAGTACTTTTTAACGAACTAAAGAAATAACGGGAAATTTTTCTTCCATATAGGGAAAACTCCTTTATTTGGGGAAAATGTTCTAAACATCAAAGAAAAATCCCTACTTCAAAGAAATTTTAAAGATTAAAGTGTAATGTAATGTAATGTAAAATCCTCAAATATAAACACGAAATTAATCGAAACTAAACCTGTATACTTTTATTATGATGCAAATATTTAATTTTCCTGATTTCAATACAGAAACTATAATCTTGTATGTATATATATATATATATATACATACAAGATTAATATAAGATATATATATATATTTATTTATTTATTTAAACATGAACAAATAAATCAAGTTTTTCATTCCTAAATGCAAAAGACTCTAGAGCAAGAGAAATCTCAACTCTTCACTTCTACAAATGACGGAGTGAATCAACTTGTAAAGGGCCTTTAACCCTCGAAAAAATTAATTGAACCTGACTGAGAAGGCAACACAGCGGGTACTTTTACATTTGCATAAGAGAGGAAAATATCGGAAAATTATACAATGTCTGCACTTTAACAATAAAAAAAAAAGGAAGAAAAAGAGGAGCATTTACTTGAAAACCTCATCATTCCTACTCGTAGACAAATTTATTTAAAAGGGGGGGCCAAGTCGCCTCTTAAAACTCGTGAAGATCGAACGAGGAAAGTTATTAATTGATGAGCTATCAACAATGCGCCTACAATATTCATTATAGGGATTATTGGGATGTAGGAGGCCTTGGAATTAAGCACGTAGTAGATATAAACGGGTATGGATCCTTATAGGCTAAAGTCCTATTACTAAAGGGGGCCCCTGCAGAGCGCAAATTAAGCTGGGTGTATCAGAGTGGATTACTGGATCACAAATGATGTTCTGATATTGAAAGGATGGCATCGAGGAGCCATTTTTTAAAATGGTGTCGTTGGGGGATTCTGCAGTTGACTTCATTTTTATTTTTTGGGGGGAGGTTTTGTGACCATATAAGATTTTTGAAGTATGGGGGAGATTGCAAACTCGGGAGCTGTAATCGTGTAAGAGAAGAAGACTCTGGAGGAGATAAGGAAAGCAGTTAGTAAAGAAGGCATTTATCAGGAGTTAATTTATTTTGTGGAAATTTCGAAGGAGAAGTTGGAAAAGGGCATCCCCGGTTATGATTTCGGATGTAGAGGAACTGTATTACGTATGCAGATTTATTCATTCCTCAAAGCTGGCCTTAATGACATTGTCATTTCCTATAAGCTATTAGAATAATGGCGCGAGCGGGATGATAAATTGCCTCTTTGCTTTATCCTAAAACTCTTCCTCTACAATGACGCCACACTCCGTTTCCATTTTTGTTACGTCTTGAGACGTTGCAGGGGCCTCGAAATTTTCATCTTTCTTCGATTTCGCTTTCTTGTAAACTAGATCTCAAATTGTTCTGTCGAAATTCTCGATAGAACCGACATTTTCGGGGTGTTTATGGTTATGAGGTTCGATAAATGCAAAGGGCCTATGTAGATTTTTTTCAGTTGAGATATGAAGTATTCTTGACGCTTGCTGATAAGAGCAATAGAAGGTCTGTCTCTTGACTTAATAAGGTCTCTAACGGAGATTCGTTTATAGTACCCAGCTGCCTAAGAAAATTGTGTTACGAATTTGTCCATGGGAAGTTTTCGTGACGTCAAACAATATATTTTTTTTATATAAAGAGGACTCGGAATTCATTCGGTAACACGTAATTATGACGTCGAAAGCATTGTAAATGCAATTACATCATTTATGGAAAGGCAATTTGTAGATTATGAGGTTAACCGGCAAAGGATACAAAGATAAAGAATGTAAATCCATACAACGATAGGTCCGAATGTGTAGTATGTAGAGAACAATTAAGTGATTAATACACGTGAGTCAGCCAGACGAAAAAAGGGGAGTGGCGCGCGGCAATAGCTTGTATTTATGACAAAGTGGTGGACACCATCGGAGCCATATGTCGGCGCTTTATAGCCTATAACGGCTCTTCCTCGGATAATCCCCTTCTGCAGTTATGTGTGCGTCATTTGCCTCCGATTGCTGCTGCCAAACCAGTTAGCACGTCTGATCGACTGCACGATTCCGTTCTACATCTTTTTCTTCTCTATAACGACCCCTCATAAAACCAATACAACTCATCGATTGATAATTGCTGATCGCTGCACTTTTACGCGGTCGGGATGCGGTGGGACGGTCCCGCATCATGCGCTAGCGCTTTTTTTCCCTCCCCCTTCTCTACGTTTGGTATACGTTAAAAGGAGGCATTATCTCTCGCTTGCTATTATGGCAAATCGAAGGACTTTAAAAGTGAACAACTATATAATAATCTTCACGAGCTACTTATCATCTGATAATTGATGATCTTCCTTTCTAGATAAGGCAACTTTCTGAGCAAAACAGGGAAGAACACTACGAAATACTTGGGGTGAATCGACCACTCTGTCAACTTTCGCGTGTGATTATCGTGGACGATCACGTGATGGAAGATAACGTCTACGAAAGAAAGTGGAAGAAAGGAAAGTTTCATCGAAGAATTATTTTTCTAAAGTGCAGGAAGAGCGCCAATAACGTCTATTTTTTGGCAGAAGAACCGTCATTACGTTTTCCTAATCGATTGAGGTTTTGTGCACTTCTGAGGATCATTACGAGGCCTTGCAAACAACGGTTAAAAGCCTATAATAAGGGTATTTTCGAGGGCTTAACTAACAAAAAGCACTCGCATAACTTGACCATAAATGGGGCACCATAAGCCACGCTTGGTTTAGAATTTATAAGCTTCGATAAGGCCTCAAAAACGATGTTAAATTCGGTCGTAAATTTAATCGCTGTTTACATGCGTATCGGGAATAAAATTTCGGAGTCGTCTACGTGAGTAAGTTAGAAAACTAGCTAGGGCCTCCGGGTCACGTGACGCGGTTTATGGACCCCGAAGGCATCAGATTACGAGATGAATAACCGGGTATTGCGTGCAGTTGATTTTGCCTTCAAAATTACTGCTTTTATTGACGTCACGAGTGGTTAAGAGGTAATTTGAGTAATTTTGGAATATTTCTTTTATGAATGTAGCGATTTGTGGGGGGAGGTCAGATTGGATCTAATGAAAAGAAATCTACAAAACACCGAAATTAACTCTAAAAAAAAACAGGAAAACGTTAAATCGAGTATTTTAAAACACCTGGAAGAAGTGAATTTCTCCAAGACTAGGGCCAAAATGTTTAAATTTGACGTTAGAAAGCAATAATTCAATTTGGACACTGAACAGAGAACTACCGAAATTATTTTAAAGCAAACTACAGATTATGAACTCGAAGAATTTCGAACACATGAGTAATGACTTCAGGCGTTACGTCACCAATTTAGTGCTGCAGCAACATTCCGGCATTTGGACATTAATCACTGCGGAGTAGGATTACTTGTTATCTTGATTAATTCTCCAAATTATTACCCGGTTAATAAAACTCTTACCCCCCCCAAATATTCATATATACATTGTTGATTATGATACTATTCAAGACAATAGTAAATAATTTACTATTCACCTGATCGGTTCCCTCAACAAAGGGCGAAATTTACTGCCATAAAGTGGCTCCTAAACCACAACAATGGGTCCCAAACGATTAAATCATATATCTGCTGATTTTTTTTATTATTATTAATCTAATTTGACATATTTCTGTATCTTCTCGGGCGTAAATAGCGTGCAGGATGTTAAATAGGAAGCTGGCTCCTGTATGAGTCATTCTTCTTCGTGACATCCGTTTTCTGGCTCCTTGACACGTGGTGTAGGGCCTATCATTGTTTTTGACGTCTGAGGGACGTTCACCTGGGGATACGGGGTTATACTATAACAGTTAGGTCATACAGGGCCAGGGGACGTATTTCTAGAACTCAGTTCGAGGATCATGATCACAAGTTGAATGTTGCCGTTAGATTTTGGGATTAAAATTAAGCAAAAACGCCCATTAAAAGGCCTGTTTTTCATTGTCTTTCCTATAAATCTAAGTGTTTAATTTAAGAAATAGTCGCAAGAAGAGCCACATGTGGATTCGATATAACGTGAATATAAAGTTTTCGGTGTCAGGGGCCCTTCTCTTCTAATTCTGAAATAGAATGTTACTCTACCCTACTATATAAGAAATCTATTGAGACCTTCTTTGCTATATATATCGTAGGATTAGAATATAAGAAAGTGACTTTCGCTAAGATCTTTGTTTGTTTAGGTGACAGCTTCAACAATGCGTTTGTGGTGCCGGAATCTGGGGACGATCCAAGCGATTTCTAAAGGGTAAGAGCCAGCGAATTAGGAGCTCTCGGATACTGAAAGCCTCGTCTATGACGTCACAGCTGAACGGTAGAGTCGCAGTTAGCAGTAACGGTCCGATTCCGGTCATAT
The DNA here is from genome assembly GCF_030686945.1 of Centruroides vittatus. Lineage (NCBI taxonomy): Eukaryota > Metazoa > Arthropoda > Arachnida > Scorpiones > Buthidae > Centruroides > Centruroides vittatus. Next base: position 749,032 of record NW_027122289.1, on the reverse strand, counting down.
ATCTCGACCTACAGAGGGCAGAAAGTCCATCCGGTCATCTCGTTTGCCATAATGGGCCCTACGATAAATCTGAAACTCCTGTTCAAGTTCGGAAGTCGTTCACTCCTCCCCATCTTCTTGTTCTTTCTCCCTTTTTATTGCTGCGAATACACCTACGAATGGCTAAGCGCATTAAATGCTGATTTATGGTACAGAAATGCCATTAATGGGCACAATGGGTACTGATTTAATAAATAAAGCGATATGGCAAGAGCCTCAGCCGTCCCAAACCCAAGGAGACGTCACCGAGAACACTTGGCTTTTGGACTGATGCAGAATTTCTGCAACTCAGAGGGAGGGGACGGAGAAAATGAATTAATTTTCGAAGGTCACTCACCTGACTGACTTCTGTCCACCGTCTGCGTGGCGACGTTCCTAACGGAGGAGCAGGGATGTGCAGCACTCAAGATAAAGTAGGAGCTGTCGGACAGGTGAGCGGGGGACGAGCACCACCTGTGCAGGTCGCACCTTCTCTCCATGGCGATCCGGTGAATGTGAGGTTCGGAAGAGGAGTGCTGTATCGCAATCACGTGACAGTGACCGTCGTCCGTTTTACTGCATGCCATGAGGTTAACAATGACGTCAATCTTCATCCACTCCCTAAAAAAAAAAACAAGGAGCAGTTAGCGGAGAAAAATGCCCCGAGTCAATGTCTCTCTCTCTCCACTTCCACAACCCCGAGCCAGGATGGGGTTCGAGGAGGCGGTGACTCACCTGTTGAAAGCGTGTTACGTCACTTCCGCCGAAGTGCAGCAACCTGTTGCGGACCAAGCGGATTTCATATGCAAGCGTAAACGGGGGCAAAGAGAAGAGTTACGTATTCGTAGAGGAACTGAGACTTTAATTATTGTCGCGGGGAGTAGTCAGACCCGTTTTTAGTGTCGCAGCTTCACTTCTCCAGTAGATGAAGCAGTCGTTGACACAAACCAGTTGTCCTTGAACTGCTCCGCTTCGCTTTTACCTCTTATTTAACTCTGTAAAACGAGGGAGGGTTGTTGAACCGATGTAGATTACGTTTACTTCAATATAGATAGATACGGGATTCGATGCCGAATGCCAATTAGGTGTCTCGATAATGAATACCGGTTCCATTTACTCGGCTCCTGGACTACTTGTTGCTCCACTTATTGACTTTATAATAGACGAAGAAGGGGCGCTAACTACTAGGAGCGAGTTTTTGCACCCCCTCTCTCACTCACTCTAGCTCCCAAGGCAAAGGTGCAAAATGGTTCTTTCTTACTAGGAAGCCGATTTTTTTGGGTGTAAAAAAGTCGTGATTTTTTGCCAGTCACGCATTTTAACGAAGCCTGAGGGTGTTTTTTAGTGTTTAAAATGTAACCTTCGTTTCTACGAGCGTGCAACGTGCTAAAACAGTACTTTGCATAAGTTTGGAGCATTCAAAAGTACCAAAATGTAATGCATTACGGGAAGGCCACAGAAATAAACAGAATCGACACACTTTCTCCCGCGGGTCGCCCAGAAACTTTCGTGTTTCAGCACGTCCGACGGAGTGTCGTGACCTTGCGTGGTTGGAGGAGCAGCCACACTTCCTCGAGAAGTAAATTAGGATAAACGTATAGGCAGCGAGATTTACCTCTATCTATTTTCCTTATCGCCAATTAGTAGGAGCACAATATACTACTCCTGCACAGATAATATTTCTCCCCGGATAGATAAGTGTAACCGATGACGTCAGCCGACCTCCGACCTTCTCCTTATCGATGTCACTCGAGCGAGTCAACAAACAGGCAGAACGACTGCCCAAAACCGAACTCGGTTTACCCCAACGCCAAATAACGAAATCGAGCAGAAGCGTGACGTATATGAGCGTGTAACGGCACGCAGCGAATCCCTCGCCACCCCCAAAAAACAACTATTAAGTTATCAGACGCTTAATTAACACGTGCAACGCTCTCCCCTCTGCATTCGGGAGTGCATAGATGCGTTTGCGAGAAGGGAAATGTTATACGAATGTTTACTTGAGGAAAGTAAAATGTCATCTCACCTGTAATGGGGAAGCGCTCACATGCGATCCTGATGGTCCGGAGGCTTTGCTTTACTTTACTCGGTCTCCCGATGACATCGTGCGTTTGTTTAGCAACACGTGACGTCACCCCGAATCCTCCAGCCAATCGCCACGCGCCTCGATCTGGACGGTTGAGTAAAGATGGTCACGTGGTCTGGTCTGTTTTGCTTTTTGGCGTGTTGTGGGGAGTAGACGAGGAGCAGAGTGAGTGAAATGATTTTTTCCCCGTTCACTTTCTTGTGTTTTTTCAGGGCGTTGTTGGGGAATTTACATTTTGGAGTCTTGTCATCGGCACTGATTTTTTTTTTTAAGTCCGTTTTTGGGTTCTGTTGATGGCCTTGATTCCGCACGTGATATCAAGTCGTGGTGTGATTTCGATTATCAGTGTTTTGGTATTTTTAGAATATAAATTTCACCTGCAAAAACTGTCAAAGTTTATCGGATTTTCGGTAGTTTTACATGCAGAACGCTGCAAAATTCAGGCTTCAAAAATGATTTTACGCGAGTTCTGCAATTTTGGCTTCTAAAATCTCAAGTTATTGAAGCCAAAATTGAAGACATGTCGAGGAGTTTCTGTTTTTTTAAGCAACTGGTTTGATACTCCACATTGATGAGGGCTTAAAAACACTGCTGACATTCAAAATCTGACGAGGGGAAAAAACTGTTTTGATGTCTTCAATAAACGATAAGATCTGAGCATTTCAAGTTTTGAAGCCTCCTAAAATTGAATGCTGCAAGTCCTTCGCAAGACCTTCGACCTCATCATAAACTGATGCGAGATAAACGATAAATTTTTTTTACAAAATGTATCTAAAAATATATAAATACATAAGAAAACAAAGATTAAAACTTGAATCCTTTGAAGACGGAAGAAGAAACAGGAAAAATAAACAATCTACACACTGATTCGATAAACAATACCAAAAGGGAGAGAATAGGTTATCGGACCGGTCACCGATGCCGAACAGAAGAAGAAAGGCAGAACCGGACAGACAACCAGACAGGACGTAATGCCGTAAGACTAGGGAGAAACAAGAAGTAATTAAGTTAACTATTAAGCAAGTTAATGAAAATTATTGGGATTTTCCGCTGCGTGACGCGAGCCAACAGTTAGTGACGGCCCATTTGTTAACTGGTAATCGAACGCAGAATTAAATCGTTCGGAAAAAGACAACCGGAGGGGGAGAGAGGGAAAGAAACGAGTTCAATCCTTAACAACCCTCTATTGATTGTTTGCATAGGTTACAAGAGAAATGATATCCGATTGCAGTTGTCTATCGCGATGCATTAATAACAAACATTGAACATGATGATGAACAGATGCGCGCGAGGTGATGATTAGATGTCCTCTTATCTTTATTCCCACTTGTTACTTTACTTTTACAGGGTGGAATGGGGTAGAGGGCGAACGGATTAGGTTATTGGGTCCCTCTACCATCCAGCCAGTTATTACTGAAGTGAGAACAGTTAATTTTTTATTGACAAACTATAATTTAATATCAATATAATCGCCATAGTAGGATAGAGATACCATCAGGGCCTTTTAATCCGAATCCTGGACAGGGAGGCCCCAAAATTTTATCTTTTATACAAAAAACATGATAACGTTCCTTTTGATAACTGATTAGAAAATGCTTCTATTTGTTTTATTTATATATTAAGGCTCGGGGAGAGGGGTAAGGTTCTACATTTATGAAAATCTTATCCCTCTCCCGGTAAATAATAGGGTCCTATCACATATCTCACAGGCCCTATTCAAAATCAACAAACAAAATTAAAATAACTGTTAATGCAAGCGTACAGAATGGCCCAAGAATCAGATAACTAATTTTCAAAGTTTAAGAGTAATAGTATTTGAATAAGATAATAAATAATTTAGCTTTTGAAACAGGCGACTTTTCGGCCACCATTTCCTTAAAAAAACAGCAATTCAAATTCCTATGCTGTCCATTCAAAAGGGGATGCAAAATGAAGGCTCTTCTATCTTGCAAATGCTGATTTTTAAAATATTTCAGATCGAATAAAAGCAATTTTATTGTTATTATTTGAGGCCCCTTAACAAAGAGGCTTCCTTCTTATCTAATCATGCGTAGGCCTATGAGCTTATCTACGAAAGTTCGTCTATTATCAAGCTACTAAAAGAGTAACAATATCTGTTTAACTTATTACTCACTCGAACTTCAATTTACAAGATGAAATTCAAATTATAACACACACAAAGCCATTTTTTAATTAATAAAACCTATATATGTGCAAGGATCTAGGGCCTATATCTTATGATTTTATGAACGTGTAAGCCTATATATCAAGTTTTTTAATACTGATACAGCACACCTAAGCTAAAAATCATTTTAAATCTACACTTATAAAGAAAAAAATCAAACGAATTTTGATTCCTTAAACGGAAATTCAACGTCTAAAGCAAGTTCCCCCTTGAAAAACACAATCCATCCTCTCATAAAAGCTTTGATATCTCGATATCTGACCTTTATAAAAGGTCAAAAGACGGCCATACCTATTACTTTTAAAAAAAAAAATAGTTGGTGACGTAACAAAATAATAAGTAGTGTATCCAATTAATAATAGGAAGCGCAGCGGGAGATTTCAGGAAGGACCTTTGTAATCCGAGGGCTCTTCACTGTTGGGTTCCAAGATGGCCATCTTTAAAATTGAGATCTAATTGTCGAAAGAAGAGAAGCGAGACCTCGTGACGGACACGTGGCCTGCACGGTACACAAAAATATCCACTCGTCACACCAGTTAATCAATTCTTCCAACTTTAAAACGTCGACATTTTAAAGCTGTATAAGTAGCGAAGAAACACGTAAAATTTCCAAAATTAACCAGTTTGGGAGCGTTTATAAGTGTATAATTTAAAATCTGAATTTAACGAAATTATAAGCTCGCAACTCAATCTATGGAGCACTTTTGTAGTAATTCTGTTACACTGTGTTATAGTAAGGCAATTCGACTGTAATTACCAGTAAGAGATTAGCAGCATCCAAAGTTATATTGTCTATTAATTACCGAAATTGGCACAGAAATTAAAATAGTTACGATGTCGTTTCGGGTAAGCTGATCTTCGAAACTAAAACCGCGTAATCGTAAAGTTTAGGCCGTTTTCTATTATTTCATAAGGCCCACTTCGACTGTGCTTTCAATTATTTCGTGAGGTCTCCCCTTTTACAGTATGCTTTCTACTATTTTGCAAGGCCCCCTTCTACTATATGCATTCTATTATTTCGTGAGGCCCTTCTAGTACAGTATATGTTTAACCGTTCGTAAATCCTATTCAGCCTACAACTATTTAATTATATAATTTTTAAAAATAGAAACAACCACCTTATCAAATTTGACTAATGTGAGGCCTACTGTCAAAGTTTTGCTTTGTGTATCTCGTTACGCTGAACGTTTCTATGGGCCAATGGATTCCTAATAAAGAAGCGTATCGAGAAACTCCTCTACCTTCATTTATTATAAACATAAAAGTGTTTCTCGATATAGAATAAACAATTTAAATATAAGATACATAAAGATTGGCCAGAAAGCGTAAACTGAATTCGTTAAGCATTTGAAAAGTAGAGTAATTTAGTTTTTTACAGCCCATATATATAATACAGTTTACACCATATTATATATATGGGCTCATATTTCGAAATATATTTAAAATGAGACCGTTGTTTAATATTTTAAATTTAATATAAAAAACGTATAAAGTTAATAGTGTGATATAAATATCATCTGTAATTCTTTATATGGAATACTGTATTTGAAAAACATTAGTAACTATTTTTATGTATAATAATTGAATTTTCTTTACCAAGAAAAAAAGACATTTAAATAAATTACAACGAGAAAACGCCAGTTTTTTACACGAAAACTGAAAATTATACGCAACTTTTGCCAATTTTACACAAACACAGAACGTTCTAAAACTATAAATTTATCAGAAAATCTTTTCTGTTAGGAAAAAAAACCGCATTTTTCAGTCCGAAAACATTGATTTAAAGTACAATACAAGAAGCAACAGGCCTACCATTCACTACATTAATAAAAGGCCTGCATCATCTTAAACTCTCAGCACGCATGTATGAAAAGAACAAAGGAAGCTAACGAGAAATAAATCAGGAAAATTAAAAAGCGACGTCAAAAGATGGAACCACCGAAAAACTTAGCAATATTTAAGGAATAGAAGACAAATGGCCAAGCAACGTTAGCGCCATCTGTCTTGCGATGGGCGAACTTCTTCAAAAGAGGGTGCGAGAGATAGACGTCACATGACAGGAACAACGATTATTTTTAGTGGATGACAACAAAAGGGAAGAAGCAGCTACAATGTTAGAGTTCCGGTATGTGACTTAGACAGTTTTATTGGCATAAGACGACAATACAATAACTGAGCCCTATACTTGCTTCTGGACACACCATTTATCAACCAATCCTCCTTTATATCTCTAACGGGGCACCCTTGGCACGTGGACCGATGCCATTCTGCCCATTAAACCATCAGATTGGCGTATCGAAGCAGATTGAGCTACTGGAAAAAAAAGTATTTTAGTACCGAGCTCTCGCCCCCTCTCCAAACGTAAATTTTGTGCTACAGTAGAAGAAGAGAGCCGAGTTCTTGAAAGTTTCAATCAGATTATCCTACTGTAAAGGGGGGCTATAAGTTTTGTATACACAGGACAGATGCTTGCAGAGACGACTTTAACAATAATTATTGTTATTAATAAAATAAACGAAGCGAAGTCCGTAAGTTACAAAGTTTACCTTCGAGTGACGAACTTGATATATTCCAGATGGCACCGACTGGTAGCAAGTGGAACACGAGAGAGAAACTCTGTAACGTTATTAGTAAAGTAAACCTGAGGGAGTATAGCTCTAGATGCTCTTTTTTATATACTGAAAAAAAGGAAATTATATATATATAAATGACGAAGTGACCATTGTATATAATCCCATTTACGTCATTGAGTCCATTGTTGTAAATAAAATTAGTAAAGTAGGAAAGGAAATTCATTTGGGAGCCTCTGGTCAAAATCATCCTCTCTCTTACATCAGAGTAAATGTCATCGTTGTCTTTTTCTGCCCTACGAAAGGTTTTTTTAAGCTTGTCTGTATGTCTGTCCTACGAATTAAAGTAAAAAGAAACACATAAATAAAATTAATTTATATTATTTTCGATTAATTTACCAGAAAAAAAAATTGTGTAATAATATAAGATACAAGAAACTTCTGCCACCTGCATGAAGTGCCAGGTGTTGGATGTTCGGTTTTGACGTGAGTTTGCACTTATCAAATGTCTCAACTACTGCATTCTGTTGAACACGTGTGCAGGATTATCGTCGCGTGGCTGTCTGTCCACCATCCAGGATAAAATTTCTCCTGGCAAACTTTTTTCCCCTTCTCATTTTTTAAAGCCCTTACTATAATAGTAAGAGCAATAAAAATAAATGCTGTGTAAGATTTTTTTTCCTTCTACCAAAATTAAGTAGGGAGCGACTCGTTAGACGATAATAATAATAATAATAATATAAAGAAATTAATTTACGTAGATAATCGATTACACGATTTTATTTGATAGAAATGAGTAAAATTCTGGTGCATGTAATCAATTTTTTAAAGCTAATTTATGTAAGTAATCGATCTTCTAATTACCTAACAATATTTTTGTACGGATAATCGATTTCATTCATGAACGAAATCGGTTTGATCAAGAAGGGAAACCAAGCATTCATGTGCATTGTGAACACGAGGGTCAAATTCGTGAGTGTGACAGATCATTTGGCAGATAAGGGCGTGTAGGAATGCATTTCTGTATAATAGCAATAAATTAAAAGATATTCTACTCTGTAGAGACGCATCGTTTAAAATATATATAAATAAATAAATTAGATTAGAAGAAAAGTATTAGATAAATCAAGGAATAGATCATCGCAGATAACGAGGAAAAAAAATTATATATGTTACGATAACAAATTAGTAACGGATAAGTAAATAAAGTCAAAATAAATAATCAGATTTGAAGATAAAAGCCGACAAAAAAATAGAGCGAAATCGATAAATTTTATAACACGACATAAAAAAAAAATGTATAAAATTTATATATTTAGATATAAAAAATAATAATAAATTTGTATAAACAAGGTAGCTCAAAAGTCAGTTGTCACTGTAGACTAAATTGCTCTCTTATTTTACTTAAATCGCGTTTTTAAATGGTGTTTTCACAAATTATATACAAGAAAAATGCACCGTATACATTCAAAAATGTAACCGGAACACATTAAAATACGGTTAACTGACATTTTAAAAACCTCGATGTTATTCATAACGATGAGTTGCATTCAGAAAATAATTAATAAATTCGATAAAATTCTGTTTATTCAATAAAAAAAAAAAAATAATAATCACCGGAGTAAAAAAAAATTACTACGCAAAGTCATTTCCATTCATAAAAACAAAACTGGTCGTTTAAAAAGATCAATTTCACTATGAATGAATTACGTGAAATTGATTAATTTCGTCTCATTCACGTGTAAATGAAAGCGATTAATTTGCTTTCATTCACGAGGATTTTTTTTTTACTACAATCCATTCACGTTTCTTTATGTCAATTACGAAACGGAAAACTTTTAATGTAATTAAAATTTAATACGTTTTAAAGTTAATTAATTACTATTTCGAAATTTTTAATTTAAAAAACAAAAAAAAAATTCAATATTTTTTCGATTTAAATAAAGAATTTGAGTTAAAATCGTCGACGTCTGAACTTGTATAGAGGCTGACAAAACTAATAAATCTCGCTGACGTCATCCGAAAGCCCCCATCATTCATCAGTTCTCGTATCTACGGAAATGTCTACTAGAGGTCGCTACTTCGACCTGAAGGAAGGTATCTGAACAAACGACTTTCTTCCTTCCTGAACTGCAGTTTTTCCGTCTCGTCTCCCTCACCATCTATTCAGCAACGTCAGGAAATGGTTGATACGAAACCGACTTAGGGACTCCTCCCCCGAATGTTACCCAAATTACCCGTCATCCACCTCGCTTCCGGTCTCTTCCTCCGATCTGCCGGAAGTTCGAGTCTGTTGGCTTCGCATCGAAAATTTGGGATCCTTTTCTGATGTCGATGGATGACGAGAAGATGAAATAATTCTATTGTCGGCGGTAACAATGTATCAAAAAACTTTCTCCTTTCACCGCTGGAGGTTTCGGGTTCGAATCTGTTGGTAACGAGCTTTCTCGAATGCGTAATAAGAGGCCGGAAAATGTATTCCGTCCTCGTCTTTGTTGTGTTACCCAATTAGTGATCATCTAATTACTTTAAATGGGTTATTCCAGACGCATTCAAAGCTATCTACACAAAAGTGTATAACCCTTTTCCTAGAACATTAATCTATTAAGCGAGCATTTGTTTCAATGCCGAACTAAGAACATATACTTTTAAATTAAAAGACTAAAATGAAAGCTTATCCAACCGAAACACCCTTTTTGAGGGACCAATATGCGGTAAAATTACATAATATCAATAGTAATTGGCGAAACGCCTGATGAACTAGTGCAAACTAATAAGAACCGTATACTGAACTGTTCTAAACTATCATAAACAGCGCATGGAAAACTATGCAGACTATCAAAAACATTGTATGGAACTGTGTAGCAAACTGGCGGCCCGCGGGCCGGATAATGACCTTAAAGGCCTCACATCGGCCCGCGGCCTTGATGATTTCTTTTCCAAAAATCAATATTTCTAACATCTTGCAAGGATTACAATAGAAAAAAAATTCAAACTTCGGTTTACGTAAGTCGTAAAGGATGGGCAACAAAGGGCCATTGTTAGAGCCATTTTTTTGGTCTACAGTATGTTTTGATTTATCGAATAATAATGAATACGGTCCACGTCTGGCATACATCTATTTGACTGGCCCTTTGCTGCGTTTCAGTATGAGATCCCTGATACAGACTATCAAAAACAGTATAAGGAACTATACAGACTATAAAAAACAGCACATGCAACTATTGTAGACTATCAAAAACACATTTAGTACGATAATTACAACACTGCGAAGACGACAACTTTTTTTAAGTGTGAAAATCTTTAAAAAAAACTTAAGTATATGGAGAGGAGGAAGGGGAAAAAGCGGAAAAACTTTTAGAAAATGAAGGTTTGGAAGCAATAAAACGAACAAACTTGATAGAAGTTCGCTTTCAGCCCATCAGCAAAACTAATTTCCCGACTTTACCCATCGGTTATTAATCACGTGTTGTGTTGGCGCGACGGCATAAACCCCCCTTGTCACGTGATCGGGCCGGAGTCACTTTAGTATAGCCGAGATTCTTAATGAATTTACGAGTACGCGGATTGTTAGCTGGTCGAAAGGTCGTAAAATTTGTACCGGAGCCACAACCTGTACCATTAACGTTGAACCACTCTTGGTATTAAGTGACTTTTGAAAACTTGAGATATGCCGGTGCGGTGAGAGTGCCGTAAATCATTTGTTCACACTTAAGTTTGAAATACGATCGATCTAAACCAGTATTTATATATTGATGTTAATGGACAAGTATACAATCGTAATGGCCTTATTAAATTACTTCTGAAACTGGAGTAATTAGTGGATAATAGCGGCACTTAAAAGTGCAGTTTGGAAATTGAAAAGGGGGGGAAGGACAAAGAAAGGGGAAAAAAACAACAAAAATTCAAAAATTCCCCAAAAATAACTGTATAAAAACCTATTTTAAGTGTAGTGACTTCACTCTTTTTTCCTCTTTCTCTCTCCAACAACCTTGTCAGTCACGGGATTTAATCTTCTTACCTAGATAAGAATCACAATTAATGTTTTTTTATCGCGTTGATGTGTGAAATTCCTTTCTGCGAGGGTCTAAACTCCGATTTCTGATAGCTCGACCCTTCTTTTCAACTAAGAATTCCGATTTTACTATGAGATAAGCGTGATATATTGTAAAGGTGTCCCATCTTTGCAAAAAATCAGCGAGAAAGGGGGATTTATAACCGAAAAAAACATGAAGAAAAGCGGGCGTGCTAAAACTAAACCCCGATATAAGCAATAATTCCCATAGTTAACCATAAAATATAAGTTAATCGATGGTGAAAAATGGAAGAAATGAGTGTAACCATTGCTACCAAGTGACAAAATGGATCTAAAATGTGTTATTCCCGGAGAGTTTCTAGTGTTAATTTATTTCTCTCTCTTGGAAAACAAAGCATAACTTTGTAAGCGTATTTTCTAAATTATCGGCGCCCTTATCGACGACTTATCTAAGTGTTAAAGTGAGTAACTGAAAAGGAATTCGAACCGAAGACGATAAAAAAAACCATAATAATAATAATAATAAAACACGCTTGATAAACCTTCAAACAAAGTGCAGAAAAAAAAAATGTTGAATCATAAATATTTGTATGGGAGATGCAAATTTTCATTAAAGCAATGCGTATCCCTCAAAACTGTTATTCTTCTACTTGGCGTCGTCTGACATTTGGGATAATTTTCAACTTTGTTTTAATTAAGTCCACAACATTTACTCCCCGTTGTCTTGTACTTCTCTCTCTTCTCTTTAATGGAATAGACGGAAGAGACGACTAAACCCTTTACTCACTCTCTGATTAACAACTAGACGTGAAGCTCATACAACCCAGTGTATGCTGGGACTTAATGGGAGCGGCTCCTTTGACGACGACTCGATATACAAAGTTTTCACAAAACTCGACCATTACGTCAATTTGTTGATGTGCATTCGCTTCATTTATCATTTTTTTCTATTTTTGTTACAAATTGCCTTTTTTTCCCTTTCTTCTCCTACATTTTTTTTTCCTTTCCTCCTCTTCCTTTTCATGAAATAACTGCGCTTCCTTTCATAAACATCTGTTGCCTAAATGTGATTTTTATTCAATTTCCTTGCTGAGATTTGGTTTCTATGTTTAATTTAAAAAAGAAGAAAAAAACTTTTATATCTTTTGTTAGTAAATTGTATAAATAAATGATTTCTGTATTTAATTTTAGCTTCTTTCACTTCGAAAAAATATATTTTATAACGTTTAAATCATTTTAAATTCAGTAAAATAAACAAATTTATACTTTTTAAAACTTATTTTATAAGTATAATTCGTTAAAACTTCAAGTGCAAAATCATTTTTTTTTAATTAAAAATTAATTCATAGCTTAACACATTAACAAATCTAATCATTATTTAAAATTCTTTAGTATAAAAAGAAAATTTATATATTTTTATAATATTCTTGTCATTTAACAGTTAATAAATCATGAACTTAAGTGGTTAATTTAATTGGAGATTTATCCTAAAAGTGATGCTGTGTGTAAATATACAAAATGGGCGAAGAATGACTTCCTTCGCTGTCAACTTTTAACCTTTAAACCAATTCTGTTTACTTTACGGAAGGCTTATATTAATTATTGTTGGCAAGTAGGAACAGAATGATGAACATACGTCAAGAGTAATTATAGTTGTTATTTATCATCTCCTGACATTCCTATCTGGTTATTGATGATGTTTTATCAAAACCACCGATTTTTATCTGTAAACTGAGTGCGATTAGACACATGGGGCCTCTTTTATAACCCTATGATCCCCATAATTATATAATTGCAACGACACAACGATCTGTTTGAAAACCGCATAAATCCCCTAACCTTATTATTAATTGTGCATGCGACCCAACACCGAAGTATAATGTAAATATGGAGTTAGCACACCTGTTTTTGGGTGTCACCTAAAGTGCAGGTGGCTTTGGATGTCCAGTGCATCTGTTACTTCCTGCCACAGTTTTATTATGACTTTACAAACGAAAATGTACATAATAGCTTAGTATTGTTCCTAATAATGATTTGCCAAAAAGCTATAAAAAAGTATAACTTTGTCTGTCTGTCTTATCGATTGACAATTTTGTAGGGAATTATTTCCGAAAATTAAGGGCTGTAACTCCTACAATTCTAGATAAAATAACAAGCAGATCTATAAATGGAAGCTGTGAAAATTTTATTATGCTTCTTCTAGCTTACAAGTCACATGCAAACAATTGCACACCTTGACAAACATAAAAATTTAAGTAACTGTTTAAAGCATGCAAATCTGCTATCAAGTTATAAATATTGATGCCGGCTAAAGGAAAAGATCATCACAGAACTGGAGACAACATCAAAATTTTTAAAACTTTTTCTCTTTTTTTACTCATTCAAAAAATGTACATGTGACATTGCATTCCAAACATGCAATACATACATTCTGAATGTGTTCTTATCATCTTTACATATTTATATTTTAATTTTATACATTTAAAATATAATAATTTGAGAAAAATAATAATAATAATATAACCTCAAGGTGCAATGGCATTTAATCAAATTCATTTTCTCCTTCTGGGTGCTTTTTCTAATATGTTTAAAAACTTTCCCCTTGTCATTTCATGAGCTGAAAATGACAATGAAGATAGTTTAGTTACGCTATATGCTTATTGCTATGTAAGACTTAGTTTAAAGTTTAATTTACCTTCTTCTAAACCAAGTTGATATGCTAAATTCTGTAAATCCTTAACTTTTTCTAACAATGCTGCCGCCGTTAGACTTCCAAATCCTGTTTAATAGTAGTATATGTATAAATTAATTGTATTTAATACCTCCTACATACATAAATTCAATAAATGTAACCTCACAAGTGCAACTCACACACCTTGTAACATGTTAACATCTTCTTGATCCAAGTCTTTTAACCACTCTGGCTGATTATTATCTACAGATGTGGTTGGCTATAAAGAAAATTGAGCTATTAAACTATTCAAATGTCTTTAAAATTTTAGGAGAGCATAAAAATAAACTTACTGAAGCTATTGCAACAAATTCCAGCACACCAGGAACTAAAAATATGACAATTTAGTATATAATATACTTTAAAAATTGCTAATTATTATTATTATTATTAACAAAAGATATTAGCATTAAATTCTTATTATAATCCAAATACACTTGGCAAATTACAAAATTTTGGGTTTTGTATACGTTAAACATTCAAAAATATACTCCAGATGATATGCCAAATTATCAGGCTAAGTTAGTAATTCCCAATAATTCAGCATATCATTTGACTTTACTCAAAAATCAAGTTTTTTGGAGTTATTTATTAAATTATATTTTTAAACAACAACTAAAGTTAAAAACAATTTAACGGATTGTAAGCTTTGGTAAATTTTTTTAAATAATTATCCTAAACAAAATTCGTTAAACAATAGTATAGAAATTAACTTTTAAACTCACTCTGTTCAGGCCATAACTCGGGAGAAGATCTGTCTAGGATCTTTTCTTGACTCAGCAAGCATGGTTCTAATGTTTCTGAAATTCAAAATATATATATATAATATAATATATATAACATCAACAGAAATTTAAAAATCTGGAAGCCACTAAAAGAAATGTTTAGTTATATAAATCAGTTATGGCTGGTGTAATCTAGTACGAGCAGAAACAGCAAATGGATAGCACTGTCATATCATACATTTGTTCATAAATGTTTATATTAAGAGCATAGTGGAAGCCAGTAATTTGAACATCTGATTATTCAAAACGAGAATGTCGCAGCTTCCCGAGGGAATTAATGCATTTCCAGTATGTAAATGTAGTTCTTAATAATAGTCTCTAATATATATTTTTGCAATTTAGTTAATTTAATTTCATTAAAAGAGGGAAAAAGACATTTTTTTTTTAATTTAGATATACAAAAGTAAAATTTAAGAATTAATTAGTTAATTAAATTCTATTAATTACAGCTTAAAAGTTAGTTTTAAAAATAATGCTGAAAGTAGAATAAAAAGGATTCAAATGCTGATATATTATACATACTAAAATGACAAATTTCCTCCAGCATCAGAATTGCTGCTTAATCAGAGAGTAATAATACTATACTAGTATTAGAATTGCAAATAGCTTGACATGATAAACCTGCATTGTCAGGTACTCCCATAAGCATAAATCTACAACATTGATATTGGAAATCTTAGTACTTGATTGCATCCACCTCTTGTTGGTCACTTATCCTTTGCTAAATGGATCCAACATCAGCTGCTTTTACAAATAAGCTTCTTATGTACTGTATTAATAAAGTTTCTCAAATATTATAGACTTGGCTTGAAGACAACAGATTAGAATGTTTGAATATTTATAAATCAAAATTTTTCTTCATTTCTAAAGCTATTTTGTTGAATATTTTAGCATAAGATTATGACATATGTAATAATTAACTTCAATGAGTAAATAATAATTACGATTTTAATCTTAACCACGGACAAATGATAAAAATGATTAGAATTATTATACTGTAAAATGAAACTGTGGTCGATATTTAAATTTGTAAGTAGATTATATGCATTTGGTAGGCTGGTTTAACATATTTATTGTCGAACAAAAACACACAGCTCTCGGTCAGATTCATTCCGACAATAAGTGAATTTATTTATTTTTTTTTTTGGATGCTTAACTGAATCCATTTATCATCCACTCTGACATTTTTCTTTATTTTCATTCTTGTTTTATGACAGATCATTATATAACTACTTATAATTTCAGAGAGTCTTTGGATAATTTGATAAATCCATTTTTAACTAAACACAGCTGGTTTACTTCTATAAATATGAAATTTAGAGATCTAAAGTATATATATTTTTTCTGTTTTTATTCCATATATAAAGTAAAAAAAAATGCATGCTGGCAGTTTTTTATTAAAAGGAAATTATTTTCTTAACAGAATACAAGAGAGAAAGCACTTAAACTCTAACCAAAACCACACAGCTTTGAGAATTGGGATATTCACTTGAATAATTAAGAATGTAACATTCTTAACACATTAAATAATTACGTTCTCAGAATGAATTTAACATAATTAAAGAAAACAATTACCAAAGTGCACATTTTTCAATATTAAGTTTTGGAAACTGATTATTCTAAAATGAAAACATTCGGAATAATTTATCTTTTGAAGATCTTCCAAATTTGATTACTGAAAACAGAAATTCATCAATGACAAAATATTTTGATATTACTTGAAATATCTTTAAAATTTTGACATTCTTAACCCACTTTAAGTTTTGTTTATTTATAAATTGTGCATTGATTAAAAAAAATGAAAACCAGTTTCTTTCTAAAATTTTAAATAAATTACTAAACAAATTTTTTTTCTAGTATGAAATGCTTTATTCGGTTTTTTTTTTAATCTAGTAACATATATAAATATCATAATCTAATATATAAAAATATGAAAATATTCAAGAAAACTGCAGTCATTACTAGAGGAAGGCAGATTATCCGGACTTTTTCCACAATGGTGTTTACATTGATCGTAATAGCAATAACTAGAAGCAATATGTCTTAATTAATATGTATAAATCCATTTGATAATCCAAAACCGTGTCGTAATTCTTCTTTGTTGCTTAAACACTATGTAGTGTAATAAATTTGAACACTTGGCATTCTTTCATCTTTATTTAGTTCAGTTGATACATGTTTTAAATTACACGTTTTGGGTGTAACATGCCCCTCTTCAGCCAACTTGGAATTTTTTATAAACTGGGCTCTATTAGATGAGTACATATGTATACGGCTGTGAATGTAAAGTTCCGTACTGCCAGTATACTTACCCTTTAATTGTGTTGGCCCGAAAAGAATAATAATGAAGATATACAATAATAAATGTGTAAGCTATATACATATGTACTCATCTAATAGAGCCCAGTTTCTAAAAAGTCCTGAGCTGGCTGAAGAGGAGCATGTTATACCGAAAACGAGTAATTTAAAATGCGTATCAACTGAACTAAAATGAAGATGAAAGAATGCCAAGTGTTCGAATTTATTACACTACATAGTGTTTAAGCAACAAAAAAAAAATGTATAAATCTGTAAAATTTACTATTTTTGACTGTTCTATGCAATTTCCAGTTTTAAGACCTAAAGCAATAGAACTCAAGTTTCATTCTCACTTTATGCATGCACTTGATCTCGTGCTGCTGCCACAAAATGCTATGGTAAATGGCTACTCAAAGTGCAAACAAAAACATGCAAAGAAAGTCATTTAGCTGTGAACATAACAGGTAAAGATCACGCAAAAGAGTTTCAAGACAAAGAAATGCACAAAAGTGGAAACCCTCTTTTCTGCAAGTATTGTCACAACAGCATTGATTACATTAGAAAACAAACAATAGAAGATCATTATCTACATCAAATCTTGGTGAAATAAGTCTGTTTTTACTGGAAATGGAAGAATAATAAAATTTTTCCACATATTTCACATACCTCCAGTCAAAGTATATATAATTCTTATTGTAATCACTTTAAGGCAAGCCTATCTATGCTGACAATGATAACTAACTACATTATGCAGTTTAAATAAATAAGGCTATAATTGGTGAAAGTTGCAATTTTAGACTCTAAAATTAAAAGGATACCCAACTCGTACCACCTTATATAAGCAGCCTTGTTTAATAGAATCTAACTAATGTTTTCGATCGTGTTTAACGACCTTCTTCAGGTTAGAACATCGAAAAAAATCGAACATAAGAACGTTTAGCAGTAACGACCGCTCGTTTGGAACGTTTTAAGAAGAACATTTAAATAGGATCGCGTGCGCCATCTCTACGTCGATGAGTATTAAATAATACAATACAAGAGAATAATGTAAAGATAGATAACAAACAGTGAACAAGAATAATAATAATATATGCCTCGTGGGGATATTGAAAATAAAATACTAACAGAAGAATATGGTGCGTGCTGAACATCTCATATACCGAGGGAAGGGTAGGGGCTGTGCGGAGACTGACCGGCAGGTTCAGCGTAAGCTTCTGCAAATCTGCCTTTCTGGCGTTTACGTGTCGCCTGAGCGCCAGGCCGTAGATATTTTACTAGCCTCTCGGAAGTTTATGGATTGCCCTTTCTGGCTAGCTTTGTAGATATGCCATGCCCCTGTATAACGTAGGTGCTTTATGTTAGAATAATATACAAAGGAGTCCCACTTAGTACCAACTGTTAAGAGCTGATAAAGACCCCCCGGACACTAATTCCCTCCCGGGAGTTTACAAAATCCCAATTACGGACGCACGGAGGCAGAATAAATTATTTTACATTGGTGCCACCAGAAGATCACTCAAGGAAAGGCTAGCGGAACATCAGAGAAACATAAGAAACGAACAGCCTTGCACAGCGCTGGCGACTTATGTCCTAGCAGATCCCCAGGAAGTCCAAGCCGAATGGGCCCAAGCAAGACTAATACAAACAGTTCGTAACATAAAGCACCTACGTTATACAGGGGCATGGCATATCTACAAAGCTAGCCAGAAAGGGCAATCCATAAACTTCCGAGAGGCTAGTAAAATATCTACGGCCTGGCGCTCAGGCGACACGTAAACGCCAGAAAGGCGGATTTGCAGAAGCTTACGCTGAACCTGCCGGTCAGTCTCCGCACAGCCCCTACCCTTCCCTCGGTATATGAGATGTTCAGCACGCACCATATTCTTCTGTTAGTATTTTATTTTCAATATCCCCACGAGGCATATATTATTATTATTATTGTTCACTGTTTGTTATCTATCTTTACATTATTCTCTTGTATTGTATTATTTAATACTCATCGACGTAGAGATGGCGCACGCTATCCTATTTAAATGTTCTTCTTAAAACGTTCCAAACGAGCGGTCGTTACTGCTAAACGTTCTTATGTTCGATTTTTTTCGATGTTCTAACCTGAAGAAGGTCGTTAAACACGATCGAAAACGTTAGTTAGATTCTATTAAACAAGGCTGCTTATATAAGGTGGTACGAGTTGGGTATTGATAAGTCACGCAGTCAAAGATGAGTTAAAAGGATACGTTAAACAATTAATAGATGTATAACTCAATATTTTCTTAATTATGATTATTATTTTGTTGATTTGTTTTGTGAAACCGTGTCTTGTTCTATAATTTAGACTTGATAAACACTAATGTTGTGTGTTTTTTCTTCAAAGACACTTGGCAAGTTTTCTATCAGATATCTTTATTCATTCTCGTTGACAAGAATGAATAAAGATATCTGATAGAAAACTTGCCAAGTGTCTTTGAAGAAAAAACACACAACATTAGTGTTTATCAAGTCTAAATGATTATTATTATTAATTAATAGTAATTTATGTAATTTAAACAAACAATGATTACAACAATTAACATTTAAAGCAATGGTTGAAATATAACAATAACTAATAATGATTATGCATTATAAAAAACACTCGAGACCAATAGTGTAACAGCTTAAAAATACCTATATAGAGTTTGGTTACTGTTACTCTCTCTTTGTATAAATAAGCATGTTTACCCAAAGACATCAATAACCAAACCCTGATTACAGTAAGATAACTTTTGTAAGTGTATTTTAACTTTTCGGATTTGCTCTGATAATATAAAATGAGTGATATCAATATCAATGACTACAATAAGCAGATTATACTGTATTATGAATGAATAGCATAATTGTTAAGAAACAAAGTAAATACAATCGAACTTCCAATAGTCACCTTTAAACGTGGCTACTTTTTTCAGGAATGTCTCTTTTTGAAACATACAAAATAACCACCAAACAATAGCTGTTTTTTATGTTTCCATCAGTGGCTGTTTAGATTTTTTACATGCTTCAAGTATATGTGAACACGTATACAGTGTGTGTACACACACACACACACACACGTTCGTTTCCAATAATGGCTAGATATTAAAGAATTTTTCTTATATTTATATAAAAATTCCAATACAAAGAAAAGAGAAACGTTGTTAAAAATACAATATATAATTTTTGTGTTAAATAGAGGCAATGCTATAACTCATTTACTGGATACATAATAATATAAAATCACAGATCTTGCTGGAAAATCAATTATAATTTCTTATATAAAGTAATTTTACTTTTTTTTTGTTTAAACTTCTTCAAATATCTGAACTGATACTAAGCTATATTGCTTCTCAAAATGATTATGATAATGTAACTTTCTTGCCATTAAATATAGAGCAAATGAACCAGAAGTAAATGGAAAAATAATGCTATGAGATAGTTAAGTACAAGAGAAGAATACATAATCATCATATGTAATCTCTTGATTTCAGATAGTTTCTAGACACAAGCAATGCTCTGACTGAAAGATTAGCAACAATAAATTACAACAACAATTAATTGTATTTCATAATTTCATTGATTGAAAATTTCTTGGTACATTTAAATGCTAAATAAATAACTTTTTAAAATTGACTTATAGTCAATTTAAAAAGTTTTAAATATAACTAGAATTTATATTAAAAACAAAACTCAACTATCAAAATCATAAATTGATGTCTTGTAATTTAAAATTCAAATCTATTCTAAATATACAAAATGCTTAGCTTAAAATCACAAAAAACAAACAACCAAAAAGATATATAGAAATAGCTGCACTGGAAATCAATGAATTATCATAAAATTTTTGTTATGAATAATCTATATTGAGAACAACTGGGCAGTCTAAAAGCAACTAGGGTAAAACAGAGAGTGCAGCAATGGAAATCAATGAACCATGGATGAAGCAAGGAGGTTTGAACTCTCTTGTATACATATATATAATATTCAATATTACTTTTAAACAATTCATATTAAATCAATCCTTCATAATGTATTTTAATCAGTAATACCTTTTTAATATATTTTTTATGTAGCATTTTCAGATTATTAGTTTTTTAAACATCTGCAATTTTCTGGTATGTTGTTATTTATTTTTACTGTTTCCACCACATGAGCACTAAAGGTGGGTTTTTTTTTAACAGGCTCACAACGGAAGAGCCGAGAGACAGGACCCAACATATCAGGGTTAGACCACCCTAAAAAAGTCCCAGGGTTTTTTGACCCATCTGTATTTGCTTTTGTGTCTTCCAGAGTGGTAGGCTGATACCTTAACTGCTCAGCCATCTAGCCTTCATTATGTTACTACTGGGAGATGGTATAATAGATGAGAAACACTATTAAATTATTGATGAGCTTCATTATGTCACACAACTAATTGACAGATACTATTAATAATAATATTTTTTCATTAATAATTTTAAATTAAAAATAAACTAACACGCAATTCAATATTCAATTGTTTAATACTTTCAAATTCTTTAATTAAATTCTATTGTTTAAAAACAGAATTCTATAATCACTAAACATCAAGGATTTGACTTCTTGAATTTGAGCCAATTAAATTATATTAATGATCTTAAATATAGTTAAAATTTATAATATTAATCTGCCCTCACTCTATATTAAAGGAATTAAAAATATTTTAATTACATACATCGATACAAGAAGCGGATCCAATAGGAAGCATATTAAATCATAAAATGTATCCCCGAGGCTAAAATTTGTATATTAATCCCTTCATTAATAAACTTTCCCCAATTACTTGTTTCTAATTGACTATGCTGACATCGTAATGAATGATATACATGACAGCAACAAATAATCCATCTGTTTGGATAACTAAATTTGAATATCTTGATTTTAAAAACACATATTCCAAACACATACATCTTAATTCATGGTATTAATCATGCTACGTCCATTTGAGTATGATGTTATTATGGAAATTGATATTTTAATCAATTTTAAGATCTTCATATTCTTATGTAATGACAACCGACTCGTTTAAATATGGTAACAGTAGATAACCTGTCATTTAATACAATTGAAAGTTATAATACAGTAATCTCTTGTTTATAAAAATTTTATTATTATTATTATTAAATAGGATTAAGCAAATAACAATTAATAAATACAGAAATATTATAAAAATTAATTTAATGCATAATGGTTTATAGCAAAGTACATTTACTGAATTTTTGTTAAAGCATTTTAAATTATTACAACAGAGAAATGGCAAGATGTTTAGCAAATATGAAAATATATTCTAAAAATAAATTTAAAAAAAATTTGTACAGAAATTTATTACATTCATGATAAACTAATAACTAAATTAAGCCTTAGAGTAGCAGTTATTATAGTACAAAGCTATTTACAATTTAAAACATATTACATTTATAATTTTGTACACAAAGTGCACCAGAAAATTTTTCATGTTTTAGTGTGTCACATGCCAAAAAAGTTAGAGAACCACTGGATTAAAGTAACAAAAAATAATTACATTTAATAATAAATTGCTACACACTAAAAAACTATCTAAATCATTAGATATTTATATAACTTTGCATGTTTTTAAGTGTTTTATCTGAAGAAAGCATCAAACCCTCTAAAATTTTTCATATATACAAGTAACTTAATGCAAAACTCCAACATAATTTAAATTTAAATGTTTTTAATGAATGAATTGATTAATTTTCAATCAACTCCTTAATGCAATACTCACAAAACATATAACTTCAATTAGTAATTTCTTTTGCCTGATTTAACATTTTTGAAATCTTCAGAAAATAATTAAATACAGTAATACATTATTAAAGAGTCAACATAAAATGAGTAAACAGTTAAAGCTTAATAAGTTTTGAGGTTCGTGGCTAATCATCAGGAATTTTCAAGATTCTGTCTTTAGAATCCTTTCTCTGCAAGAATTTCTGCAAAGAAAATCAAAGAAAACAAACAGAAGTCGTAAAGTACACTGCTATTTGTTCTTTCATATTCAATTTTGTTTTCCTGTTTCATTTATAAATAATTCCTACATAAAAGGCGGTTTTTTTTTTAAAGTGGAATTTTAAATTTCAGAATCAGTAAACTAGGCAACTAGTCGAAGTGAAGCCAATTTCATTTGGTGAGCAATAAAAATTTTCAATTCTAGTCTAACCAATTATTAAAAATGTTTATAGATACTTATAAACTTTATTTCAAGTTATCAGCATAAAAAATTTAAATATTAATTATAATCTATAAGCATTTTTATAAATTACTGAAGTAATTACTATTATTTATATACAACTATACATTATAGCTTTGAGAAAGACTAAAAAATAATACTGTTCAAAAAAAATATATCTGCTACAAAGTTCTTTTGTGCTTTTATCCAAGCTTAGCACGAATCTAAGTTTATCGTGTGCAGAATACAGAACATCTTACAGAGTGAATCAGATCTACTGTAGTTGATAAACCTTGAACAAAAGTGCCAAAAGTGCTCTTGTAAACAGCCAGATTGCATTTCCTTTATTACCTTAAAAGGTATTGTATTTATTTAATATAATAGAAATGAAATTAATTTCATGTTCGACTAAATTATGTAAAACTAGAGAAACTTTTTAAAATTTTTATCTTATTTTGCTATTTTTTATATTCTTGTTGATCAATATTAGAAATGTTCAAATAAAATCTCTCTATATTTCAAAATCATATATTGAAATCCTTGAAATCTACTACTTACTCTTCTTTCATAGTAAAAATTTAACTGATAATAAATAAAGTGTACAATAGACACATCATCTACACTCCCTACAAATATAGATTTATTTCTTGAAAGATGAAAGCTTCTAGAATCAGCTTGATTATTATCTTTGAGAATATACAATAAATTTTAATCAGGGATTTCTGACCCTATTTTGCATAGTGAGCCCTTTCTAAAATTAAATCTAATTCACCAACCTCTTTCTATTGATATGATATAAAAATAAACAACAAAAGAATGAAATAAAATATCAACTAGAAATTAATAACATTTTTTTTATTAAACACGCATGATAACAATTGATATTTTATTATATTTCTAAATACTGTATACTACATTTGTCCACCAACCCCCCAAATGATCTATAGTAATTTACCAATCCCTCAACTCAGATAAATCAATTAACCCCTCAGGGGCTGATAGCAACCAGATTGGGAATCCCTGGATTTTAATCATATAAGTAAAGCAGTTATCAACATTTTTTTAAAAAAATACAAAATAAAATAAATTTCATATGCAAATATTTATCACAGTTTCTAGTAATATCATAATTCTCTTTGGATCATATTAATGCTTCATACTTCATAAATTAAAAATTTCATTTGCTTGTTTAGTTAAGTTATGACAATGCAACATTTGGGTGATCTGCCTAGGGGGAATGCCTTCCAGGAGGTCTTTTTAAAGGTAACTGGCCCCTATTCAGATTGTTACAGATGTGGAGAAAACACAAACTCCACACGACCAGCCCGTCCTGACTAGGTGCTAACTCACGACTGAACTTCCAGTGTTTGGGGAACAGAACCGGTGGGCCAAAAATTTTATAAGAAACGTCTAGCATTAAACATTCAAAATCACTAAAACCCAACAAGATAAGTTTATTAAACTAACATTTTTGGTTTTTTAAGTCTGTCTTCTAATTGAATTTGCATATAAATTATTTTATTAAAACTTATTCTTATTACATTTGAAAGATTTATTTATTTTTCATTTACATTTCCCCTCATTTTTAACTCTTTCTACCATGTGGGCACTAAGAGGACTATTTTCCCACACCCATTGTGAGTTTGGCCAGGCCCATAATACAACTGGGTAGTGAGGGATGGAGCCCAATATATCCTGGACAGACTGCCCATCATTGTTCCTGTAGATACTCTCCTAGATTTAATCCCAGATCCCCACAAGAGTAGATTCGGCTTAAGAATCTTGGCTATCAAGTCAGATTTATTTATTTAATTAAATTTAATTAAAATTTATTCAGAATAATGTAAGTATTCAGTATTTAACACTATTATTTACAGCTACTTATAAAATCCAAGATCTATTTCTCTTATTAATCTATCTTTAATGAGGTATTTTGAATACGTTTTCATCTATCAATTTGTTATTGTGTTAAAATCTTAAAATATGATATAAAAAAACTATCTAATCTAGGTATTAGCATAAATTTTTACACTTAAAATTTACTATTTTAATGCTACTACTTTTTAGGATAATAATCTAAAAATATGATTATTATACTGATAAAGCCAATAAAAAATCAATTTATTACAGTATAAAATTATTTGATTTTCCTGTCAAGCATTAAATGTCACGCACAGAATACAGCTTTACAGAGGAAGATTATGGAGGCAACTGTTTTTAACATTTAAAAAATTAGAGCTTAATTGTTTTTAATATAATTTTTTTCCTGCATTAGTTAAAAATTATATACTTACTCTATGAAATTATGATCTCTGGATAAGACTATTCTTTAGAAAATCCAACACCGGGATGACAGATAAATTTCTTTTGCAATAAAATAGATTCCTACTGGGTTTACAAATTCAATTTTTTATAGTATCACTATAAAAAACTTATAGGCAAAAAAAGATGACTGGACAAAATTCAAATTGAAGAATCATAAAAAAAAATGGCTCTAACAGAATTTCTTTTTTTTAACATTCTGAAATTTAAACTGAAATATTTGACAGATAAAAAGAAAAAATATTTCAAAGTTATAAGAAAGATTCATCCTAAGAACTCGCTTACAAAACATCCAGTAAATAATTTATTTTAAAAAATACATTATTTTTTCATTCCATTTGTTAAAAATATAATGAAACTAAGTAAAAATTACTCTTAATGTGATTTGTAAAAATTATAATAAATGATAGTAGTTTATAATCACGGTATAAATAAAGAAATCGTGGCTTGTTTCGGAAGTCAACATGATGTAATTATCTTTGGCTTAATCTATAATTTAGCATAGAATACATACAATTATCATAAGCTGTTGAGTGTGGGATTTTAAGCTTAAAATGGTCAGATTGTGACCAATGACAAGTTTTTGTTTAATAAATGTTGGCTTCTTGAAACCAGCATGAAGTTCTTTATTTACTTACAAAGATGGTGTCAAGTTTTATCACTGTTTATAATTATAGCTATGTTTGCATTTTTTATTTCTAGAATTGTAAATCTTAAAAATATTTTTCAACTTTTCAATTTTCTAAATACTTTTTATTAAGATATTGTCATTATATTAAAACATACATTACATATAAAATTATTTTTTCATTGAAATCATTTTCATTGCATATTACAACCTTAATTACGATCAGTAAGTAGAACATCGAGAAATTCTCAAGAATTAATTACGTAAAAAATTGTTTCAATTTATTAAGCAGATAAATTCTTTTACGTTAAACATAAAACTTAGAATTTTCAATAATATGACAGGAAACAATATCCTGCTATCAAACAACTTTCTACATCATTAACATAGATTGGATCAACAATATATTAATGTCACTATCGGATGGTATCAGTTCACCATTACTATGGTAAATTAAATGGTCAAATCATTACAATGAATTATTATAGAATCTTAAAATCTGTCACATTGATTTCACAGATTATTGAAAACTAACAAATATCAGCTGTTCAAATATAATACATTCTCTTTGTTCCATTAATTTTAAAAATGATAATGTTGATGATTTATCTTATAATCTTTGAGAAACTGTATACTATATTGTATACAATGTGTATTATACTATATAGTGTATAGTCAAACAGTGGCTCTTCTAGACCCTTACTGTGACTATAAGTATATTTACACAATTTCCTTTTAAAAACTTGAAACATATTACTTACACAGAGTTTCTGTAAGTTTTTAGACTATTACGTAGTGCGACATACACACGGGTTGTAACCATAACACACAACCTGAATACTCAGGTATGTTCAAATGAATTGAATTTTATTTAAACTACAACTGTCTCAACTATAAATCTTCAAACCTTCTATCAGTAAGTAGTGAAGGAGCAACATTGATATGTATTTATCAATAGATAAAAAGAAAAGAAATTAATTTACTATAAACTTATTTTCTCGAAGTTTATGATAGCCTTTCTTACATACCTACCCAAACATATGCATTCTTAACCTAACATAACAGAGATATTTACTATAGAATACTGATAACTGTAGTGTTTTAATTATATATATATAAAATTCTGTTCCAATAGAGAATGTGGATCTAGCATATTTCTGATAGGTGATATGTGACTCCTATCAAGACAAGGTTTGGCCATTCAATATATAGTATAATGTATATGTATATATACAGGGTCTTCAAAAGAGCTACCATTTTTAAATTACTGTAATTATGCTAATTGTTGTCTGAGAAGTATGTGATGAACTGTACATCAATTGATAAAGTAAATGTCTGAGTTTCATCTACCATCTGCATTCAAACATCTTTGTCTACTGCCTCTAGGAGGTACCATGAACGAAAATAGCAACTCTGAAACAGAGAATGGTTCTGTGTTCTGTAGTTTGTAAACTCAGAATCCCTCCTCATTGTGGAACAAGGATGTTTGCTTTATGTGGTGGATCATTTTGAAATTGTCACGGCATATGATGCATACTTTTAGGTAATAATTAGCATAATTACAGAAATTAAAATGTGGCATTCTTTTTGAAAGACCCTATACATTTCTATACATACATACATATCTTAATATTTAAAGTGAAATAAAATATAGTTTCACATGTTAATTGTATCTTATAATTGAAAGTAAATATACACGTACTCCTCACTTTATGACCAAGTTCAATTCCGACGACAATGTCGTTAAGTGAATTGGTCGACAAGCGAGGAGCTTGCGCCGGGAATCTAGGATTGTTGTAAAATTATACAAATTATGCAACAAACTTCAAATTTATTCATAAAAAGACTATTATAGTACGCTTAGTGCGCATGTCACCATTCGCCACTGATCAACACTCAAGCCGAGAAAGGGGATTCCCCAAATTGCAGATCAAAACTCAATTGGTCGTAAGTGCGAGTGGTCGTTAAGCAGATAGGTCGTAAAGTGAGGAGTACCTGTATTGTGTAGTACTAATGATTTAATTATTCTAATAATTTTATAAATATATTGTGAATAAATACCTTTTTTTAAAAACTCTTTCTTCCCTTTGGGCACTTAGAAGGCTTTTTTCTTGCCCACCATGAGTTCAGCCAGATCCACAATGGAACAGAAAAGTAATGCAGAATGGGGCCAACATTTCCAGGACACACTCACAAAAATTCCTGGAGAATTTCTCTCCTGGATTCAATTCCTGTGTGTTAGGTTGATGTCAACCATCTTAGTCATCTGACCATCCAAAGCTTCATGGCTTTATCAGCTGATAGTAGAGCCAAGAAATTTTGAAAATGCTTATGTAATAAATTATGAATTCATTTAAATTAAAGCCTGTTTATGTTCATGTTTAATTTTAATTAGTTAATAAAGATGTTGTAAAATGCCATTGTTTCCAATTGCTTACAATGTTGCAACAATCAAGATTAAGGAATTTTCGTTTAATTTGTTGACAATTCATTTACCATTATTCTATCAAATTCTTCAGTTTGTGAGTAAATCCTTCTTGTGCTTTGTACATTTTCATTGTTTACTTTTTACATCACCATCAAGAATTTAATAACAAATTTAAGAATTGAAGAAAATAATTCAGAATTGTTTATAGCAGTATTACAGCTTCAGAAATGTGTATAATTGCAGAAGAGAACTTATAAACTTCTTCTAATTTTGTGTAATAAAATAAACTGATCAAATTTTGGTATGGCCAATATAAGACACCCAGCACCTCCCTCCTGTACCTGCACCTACACCCAATCCTTCTTACTGCCAGCTTGCATTTATCATAAAAATAGATAAACCACAATTTAATGGTAAACAGCAAATTCAAAAACCATACAATTTTATTTTTATTAATTTAGTTTATATATGTTGATAGGATTCTCTACATACTTTTCAGAGGAATGTAACTTTTAAAGCAGTGGTTACTTGCAAAATTTGTAAAACTACACACAGCCATACTGTAGTTTTATTTTTAAAACAAAACAGGATCCTAAAGAGAGATTCTTCAAAATATGGGACATTTTTCTGGGAAATCCTGGAATACATGAAATTTCAGTTTCCCAAAAAACTGTCAGGTCAAACTATACAACAGTGATCTAAAAATAAAGTCTATGGACTACTAGTTATAAGCAGAATGACCAAGTCATTTTACTAAAATACAATTCTATTCTGCTCAACCATAGTTAATCAGAAAAGAACATTAATGTAAGAGATATACGCACATGGCATCTCTTAACACTGCGGCACACTAAGTTACCGCAGCATTTTTTTACCTTTTTCTCGTCACAGACCAATAAAATTATAAATAATTTTATGCAGATCAAGTAATTATGACTACAAATTATGCTTACGTATACTCGTCCAGGGTTACGTTACGTAACAAAGTATGTACAGTAACTCTAGATTACTATTTAAATGACATCTGTAATTGAGCTTCAGTAGTCAAATATTTTTCTGCAGACCAGTGGTTGAAAAACACTGGGTTACAAAACAAATAAAATATTTCAACATGCAATTATTTAGGGTGATATTTACAAGAAGCAGAAGCAAACGAGTATTCTATGATTTGTCTGCAACTCAATTTAAGTCCGACTCGGATCAATAACTTTGAGAATAGATGCCTTACAATATAAGACATCTAACGACTTTAAATAAAATGGTTTTAGAAACTTATTCATTGTAATTACATAAGAGACATCTAAAAGTTAAATAATAGGTACAATTACACTTCTGAATGAGACGGTTGAATCTTACCAGAGCTGTATAGGAGCAAAAAGTGAACGGAACCATACACGTGACCGTCTGCTCGTGCAGGGGGGTCTATAATTCTGGGGGTGGCAAATCCCTCCTTCAGTTCACATCTTACCTCACCATCTTTTGCTTTAACTTAATAAATTTGTATTGTTTAACGTTACAATGATTTAATTTATCGATTATCAAACGTTTAAACGTTAATATAAGAAAAAAACAAGCTTAAAATTGTGAAAAATAAAGCAAAAATGTGATTAAATACTTAACCCTAAAAAACCAAACGAGAATCGTCCAGTCTCGTGCAAAACTGATTTATGGTAGAAAAATCACGCACAGGAGCTGGTATTAATAACACGGCGCGCATAAATCGACATAATAAACAAACATTCGTTACTTTCAAACGAAAATTCTTTCAAACAAAACAAAATTTACCTCCACCAGACGACATCTTGGAATCGTCACGTGACGCCTACGTCCGTACGCCATCTGGCGAGGAGAGTTGTAAATTATATTAAAAACAAAACAGGCGATAATTTTTTGTTTTTTTAAATAAAAATTTTTTGGAAAAAATTTTAACGGCTTGGATTAAACTAGTTTAGACTAGAATTAAACACGCCAGATAAATCTCTTTTATAGATTTTAAGATCGCGGCGATAGAACATGAGCCGTGACGAGTGATGTCTTATCAACATCTAGCAGAGACGCTGGAGTGGATGAGGATGCGACTCTCATCGTGTGAAAGCTGTTATTGCGCTTTCGATTTTCTGCGATTTATTCCGAAATATCACATTCCTGTAACGATAAAAGATCCTAATTCGATAATTTGTACAAAATTCTATAATTTTTACGTACAGGACGTGTACAGGGTGGCCCAAATGTCAGTTAACCATGCTTCTGTCGGGTACGATATTCGAAAAACTCGAATTCTTATGATTAAAAAAGTTTCAATTCGATAATTTATACGCAATTCTATAAATTCTACGTTCGGTATATCAGTCGTGAATATACAGGATGGTTTAAAAGTCAGTTTAGGCCATCCTGTATATTCTGTCTTGCGTAAATCGAGTTTGAACTTGTGTGTTTTTTATGAACTTCCCAATAGTGACAACCTCTAAACGGCGGCCGTTTTTTAAGGAACATTTCTTGTTGAGATGCGTACAAAATAACCTCCGAACAACGTCTATTTTTTACGTTCCTGTCAGTGGCCGTTATTTACAGGTTTGTCAACATGTGATTAATTATTAGAAAGAGGAATTTAGTCTTTATGCTGGTTAACTAACTTTTGGATCACCCTGTACTCTCGTTACTATAAAAATATTAAAGAAAATTTAATATCTTTGCACGAAATCGATCACAAATTTTACTCTTTATTGTTGTTATACGAGACTAGATTTATTTCAAAATAAAATAATCTACGTCTGTCTGTCACGCTTTATAGCGTGGAAAATGGCAAATAAATTTGTATATAAGAGAAATTATGCAGGAAATTATTGATTATAACTTGCGTTCATGCTAGAAATTACGTCGAAAGATCGTTTGAAATGTTTCTTTGTTATTATTTTTTGAAAAAAAAACGAACAAAAAAAAAAAAGAAAATAAACTATACGCGGCGCGACTGGTCGTATTCGTCACGTCATCCGACGACGCGCCGAGCGCATGCAATGATAAATTTTTTAATTTCAGTCTTAAAAAAAGACACTTATATTAACGAAATTAAATTAATATAAATTATTTAAAGTTTTTCTAAGTTTTATTTATTACTTTCAACAGACTAATAAATAAACAATTAATGTTAACAGAATAGGACAAGCGATGCGCCATTCGTAGCGGCGCGGCGCGTCACTTATAGACAAGTAAATAAAAAATTCCTATTTTAAAATACAGTACAGTAGAATTTTTAAAACATATTTGGAAGAATTTTTTAGCTCTAATATCACCAATAAAGTATATTTTTTGCTATTTAATCACGTTAAAAAGCAGGTCGTTTCCTATATAATCACTTAAAATTGCGAACTTTTTCTTATACATTCATTTAAAGAATAAGGCTTTTCCCTATATAATCCTTCAAAAACCAGAACTTTCTTATATAAATCACTTAAAATTCGGGTATTTCCTCTGAAAAATCCGTACTAATCACTTAAAAATCAGGGCTTTTCCCCGTACAATCATTTCTTAAAAACAGGAATTTCCCTGTATTCAGAAATTTCCCCTCATAAACACTTAAAAATCACGACTTTTTAAAATATAGAAAGTGTTTAAAAGCACGATTTTATAACAATTCTTTCGTGTTTTCTCCTGTCTATTTAATAACAGAACTGAGATTTACGAACCCAACTTAACCGTAACGAGATCCTTATGTCCGTATTGACAAGTTATTTGCTTGCTAAATGAATACAATTGACAATGAAGATCTATAGGTGGAAAGATAAGGCTCGTGTCTGAAGGGAGTCATAAAACAACAAGGATGAAGTCGATGCTTTCCACCAAAATTGAGATTGGATAAACCTAATCTTGTCTCGGTACGTCCATCACCTCCAGTGCAGATAGGAGGTTGACAGCTACTTTTGAACCTTCTAAATTCTCTCTTTCGATCGAATGCAAACTCCTTCCTCCTTCTCCTCCTCCTCCTTCTCCTTCTTCTTCCCCATCGACTCGACTTTTAATTTCGTGCGAGTGCTTTAATTAACGCTTTGCAAAAATTTACTTAAATCACCTTAAATTGTCTTACAGATCGCTATCGTTTTGTAACTTTAAATAATAATTTTGCTTAAAATTATTTTCGAGATCGTTTAATTTATTAGTTTTAATAATTTAAAGAAGCTAATTGCGAGGGGTGTTTCGTGCTCAGAGATAAAATTTAACTTAAACTTCTAAAATTATCAATTTGGTGGAGTAAACTTTGTAATTCGCTTCGATTTATAAATCTGTAATCATTTTGGGGCCTAAAAACGAAGCTGAGGCCTATGGAGTGAAGACTATTCAAGGATGAGGCCTTGCTAAGGTTATCCTTAAATGTTATATACACATAAACTTTGTATAAACTTTTAAAAAAGCAACTGAATTTCATAATTTACACGTAAATCTTGTAAAAAAAACAAAGAAAATTGAGCTAGTAAGGACACTTCACGCGCTAAATCATCGTAGCGTGATGGCATCAGAGGCATCTTTGCTCTCTTTATTCTCACCTTTGCCAGTCTCTCACTATCCTCGACAGAGGAGAACTCACATACAAACACACACAGCGGCCCTTTAGAAAAGTGCAAAAGTTCTATCAAGCGTCCCGTAAAACAAAATTTCCGCTAGCTCTTAAGTGCCTCCATCCCTTCGACCATAAACTCAAATATTTATATACTGTATTAAATTTAATTGAATCTCTGTAAATTCGAGTGTATCTTCTTGTATACATTTCACAGCTTTACAGTCTTAAAAGACATTCCTGTACATCCCCAAGAGATTCGACTTTATCTATTGGTAGCTCCTTTCCAATTCGGCCTGGTCCTAGCATCGTTTCGCTCGGATGGTTCCTGATAACGTCGCCTTTTTCCTCATAAGTCCACGTGCTGTCCGGTCTTAACACTGGTCAGCGGTAGTGTTTACTGCACCCAGCCACTATAGGTACAAAGTATAGAAGTGGATAGTAGCAGCGATAAATACTTGGCTTCGGACACAACTTACCCCCTCGTAAATAACATCGTATAACGTCATCTTGACGTATAATAACGTCATATAAAAGTGAGGTTGATAGTTCGATAGCAAAGTATAAACTCAAGAAATGATTTATGTATAAGTTAATATCGTCTATTTTAATCATAAACGGGAATTTTTTTATGTTCTACCGGTGTTTAAAATGCTTAAAATTTAATTATATTTTTAATGCTGTTGTCGGGAGGGTGATTAAAAATAAAGTTTTATTGTCGCGTCGCGTCGCGTCGCTCAAGCGAGGCGAAGTGGTTACGACGCGTTTGTAATGGTGTGTGATTGAGTTATAAGGTTTACGAGTCGCAAATTTAATTACAAATATTATTATTTTTATTGTTTATTTTATACAGAAAAGTTTTTTGGGGTGCTCAAAAAAATATTCGCCTTATAGAAAATCTTTAAAAATTTTCAAATATAAAGGTTATTCTGTACGTATATGTCAGAATCTTATTGATTTTACAAAGTAAATCAAATTTTTTATTGTCGAAATTTATTTTTAATGTTATAATAAAAATTTATATTTATAGTCGCGTCACTTCACAAAGCGGCGCGACGCGCTTTCACGATTAAAGTTTTAAAATTTGTATTATCTAACAGTTTATTAACATTTTTATTACTCCGAGGTTAGTTATTACGAATTATAATATATGAGGACTTTCTCCACCAAATAATTATAAACTTAAGCTTCTTTAGCTTATACCTAAACCAGGATCTAATTATAAATTAGTTGAGATTTAACAGTTTCTACCTAAATCAGAGGCTCTTGGACCCTCGAATTTACAATTATATAGGATTTTTTTTTAGTCTATAAAATATTCGAGCTCCACAACTCTCTTTTCTCTTCTTAGAAATCATGTTTCTTCTTATCTTCTTACTACTTTCTTAACTCTCTTATTCTCTTCCTTACAACTCTCATCTTTCTTATTCTCTTCTTCTCTTCTCATTCGCCATGCAACTCTCTCTTCTTGTCATTCTTTTCCTTACAACTCTCTCAACTTTTTTATTCTCTTTTCTTGTTGTCTCCTTACAACTTTCTCTTTTCATTCGCTTCCTTACAACTCTTATTCTCTTATTTTTCCCCTTAACCCTCTTATTTTTCCCCTATAACGTACCTTATTTTTTTCGTTGTTTTCCTCTTAGTATTTTCCCTACAACTCTCTTATCCTCTTTTTTATTCTTTACCTTCTTCAACTCGTCGCCTTCTTACAACGATTTAATTCCATAATTTAACTTAAAAACTTACAAAACTCAACTAAAATAAAATATATATATTTTTCTACAAAACTTTACCGAGAACCTCCAATGAGTATAATTTGCTAACATTTATACAAAAATAAACGAGGCCTTTCACGCCTGATTAATTGTAATCGTTGGCGACAGAAAAATTTGTCAAATTATCTCACTCTAAATGCATTTCTTATAAATTTTTTTGATAAAATTCCGTATCGAACATCACTATTCGTGCTTTATAATGAGATCCATCCATCTATCAACTCATAATGCGATAAGCCCGAGGCCTTTCCAGAGATGTGACGTTTGAAAATCTTTCGCCCCTATTATCCGGGCCCGAAAAGCATGTCGAATTTGCATAAGGAAATCGTAGCAATATATATATATATATATATATAGATAATTTCGATTCTAGGAGGTTCTAAGAGGGGGTCCCTACAACTCTTTCTTCTCACTCGACTCGTCTCTTCTCCCTAACAAAAGCTAATGAAGGCGATTGTGTGCGTGCATCCGAAGATAAAAGGCCTCCATTTGTCTCTAATGATGTTGATGCTGTGCCGTTACTATGCCAACAGCAAGAGCATGCTCAGAACGTTGCATGTCATGCTAAACGACCATTTCATTAAAGACTAATCGGATTTTCCTCAGATTATAACTATTAAAATCACCTTTCAATTTAATTTATGTTTGCTGCTATAACATTCATTTAGTATTTACGAATTCTGCGCTTTGACGTCATTAGTTCGGGGGAAGGGGGAGAGAAATAAGTTTTGTGAACGGTTTAACTTAAACTTTTAATGCTTTAAACGTTTGTGTTTACACCACCAATTTGCTCTAATTAGTCTTTAAACTATTGCTCAACTTTCTTCTCCTTTACGCTTTGATTTTGGGACTTTTTAACCCCTAATTTCTCCCCTCTCTGGTAGTTAACACCTTACAAGATTGATCTATTTGTTAACAACTATATTCTGTACAAATTTAAACCATACATATCTTAATATATAGTGAAGATCATCTGTTAGTACCTATCACAACCAACGGAGCAGGTTTGATAGATCGCAACATAAGGACGATCTTCCTCCTGGGAGGACTTTCTATGGATTTTTTTTTCACCTGTCTAACACCTAAATAGGGTTAGACACATGAAGAAATTTCACGCGACCAGTCTGTTGGTCAGACGCAAACCCACGACAATATTTTCAAATGAGTACGTTCTATCAATGACTCTTTAAAAACAAACATTGCCTCTTGAGCAGTCATCGTTTGGCTCCTTAAAAATAGGATTATTTCTAAGAATGTTCATCATCTGTGTGTAGTGTGGGCTACTGGTAAAATACTGGTTAGTAAGGCACCTTAAAG
Source organism: Centruroides vittatus (assembly GCF_030686945.1). Taxonomy (NCBI): domain Eukaryota; kingdom Metazoa; phylum Arthropoda; class Arachnida; order Scorpiones; family Buthidae; genus Centruroides; species Centruroides vittatus. Next base: position 713,093 of record NW_027122289.1, on the reverse strand, counting down.
CACAGTAGGATTTCTATGGTGGCTCTTGAAGAAAATCCTTTCATATATATGAATATGCTCCAAAATTCTTGTTTATATGCTCCTCATAAAAGAGGTGTCGTGAGTTAAAATCACTCGAAGGTTCATCTGTTTGATTGCCCCGAACGATCCATCAATGCTCCTTAAAATTAATTTAATTGCTGAGAATGAGATTATGTTTATTAGAATCTATATAAATATCAGTAGGGTCGTTAAAGAATCGATGACTCTTAAATAACCATAATTGGTTTCTTTAAAAAACGCCATTTATTCTCAAAAATCATTATTGGGCTTCTTAAAAATAATATAATTTCTAGGAATGGCATCATCTTAGTTAAGATGATATGCTCCTTTACAGTCACCGATCTATAAGAAATTATTGCTGGCTCTTTAAAAATTTATCAATCCTTATGAAGTCCTTCAAAGTCTTCATGGGCCATTGTTGGTTCTGTAAGAAGTCATGGGGCTTTAGGAACCATTGCTGAACCTCTTGTCATAGGGCTTTAGGAACCACTAAACTTCTTGTCGTGGGGCTTTGGGAACCATTGCTGAACTTCGCCATGGGACTTTAGGAACCATTGTTGAATTTCTTGTCATGGAGCTTTAGGAACCATATTCGGCGTTTTAAGAATCTTGGGCTTTAGAAAAGCGTTATAAGGTAGTTTACAAAGTCGTGGAACCTTACGAAGTCGCTGTTCGACTCCCAAAAAGTCTTGAATTTTTAAAAAAGCCATATTGGGTTCTTTAAAATAATCATCACTCCTTAAGAAACCATGGTATGATTCCCTAAAAAGAAAGCAATTTCTGAAAAGGTGCAAGCACGATCTGACGAAACGAAGAGTTGCGCCGGAAGTGATTGCCTATTTAGTTAGATCCAGTACCTTAATCCGTCCCAAATTAAGCGTTTCCAATGCAGAAATGTAATCATTCGCGTTTTGGTTATGTAACACGGGTGACGTCATCGGGTAGGGGACAGGTGATCCGTCCCTATCAGGCTTGACGTCAATTGCACGTGACAGTTTAATCAGATGCGGAACTACAGGATGGGGGTTCTCTGGTTGATATCCGAGCGGCCCAATTTCCTTATTAATTCAATGAACAAGCTACGAATCTACATAAACCTGATTAAAAGTAAATTTTTTAAACCCTCATCTCCAATTTAAATCTGATAAGAGTCCATTAAGACAAACAAGATTAATCCAACAATGTTTATTAAAATAGAAAACTTTTCTATAGAGCCGGGACTCTCTTTATTATTTTAAACAATGACGGACAGACTTACGGACGGTCTACTTATATTTAACTTTAAGAAACTTTATAAATTAATTTGTTTCATGAATCGATTCTAGATAATCGAATTTTCCTAATTCGATTATCCAGAATTTCACAGCGTTATATTGAAGAGTTACGCCCTTAAATCCTAGTTTTACACCGTGTACGCTATATCGAAGTACATCAAACTTAATATACAAAGCGCTATATCGAGGTGAATATAAAGATAATTTACCAAACTTTACGTCAAGAATAAATTTCAGAGCGTTATATCGAAGGTAAACTGACCTTTAAACTTTAAATTGTTAATTAACATTATAATTAATAATATTTTAAGTATTGAAAGTTTAAGCTTTAAAGTTCACTTTATACGGTTTAAAACTACTTTTTTTTAAAATAATACTTGGATTTAACGATGTAACGCTTCGATATAACGCTCTGAAATTTAGTGTAACGTTTAGTAAGTAATTTTTTTAATATAACGTTTGGAATTCACTCCGATGTTGCGCTTTTTAATTTACTTTGATATAGTGATTTGTTTACCTCGATATAACGCTTTATAAATTAATATAAGTAAACTTTACTTTTATAATTAAAAATATGCGTTTTCTAAAGATAAATTTTGGATAATTTTATTCGGCTTTTAGAATTAGGAATCGGATTTAACAGCTTAACACTTCGATATAACGCTTTGTAATTTTAATTTTGTTTTAATTTATGATTTGTAGATTTAAGTTTTAATTAAAATATTATAAATTGGTTCCTTAAATTAATAAGTTTCTACATAAAAAAAGGCGTATACATTGCCTGGTTCGAACCTAATTTAATTTAATGGCATTACTCGTCAGAACAGTGACATTTTTCTCTGTTAATTTGATTAAATTTTATTGTTAAATATATTAAATTACCAATTAAACATTTAAATAATTTATAATCTATAGTTAATAACTTTAAAATTTAGCTCTTAATCCGGGAAGAAGTACATTAACAACTGTGCAAGATGACGCATCTACATATAAATTCTATGCTGTAATTTTAATTTTTAAATCAATTTTAGTTAAATTTTTAAGTAAAAATCCTGTAAATTTATTTAAAAATTCGTTAAAATTATCTACGAAGACATTTTTAACGAATTCTAAACGATTTTAATGGTTAAGATTCTCGCAAATTGAGAAGCAAAAGAGATAATCAATAAAATTAATTCATAAAAAACTAATTTTAAGGATTAATTTAATTTAAAAACCTTTAAAAAAACTAAAATATCAACGTCAGATGATTTAAAATACGTAGCAGAGTATCAAGCGGAGTGAGTAGGAGAGGTAGAAAAAGTGATGAAGATCCTAAAACTCATCAAGAGTATACAAAATGATGTGTAGCGTTAGAAGTCACTGAGCTGAAATATTACAGGCCTTGTCCCTATAAATTGGAGCGACTCTTCTAGCACGACACCTCAAATTAAGTTCCCCCACTTTCCCAACGCCCAAAACAGTTTGGCTAGTTGCATAAAATGGCCATTACCTCTTATTTCTCCCAGCGTGTAACAAATCTCATCCTCTATCATCCCTCTTACGATCGATACAATTGCGGTACACCGCACCAAACAATAAAAAAGGGGGATGGAAACACCCCGGAAAAAAAAGAAGTAAAATAAGAAAAGCTGTTAATCCATAATTTACGACCCCTCTTTAATCTAGACTCCATTCTTCCATAAAGCCCAAATTAAAGCCGTCCCCATCGCAGGGGGAGGTGTATATAAAAATTGAAACAGTATTTGAACCCGACTTTTAATAGTAGTGACGTGCCCCTGTTCGATTTTTATGACCCTTGCAGATTCTCATTCACTAGGGGGAGGGGGGACGGATGCTATTCTTAACTGTCTTCAACCGTTACAACGTACTAATTGAATGTGCAGTGGGCTACTTGCAACGCATTCCACAAATTGGAGGTTCTCTCTCTAATCATCGGCTCTTAGGAGATCATTTCGTCTCGGTGGCAAATAGATGGTGTTAAAACTAATCGATCCACACAGTTTTAGTCTAATTGGGATACATGTGCTGAGTGTTATTTGTGCGGTTTTGTTTCGTTAAGTAATTTGTTAAAACTGCGCTTTTAAATTCGTTTTACGTCAAGCATACCCTTTAATACCTCGCCTGAAGCTTTCTCCCCCTTTCTAAAAATGCAAATTTGTCTCGTTTATGAAGAGTTCGGACAGGTCAAAAGGGCATTGTTATTCTAAAGACGCTCGAAATTTGGTGATAGAAGACCCTTTCCTTCAAATTCGTTTATTGGTAACCCATCACTTAATATTTTACTTCACAATATTTCATAATTTTGGACAGGATCCTTTGAAATTCTTAAAATTATAAATTAAAAACTGGAAGCATTTAAATGTTTTTGAGGTTAAACGAATCAGTTTTTAGTTAAAGTAAGCCAGTTTTTACTTAAAACCGCCATTTTTTCTTAAAAGGAGGCCATTTTTGACAGGATATACAAAACTTTAATCTCAATTTATATCTTTAATTTTGCAAATTTTAGAATAGCAAAGCTAAAAAGTAGCTTCTTACACATTAAACATTCGCTGAATTATATATATATATATATACTTTCAATAATTTACGTTCACGATACTTATTTAATTACAATTAACGAATTAATCCTTAGAGATGATACCATCAACCATCAAAGATCATAACATTTAATAGAAGACAGGACCCGGTAGCAAATTAATTTCGGAAGAAACCTCTTTACGATAAGTCTTGTTCATAAAAAATCGCTGTTTCTACATAAAATGCTAAAGTATAAGAGCAAAAGAATCATATAAAGAATGGAAGAAGTCATTCATTTCGGAAACAGCTCGTGACCTCTTCTACTCTTACAACGACCTGGCAGACGTCGCCAGTCATAATGACCGGAACTCTCTCCTCTGCCATAAAAAGGACCCAAAAGGGTTTCCATGGGTGAAGAGCATGCTTTTGTGGCACCGAGTAGTTAACGGAAGTTAAGATGTTTATTTAATGTTCACTTGTCCACTGAAATTGAGGTTAAGCGTAGAGAGTGGAGGGATCATAATTGCCACGAGCACAGACAAAAGACGATTCATTTCTTCTATCCCCAGGCTATAAATATGTTATTTAAAAATATAAATCTTCCTAAAAGTTTTATTATCTCTTTAACAACTCCATTATCTTATATTCTTTTTAGTATTTTAAGTAATAGTTTTGGATTGATGATCTCTCTCTCTCTCTCTTTCCCTCTGTATAGCGTACGAAGTGTTGTTATAGTTGAGGAATGGTTAGAAAACAATTTGTTATATCGAGATAATGATTGCGCTAAATTTAATGGTTTCGTTTACTTAATTACCCTTGCAATATGGAGTAATTGGGAGGAGAGGGATAGAACTCTTACAGGCCATTACGTCTTGGTCTCATAAAATCTACAGGTAGGATAACGTGAGTTTTAATTATCTTTCTATATTGCTCTTTGGAAAATGACTTCAAGTCTAGTATTTTTTCCTCTCTCTTTCTCTCTCTCTCTCTCTTCCATTTTTGTTAATTTCCGTTAATATTCCACTTACTTGTGACTAAATTAAATATTTATTGTTGTAATTTTGCTTAATTTTTAGTTCTAAATATACATTAAACTATGAGAAATATTCGGGGTCTGTTATAACTTCCGTTAAAATTAGAATAATTCATGATAAAATACTAAAAATTTGGTATAATTTTAATGGATAATTCTTAAATTTTTGAATTAATTAAAGGAATGTTCGCTTGTTTATGAATATTTAGAATAAATTTCATCTACGTTATCATCTTCTTCTTCGTCAAGTTCTCCATCTTTCCTATCTTCCTACTATAAGGGAAGAGATAAAAGGATAAAAGCCTAACATTTGTGGAAAAGTTTAATTATTCCCATTTTTCTCCTATAAAAACCCCACTATTTTCTCATATCATTTCCACAGTTCTTCATATCTTCTCATATTGTCTTTCATTTAGTAGGAAGATATCAGAGGATCTTTCCAATATCTTCCACTGTCTATTCTTTCCTGTCCTTTCATATGATAGGATAAGAGAAAGGATACGTAGGATAGAATAATAACCTGTAAGATAAGAAAGGATGAAGACTGATTAAAATTTATGGCACGTTTATCAATTCAAATTTAAATAATTCGAGAATTTAATTTTTCTAAAGAAACCCTTAAAAATTTTTTTAAATTTTTAATATTTTATCACGAATTATTCGAATTTTTATCAAAAATTCATAATTTTAATGTAATTTAAGCACAAAATAACCATTAAAACTGAAAACTATGAGTTATAATTGCATTAATCGAAGCTCCAACACGAGCAAAACAATGTGAAAATACAGGAAATAAAATAAAAATTTTAAGCAGAAATGAAAAATATTGATATTAGTAATTACATTCTCTCTCTTAATATTAATTAAATCAACACAATTATCAAGCAACAAACATAAAATTAACTAAAAACCAAGCACATAAATCATTATTATGTTCGTACGAACTTCATTAATTTTCAAAACACATTTTTACAGCGTGTAATGTCAACATTAATTAAAAAAAATTAGACAGAAATTACATTTTTTTTTTCCAGCGTTAAATACTTAACACTATATAATGTAAAGTAGTAGAAAGTCGTAAATTTTTATTCTGTTGACAAACTAACGACGAGTTGGAAATGGTTTTATTGGACGTCGGACCATCTTCTTTATACTAACGCCTGCAATATACAAACATCCGGGAAGGTCAATTAGTGTGCTCCACTACCTGTTGTTGAGCTCTTTCCTCTTTGTTAATGAAATTACTCATGCACCACTTCAAACGGGAATAGCTTAGCTACTGCAGGAAATGAAACAGAGATACCAACTTGGATGTTTAATGAACCGATTCTGCTTTTTATCTAATTTATACTAACTTAAAATCATTTTTCCTCCATTTTTCTTAATATATTAGCTTATTTTTATTATTTTTATACTCGATAAACGTACGAACGAGTGATTGTTACGTTGCGAACGTTAATTAATCGATTACTTTCATTCGTGACTTTTGCATGTTTTAATTCGTGAATGAAAGTGAAATTTAATGAATGAATGTAATTGATCTTTGATACAGATTCGTTACTACGTAATTGATTTACTTAATTTGTGAATGAAGTTGTAGTTGATTCATTTTGTTAGTGAATAGAGTTGTTAATTGATTAATTTAATTTATAGGTGAAAGGTAATTAATATATTTTATTTGCGAGTAAAAATATTAATTAATATAACTTATTACTGATTTAATAAATGTAAAAATTAATTCTTATTTTACAAAATTTTAATTTTTTGAGCCAAAGAAAAGTTAGTAAACTTCATATAATTTATTTATTTAATTTCTTTTTAATTTTAATACATTTTGTAGTCTTTTTTTCCTTCCGTTTATATACAAATAAATCGAATTATTTCTCCTGTAAATTACGTTTCACTGCATTAGTAATGTCTGAAAAGAAAAGCCGAGCAAAAGGGGCAATCGAGAATTTATAACAATTTAAATAGAAAAAGAACTATTTAATTTATTACAACAATTAAATATAAACTAAAAACACTAGAATTAACGATTGTCGTAGCATTTATCATTAAGGAACATTATCAAAAAGCAAAATTTGTTCCCCGAGGTTAGTGCGTAAGAATTAATGTCCTGAAACTTCTAGCACTCAGAAAACCAGACGATTAAATTGAAGGTAGGTAGTAAGTCTCTAATCCCTCATCACTAGCTGTAGGGAAGACACAGAGACAATTACCCTACCCTCCCAACATCTCTCGGAGGTGTCATTTCTCAACTCCCCTTTGCGACTAAGAGAGTGAGTTAGACAGAGCATCCAAGTAAAATCGATCCATCTTCAAACGGGAGTCCCGACAGATTTAAATAAATCCACCACTAGCTATGTTTATTTCCACTTAATTTCTTATTAATGTGACAGCAGAGAGTGAAGCACTCATTGTTTGAATTACCAACCTTTTGGACCTTTGGGTGCGATTTGTCTACTTGACGCATGGACAATAGCCCTTTCTCTTAAATGTAACCCTTGATTTACATATTAATACACACCTCATCTAGTATCAAAGGAGGTTTTTCACAGCTTTTTTTTCCCTCTCTCCTCCTTTCAATGGCTTTTTATTGTCATCCCAACCAGATTAAATTTAATTTTAGTCTTTAATTGTTCCTGCGGTTGAATTAAGTGAGAAAACCATTTCTTATCCCTCTCATTTTTTCGTTTTTTACGTTAATTTCGAAATGTTTTATTCATTTAAATCGCCAGCAAACTTAATAAAATTATTCATTTGTGTTTAATCTTTAATAATCGATTTAATTATCGATTTTCTAATTAATTAATTAACTGTAGCAAATAATTATTATTTAATTTAAATTTAATTTGAAAGCATTATTAATCATTTTGTGTTCATTTTTTAACAGTTTTAAATAAAAAAATTATATGTAGGCCTATATTTTAAATTATATTAATTTTTAACATTAAATTACGTTATTCTTCAACGTAATTTACCTTACACAAACATTATTAATCAATAAAATTTAGTTGTAAAATAAGAAATTTACTTGTTTTTTTTTTAAATTACGTTTATTCATAAATTATTTTTAAATTAATCTGAATACATTAATTTATAATTTTTAAAATCTACTCCTTAATTTACGATTAATTTTCATTAATCAATTTCAATTCATTCAGAAAATCTATATTAATCAGTTACGTTCATTCATTAAATTTAAAAATTTATTTCTCTAAATCTTGTAAATTTCAACAAATATAATTCTCTATTTCATTTATAATGAAATGAAAACGAATATTTATTTATTTATTTATTTACTTTTAATGACTTAAATTTAATAAATAGGTCCACGTAAATATGCTCAAGCAAAAGTAATAAGGACAATCATTAAAAATGAAAACAATATTAAAATTTTTGTTATTTTATTCTAGCAGTGTTATGTTTATCAGGAAGTGTTAAGGAGTTAATTAATTAACTATGAAAAATTTGGCCCAGATAGGTCGAAAGGTTTAGAAGTTAATAAAAGAGGATGAAATTGGGAGGAATGGGATGTCGAAATAAGGAGAAAGAAATATGATAGCCTATATTTTCCACGGGTTCCTAAAGATTAACTACGAAAAATTTGGCGCTGATCGGTAAAGAGTTTAGAAATGTATAGAGAACAGACAAACAGACATTCCATTTTATATAAATGGATAATTGTTGTTAATTTTTATTAATTAATTACAATTCATTCATAAAATCTTTATTAATCAATTACAACTCATTGATAAAATTTGTAAAATTTATTTCTCTAAATGTTGTAAATTTCAACAAATAAAATTCTTTATAATAATACAATCAATTTCATTCATAAATGCATTTATTTACTATCATTTTAAAATTTGAACTAATTAAATTTAATAAAAAAATAATTATTTTGTAATGATCATTAAAGCATATAATTTATAATTTCTATCGAATAAATGGAAATATAATCGATAAACGAAACAAAAAAAATTAATTAAAATAAAACAGATGAATGAATTTATCGATATAACGAATAATTTAACTTATTTTCTGATTGTTTAAGATTCATTAATCTTTCTAATCCTATTTTTCCATTCAAAAGTCTTCTACTAAAGCCTTATTATGTGGAATGTGTCAGCTGTCTTTCTTATGATAATTAATAACCGCTGTTAAAGCATTAAAAATAATTATCATTTTCTTAAATCATCAGTTTCCGGATAATTATAATTATTTTCGCCAACCTCTAAAAATTTCTACTCCATTAAAACTAACTGAGCACTTCGACGAAATGATAAACTGTTAACGGTTTAACAAGTACATTTACTAACTTCATTCAATTTTTTGCTACATGAACTTGAATTTCTGACTAATTTTACAAATATTTCAATCAAGTTTTCTTTAAGAAAAGCCAAAAAATATATACTTTTATTTATTTATTTAACTTTAATAAATTACTATAGTTTTAATTAGCATACTTAATTTAATTAGTATAGTTTTTGACATAAAGATTTAATTTTAATTTTTTAAAATAAAATTTACTTTAAAAAAAACCACAAAATACATAATTTTAAACTTAATTTATGGATAAATGTGAGTTAATGAGTAGTAAAGTTTATAATTTTATTAATATTTAATTAATATAATTTTTATGAGTTTTATAAATTTTATGAATGCATTTTTTTTAAAATATACATAAAATTTATAGTTTTTAAGCTTATTTAATTCACACGTATCCATTAATTGAGTGAAGAATTAAGAAGCAAATTTGATATATCTTCTCTAAGATTTAAACCCAGCAAAACCTCTTAACAACGGCTACTGATGGAATCTTGAAAATTGGTCGTTGTTTGGAAGTTATTTTGTATCCAATTTTTAAAAAGATGTTGAAAAATGACAGCCTTTTACAGTTGGTCTTTGTTGGGAGGTTATTTTGTATGTATTATAAAGAGACCTTCCTACAAAGTGGCCTCAATTGGAGGTTTGCACGTATTATATTTTTTAAAGCCTCGCTAAACGTATTTTATAACAAATAAAGACAAAATATTCAATCCCACGACGATATGATGAGTTTCTCATTAAAACATCTCTCACACACTTAAACGATACTTGGCGGTAAATCTTAATGAATTTCTATCTAAATATACACATTACCCTTATGAAAATGGTCCAAGATGAAAAAGTAGGTTTTGTCAATACGATGACTTTAACCCCTTTTAAACGGTTCAACTTTGTATTGAGAACAACCCACTTTTGAGCAGGAGCGTTAGTGGGAATATTAATTATTGTCGATGTTTACACATTTCGTGCGGTGATAAATGACTCCACATGGGAGCGTTCTCTCTTATCCGGTCCGGCTTTTCTCTCACAATTGACATACTCGAGGGACGTTCTGCTGGACAATGCATCGATTCAACAGATGTATTCATTCAATAGAGGATACTGTTGCCCGTATATAAAGTTTTGCTACTACGAAAATTCTCTTACATGTGTTTGACGTGTTGATAATTGTTACCTGATTTATTCATTCATTAATTTAGTTTGCATTAATGTTGATGACTGTAATATCTTCATGAGTTCTCATCAACAACTTATATTGTTAATTTTGATGAAAATCTAAGAGTATTTTCCCTCCTTATAATGTCTTATTAAAATTTGTTTGAAAGTATATCCCCATTGTTTACCAATGTAAATAAACTGAGGAGTAGTTCATTATAATTTAATTTTAGTTATTTTATCGCTAATTAATCTTGGTTAGCCAGAGAATTTATCAATAGGAGTTAACTAATGAGATTTTTTTTACGTTTATTCATTAATATTCTGTAAAATAAATGAATATTTCTGTATATTTATATAATTGGTGAAAAATATTTTAGGAAAAACAAGGTGTATTTAATTATTATTACTTACAAATTTATAATTTTTAAAGTCGTTAAGAGAATTTTTTAAAATCATTTTTCGTTTATAAATCGAATATAATATAATAAAATATAAAAAAAATAAAATAAAAAAAAACAGTTTTTTAAATTTATTTTTAATTAATATATTAATTTATTGATTATTACTCGTTCTAATTATTATTTATTAATTTCATAGATATTTAGGCCTATTTATTTATATTTTGATTTTAAAATCACGTTATTACGTTATTATTTTAACTTACGAGTAAATAAATAAAAATTAGTCGATTTCATTCATAAATAAACTCGTAACAATTAAAATACTTTCATTCATAACATTCTTTTTAAAATATATCAATTTCTTCATTCATAAACAATCCATTACAACTTCATTCATATTTTCACATTATTACGTCATATTTATTTACGTCATATATTTGTGAAATTGATTAATTTCTTCTATTGATAGGAAATTTTTACAAATAATAAAGGAATAAAATTATATTTTTATTTCAACATTAAAATAAATAAAAAATAATTCGAAATTAATTAAATATATATGTATATAAACTAATATATTATATTATTATTATTATTATCTACGATAGAAGAAATAAAATAAAATTTATTATATGATTTAAATATAATTAATAAATTTTTTAAATTTTTATAATATTATTTATTAACTATGTATAAAAATATGTTTAGAATATTTTATTTAATATTTAAAGATTATTTATAATAAAATATAATTAAATAATAAATTAATTATAATACAATTTGAAAATTATTCACAATTATTATTTAAAAATATACGACGAATAATTTTATTGTAAATACTCCTTAAATTTACAATAAAATAATATTTTATATTTTAATTAATTCATAAATATCATTATTACATACAGTCAAACCTACGAACATGGCAAGAGAATATAAAAAATGGTCGTTTTTTGGAAGCCATTTTGTATGCAGTTTTGTTTTAAAAAGTTTTTGAAAAATTTCCCGCTGTTTAGATGTGGCCTTTGTTGGGAGGTGGTCGTTGTTTAAAGGTTATTCTATATGCATTTTTGTTAAAAAGTTCCTGAAAAAATAGCCGCTGTTAAGAGGTGGCCGTTGATGGAGGTTCAACTGTGTACATTTTACATACAATAATTTATTTTTAAAAAATATTTTTACTCCTTCTTTCAAACAGTTTCTCAAAAATTATTATATTTATATTTTTTATAATTTCACAATAAGTTTGTTTTTTACATTTTTTTAGAATAACAATAAAGATTTTTTAAAGTTAAATAAAGCTGAAAGTCTCATTTCTTTCAGCATCATCTACCGTCGAGAGGGAGAGAAAAAAAGAAAAATCTCAATAAATCTGTAGAAATTACACATATATACACAAGATATAAATGGAAGATTCGTGTTTTAATAATATAAGTGGTAGTAATAAAGAGCATTAACAGTGAATTATTGCAAGTATCGCTTATCAGCCATCAGTAGCAACAAAAATGAGAAATGGAAGTATTATCTGTGTTCAACGCACCGGATATTTTCTCGCATTTGTTAAGAGAACATCTTAAAGCTTTAGAACAAAGAAAGCGTAAAACTTTTGTCGAGTTTTAAAACCTCTCCAGTTGTTCAATCACCTGTTATTCTCTTATCGTTCGAGTTACGTGATTGATATGTGACGTACGTGAGTGTGATGGCTTGCAACTGTTTGATTCTCACATTCAAAGGCGGGGGAAATGTTCCGGAACCAACTAAGCGACATCTGCTGATTGTGACGTCATTGGACTGATTAAACAGTATAAATTGTAAAATAACTCGAATGGTAAATTGGATATAGAAACTAACTCCATGCATGCAACTAGACAGATTTGCCTTCTATAAAATACATTATAAAAATAATAATAATTTATAATTAGCGCCGTTTCATTAATTTATTTAATTAATTTAAGATACAAAATTTAAAAATAATACAATAAAAATTGTTTAAACCGGATTTTTTTTCCGTGTTATTTAGGTTCCGTTTTAGACAGGTTTTGCTGTATTTATTTGCTATATATTAAGAAAATATTTAAATTTTTAATTATGTATCCATCTTTATTATCTAAATGAAATTGCTATTTTTAATTTAATTAATTAATTTATTAGAATATTTTACACGTTTAAAAATAAGAATACTTATTTGGTGACTTATTAATAAAAAATATACACGTTTTTATTACTTAATAAATTAATTAATCATAAAATTAAATTATAATTATGTATCAGTTGTAAAATAATTTTTAATTACTGTAATTAATTCGGTATCTTAAAAGAGCATCACCATCTTTAGTTTATTATTAAAATCTAAAATTTGTAGAGATAATTTATATAAATTTTAATTTATTTTTAAGTTCTAGCATTATTATATAATTAACTTATTAATAATTTATCTTAAATAACTAATTTACTCATATACAATCACAGATAACAGATATCGAAGAAAAATTATTATATATCTGTTTATTTAATTATATTTATCAAATTATCTTCATTTAAATAAAAATTAATTACATTTATTTATGAAAATTTTCCATCATTCGTCGATTGTTTTATTGGTTAAACAAATATCTTTGATCCCTTCTATATAACTTAAAGATTTATTGTCTTGTATCATTATAAGTCTAGGTTATAACATCCCATTTAATCACCATAAAACATTTGTATCGAATATCTATTACTTATAAGGCTATAAAACTTCCTTACATGATTACCTAGATATTTAATTTTACTATTTAACAATAATAAAATCACTAGAATCTACGATAATTTAAATTTATAGTATTAGTAATAGAGTTGTTTCGATTCTCTACTTTTCCCCTTTTATAATGTGTTATAAATGAAAGTATTAATAATCAGAAATTATCTTTAATATTATCTTAACGTGTCTAGATTATACACGTGATAATCCTGTCTAGAAAAATAAATTTAATTTAATTTTAATCTCAGGGGAAATTACATAAATTGAAAGAATAAGAGTCCATTGCCTAGCTTATAAAATTATCTTTCTAAAAATAATTTATAATTAAAATTATTGCGAGATAATTAAAATATTTATACATATATATATACATATAGAATTCTGTTGATGATATCTATCAGATATTAAAGAAAAAATATATAAAAAAAATTAAAGGGTGGAAAAGGGAGTGATGTCATCCTGTGACGTTCCCAAGATTAAGTATATAGGAGTGTAGTAAATGAAGCACTTTCGAACATATCTGAACAATCTAATAATACTTAGAGGTCCTTCTTATTACTTTAGTAGTAGTAGTTATGCTTTATTTTGGTCGTTTGTTTTGGAGGTGCAATTTTGTTGGTAGTTTCATTAGTAATAAAGTGACTCTTGAACGTTCTTAAATTTCCTACTCATTACTTTTGTGTTTACAGAGTTTACAGATTGCAAGGATCAATGTTGAAAATTCAGAAAGTTTAATCATTTAAGCAGATATTTAAATTAAAATTGTTGAAAGTTTAAATTTATTTGCAAAATTTTGCTAGTATTTTTCATCCTACATGCCTTGTCGTGCTATCTATGGATAATCAGATTAATTAATTATTATTAAAATGATAATATAACTTGCTTAGTAAATGTTAAAAATCAAATATTGAATTATCATTTAAATATTTTCTTTAGGAAATAATAAATAAACAAGTAAACTTTCTGTTACATATATCTGTGTTAATTTAAAGAATATATTCGAATTTTGTAAATATTTGTTTTTTATTTTGTATTTATGAATGAAATTTGTGTCGATTACAGACTTTGTACGCTTTAATTAATCAATTTCGTTCATTCCTGGTTATTTTTTTAATGAATGAACGAAATTGATTAAATTAATGAATGAATTGTAATTGATTACGTTTGAAACAAAAGAACGTAAATTACAAAGTGTGAATGGATTGTAATCGATTTAATTATGAATGAATGAACTGTAATCGATTCCTAATGATGCAAGCAATGGAACTTAATCGATTAATAATTATGTGAAAGACACAGATGCATACATGAAAAAAAGAAAAGCTATAAAAACAGGAAAAAAAACCGTTTCACCCATTCGTAGATAGAAATTAAATCCTGTGTTGTTACCCTTCCACATTCGAGACTTATTTTAATATTTAAGACAACAAAGGGCGAGGATAAATAATACAAACGTCTATAAAACTTCTTATTAGATCCAGCCATTACAGGAATCTCGTTTTTCACGGTATTTCGACGGTGATCTGCTCGTGAACGAGACATAAAAAGTGTTCGTCACAGTATCAGACAATAAAAAAGAGGGGACATTGTCATTGAATACGGTCGATGATCGTATAATGAAAATTCACTTTATTGGGTGATGTCCACTCCAACTCAGACTATAAACAGCTCCCCCTTACGTCCAGCATCCGTACTAAGTTGTGACTCAACTGTTCCTTTCTCTCTTCCAGCAATTTTAAGCTTTGATGTTACTTTTATGTGGCCAAGTGTCACATTTTGTACTCTCCGACGATTCAACCGTTCAATTCTGAAACTTCGTTTTATTGAAGTCTCTTATTTCAGCCTAATGTGTTTCTTCCTTATCTCTCTATCTTGTTGTTTAGTTCGATAAGCAAAATACGAAGAATGTCGTATTTACTAAATCTGTTCAAATCATAAATTTTAAGCCTGTTGAGAGGGACGTAACTCTTCTTTCCTTGCAAGTTATAAATCTGAATGAGTTTATGTACATGATAAGCTTTGACTACGACCTGTACAACAGTTAATATTATCTGATAATATCGAACACTTACGTTCATTCGTAATTTTTTAAACGTTATTAATAACCATAAATGTATTATAATATTGTAAACACATCAATACATTATTAACTGGTCAATAATCGATTGCAACTTATTCATGTAGATTTTAATCGATTACATATATTTTTATGTTAGAATAAATTATGAATGGAAGACAAATCACTTACAATTCGTCAATAATCATAAACATATAACATTATAGATACATTACAATATCGTTAGTTATCGATTGCAGTTCATTCATACAGATTTCTTAATCAATTACAATTCATTCATAGATTTAAAATAATGATTGAACGTAACTGATTTCTTCTTCGTTCATAACAATTAAGTTCAACATATAATAAACCAGCAACAAGTTACTTAACTTTCCGGCGACAGCTAAAAGTGCGTGTGGCGTCATCTGTTATGATATTTTATTATTAAAAACTTTTTATATTTTTAACTATTATAAAATGGCAAAAAGCTTAATTTCGAGGGTAGGAATGGGTTTTATAAAAAATTGTAAATGCTAATAACGAATAAAATTGTCATTAAGTCCAACCCTACTGGAGATACACACGACCCCCTTTATCTTCCCACCCTCTCGACCTTTAATCACCAAAATTTAATAGCATCAATTCCCCAAATACGCAAACCTCCATGAAAAGTTTCAGAAATTTTTGGCGAGAAATGCAGGAATTATTAAGCTTCAAAGTGAATAAACAAAATCTGCCCCCCACACATACATACAATTACCTTCGAATTCTTTTTGCATTTCTCGACGTTTTATAGTGTCCTAAGTCCAAAAATGTAAAAATCTTGGGGGTCATTTTTTGACCGATTGCCATACTTTTCCTCTGTTATATATAACAGCCAGGAAAGTAAAAATGTAATCGATTAAATCGACTGATAGAAATGAATGAATGTAACTGATTTTTTTTTATTCATAACAGTTAATTTAAAAACAAATACTATTATAATTATAATATAGTGAGTTTTATAGTAACTCACACGAGTTTAATTATGAATTTTTTGAGGCTCAATTTTAAAAATAACGCAGTGAGCTTTTTATAAATTGAATAACATTAGAATCAAGTTTGGACTATAGAAATAGGCTTTTTTAAAATTGTTATCCTTTAAAACTAGAACCGAACATTTTGTAAAGAGATTTAACTTTCTTAACTACAGCGCTATAAAGGAGAATGGAAACTCATTAATTCTGTCTAATTTATAATATTTAATGGATATTTTTATAAAAATGCAAAAAAGGGTCGTTTCAGCAAAGCAGAAAGTTGGCCACAAACTCGGTTAGAATTTTTAAGTGCGACAATAAAACGAGATTGTGAAAGGCAATAAAGTTGCATTCTAACGTAATGGCGAAGCGGAGACGGTGCTGGGAAAATACGAGTTATAAATCTTTCTGCATTTTGTTTCCTCACTAATGGGTCACCTCAGTTACTCACTGCGCTCTTTTCTGAATAGCGTCTAGAAATAATTGAAGAACTTACCCATCTGTCTTTAACAGTTATTTTTCTTTAAGTGCAAAATTATACTTCTAAAAAACGGAAACAGTATTATTTTTTTTACTATTTTTCTTTTGTTAAATTAACACAACAATTGTTATCTGCTGCAAATGAATAACCAGCACATCTCATTAACGTGCGATCCAGTGCAGTCCTGAATAGATGGTCAGCTGGGCCTTTTGGTTCGAGCTCCGGATAAAATAGTTTTTCAAATGTTTTATATATAAGTTAATTTTCCTTTCTTGTTTCATTTGTTTTATTGATTTTATATGTTTTTATAACTTTCGAAGAGAATTGGGATCCCACATTTATCATTGAACTAGGCCTAGGGGCCGTCAATAGCTTATATGGATCCATGGGTAGAGAGGGCCCCTATAGTCATTTTTTAAAACAATTGAAATATTTACAATGTTTCTTTATTAATAAAAAGCCGTTTTAACTATTTTATTTTCTGTTAGTAAATATAGTGGCGCGTTATCCTATGGGCAAGAAAGAAAATTGCCTGGAGCCCCAAACCAATCTTATATATATATATAATATTTCCTGCAAAACATCACCAGAAGAAAAATGCCTGAAGTCTACACTGTGGGTCCGTTAATTCAAAATCGCCTAGGCCACATGAAGGGATAACGCGCCAATGAGTAAATATAATCTTAATGTAATATGGATGATGTATATTTAAGTTATATATATAAAGAGTAAATGTATTAATTTTATATGGTTAGGAATCACTAAGGACCCGTAAGTTTTCTCCGGATCCGAAAAAATCCTCAGCCCCCCTCTCGAAAGACGGGATCCCCTATCCCACCGAATTGCCTAGACAGAGACAGGCTCGATGACAAAATTAAGTTTAACTATGAAAAATTCGACTACAGAATTATACTTATGGAAAAAAACGGCATTATTTTCGTGACTTTTTGTAAAATTACCACAACTCATATCTACTAAAAATTAATAATTAACATTGAAGGCCAGGGAAAGCCATAACGGATCCTAGGGCTGGGGCATCTCGAGTCCCTCTATATAGCTCTTTTGATGTAATGCTCTTAGTTTATTACTATTCTCTTCCCTTCTTTATGTAGTTGAAGTTACATAAATTGATTTCGTAGGTATTATAATTAAATTTTTATTATACAAATTTTGGCCGGGTCCTCTCTATAAACGGCTAAAGCTCTACCTTCCCCTCCCTGGCATCGACCCTGAGATTAGAAAAGCGTTTTGGGACATAGTGGGCCCCAAAATTATATTCGAAGCTGGGGCCTTATATCTATAATTGAATGAAATGAGCCTTGGGCCTAGTTATCGATTAGTTAACGTATTTATTTATATTAAAATTAATTTATAATTAAATAGTTAAATTTAAAAATTTTATATTATGTTTTAAATTATTTATTATTAATGATTTATTTAAAAATATAATTTTATCTAATGTTACCGTATAAAAAAATTTCAAATTTTAAATTTTAAAAACTCTTACGTGGTGCCATCTATTGGCGAAATTTTCGGTAAATTCTTCATGTCTTTAGGTGAAATTGAATATTGTGTATATTTTCAGGTTTAATTGGTATTTTTGTTTACTTAATACCAAGAAAATCATTTAAAGATATATCTCATGACATTTAATTATTCAGAATTCTCATAGGAATAGAAGGCTTGACTGTTACTTTATACGTCTAATTAAGAAAATAGCAATGAAAAATGTGACGTCATTCCTGAAAATTTTTGATAAAATTCCTTAAATTAATAGTAAAACAAAGAAAAAACTAGAGAAGAGATAAAGAAAACAAACATTAAAGTTAATATAGAATAACTTCTAAAATACCTAAAAGTAGTTTTAAAAAATACAACAATGATACTGAATAGAGTTGATTTATACAAATTAACATTCAAACAATATCCCCAATAATAATTCTCCAAATATGTAAATTAGCTTGAGTTTAGTTATTAGACACCATTTCTATTGTGACGTAATATTCATCACTTCTTCTTCCCAACTTCATTTTAATCAGTAATTAATTAAAATGAACTTAATTTTCATTGGTTTTCTTAGCGCCATTCTAATAAAAACATTGTATCTTGCAAAATTTGAATTTTAATGTATATATTAAAAAAAAAAAAAAAAATTGCGTTAATTAAGAGTTTATCGCTCAAGTTTATAATTATATTTAAGTATAAATGAATGCCTTATACAAATTTTTATGGTTAATAAATCTTCTTAAAAAAGAATTAATCGGTAATTCTAACTTAGCGATTCAATGAGGAAGTGACGTATAATATTTATTTTTACGTCACTTCCTTTGGGAGTTAATTTTCACCTCAAAATCGCTAATTGGTTGATCGTGATTCAAATTTTTACCGTTATTTTTGCCTTTAAATTCTAAAATATTTTAAATTTAGTTTATAATATAACGTTTTAATAATATCGAAAAATTAGAGAATAAATGAACTTATAAATTAATTAAATAATATAGATAATATTCCAGTTTAATAATATTTTATTACAGAAATGTTTTACATGTCACATTCTTCAGGCAGGACACACAAACCGTCCGGAGCTCTAACGTATCCGAATTTACAAAAACAACCCCTAACACATTGTGAGGTGCAGGGTTTCACGACCTTTTGGTAATTTTCGCAAGTGTCGGGGCAGGCTGTGCCACATATTCTATATACTTCGTTAGAATCACGACATTTTACTTCAGACACGGCTAGAAACCAAAGTAAATTTAATTGAAACAAAGGAACTTAATTGAATTTAATTGGAAAAAATTGAGTTTTACCTTCAACAAACTCGAATGCGATAACTCCAAGAAGAAAGAGGAAGAAGAAGGCCTTCATCTTGATGATAAATTGACTTATTAAATGATTAAGAGCCACTGAAAAATATCAGTTGCAGATGTTTTTTCTTGTTGTTTTTCTCTGTTTTATCTAATTATATAACGATAAGATTAGCTTGTAAATTGGAAATATTGTTGATTTAATAGAGAAATTATTTTAAAAATATAATGTAATATGATTAACAGTATTATCTCGAATAAGTATTTAACAGTTAATAAATTTTTTCTTGTAAATCTTCAAAAATTATTATTAAAATTATACTGTGTTTATATAACACAATATAAATTAAATTATGTTTAAATGGATAGTTGAGGAAACTAATTATTTAAAATGTCCACGTTTGACTCTAGTTGATTGATGCTACGCAACAGTTATAAATAGGTAAGGTATTTGCATAATGGAAACAATGACCAGTCGTTAACAGGTGGAATTATACGTGTGAATAACTCACGTGCTGTTAAATAATATTTATTCGAAAATTATAATGGCATGCATGAATCATGTCCATCTACTTAACACGATTCACCCGACTCGTCGGCCGGATCACCGAGGAAGTTAAGGACACTTTTACACGATCCAGACGTTTGCCAGTCCGTGCAAATACCCGGATGATGCGAAAGAAACCATAAAATTTGCCTCTGACGTCACGTCGATAGCAATGGCATTGCCTAGTTTGCCCGGCCTTAAGGCACTTTGGGAGCCGGGTTCAAATCCGGACGAGCAACCTCAAGAAATGTTTTGCCTCAAATATGTCGGGTCCATTCCTCACCATCCAGCTGCCCCATTGTGGGCCTGGCCAAATGCACAATATTTATGATCTCAGGAAAGGCCCTTTTAATTCCCACAGCGGAAAAAGCCAAAAAATAAAATAAAATAAGACAATCTGTCTAGATTTGTACTTAAAGAATAAATAAATATTATACTCGTAATTAAGTGAAATTTTACAATAGTTGTTAAGGTATTTTATAGTGATCTTTCGTGAATTTAAAATGCTACACTCTTCATATTTTTGATGACAATTTTGATGGACAAGAATGTTCTTTATATATCAATATTTCAATTCGTTTTTTGAAATTCGATGGATCATGCATAGATATTTATAAAATATTTAAAAAATTGCCAATATATTCTATAGTTGCAAAGTTAACGGCATTTTTGGGTGACTTGGAATCGAATTTTTGTAACACGATTATTTGCATGCTTGCGTTAGCGTTTTATGGTATCTCTTTTCAGTTATTTAGGCTATTTATTTATTTATTACACTGACTCTCGAAAATGCCGTCAGGCAGTTGATTTCTATCCCCATACATAATAAGTTCCCCCCCAAAAACTAGTCAAATTACAATAAAGTAAAGAAAAAAAACAGGAAGAGCTATAACATAAAAATCAAAAATAATCCTAAGACCGTTGTATGTGTTGTATTTGTGCAATACGTGAGTATTTAAGAAAAGGGGTGGTAGAGGCGGATTTCCGAGTAAAGAAAATTTGAAGTAAATATTGTAAAATTTATTCTCAGAGCATATAATTTTCCAATTAAAAGTTTGAAAGGACTTGCTTCGTGTGTTTTCCCTAATTATAATTAATTTCTGAATGCATAAGAACTGAAAGAGATGAGATCATTCATGGTCAATTCACGAAAGTAGAGATTGGATCGATGAAATAAGACAATGGAACACTTGGGGATCTTCCTGGAGGACTTTCTTTGGAAAAGTGGCTCCTATTTAGGTGTTAGACAAATAAAATAACCCCAAAACTCAGGTGACAAGTCAATTTATCAGATGGAAACCAGTGTTTAGGGGTTGTTTCAATTCGGCACAGAAATATGATCTCATTCCTCTCCGATAACCTTAAAAATAAACGAATTAAATAAAAATCTCCTTAATTTATATCACGTTAGTATAATGTATTTTTATAAATATAAAATATTAAATTTGGAGTCACACAATGTTCGAGGCACGACCAAAATGGCTCTGCGCCCAATATAAACTCTTTTACACTCTTTAAAATTGAAATCTCTACACCACGAAGGAATGTGCTTTCCAGCAAGATAATGCCCGATTGCACGTCTCATGGTGAATTCTCACCAGCCTGAACGGAATTCACATCCTTCTCTGGTCGGCAGCCTCGCCGTATCTCTTTCTCATCGAACACCTTTCGGACCTGAAGTATTCCTTGTCCACTGCGATGCGACATGCGCATCGCAGTGGACAAGGGATAATTCAGGCAACAATTAATCGGCTCATTAATAGGATGCTCGCTGTATAGCTGCCAGTGGGGTTCATATTCGTTACTGAATAAACAAGTGTCTGTTGCATCTTTGTTCTTTTAATCATTTGCATATCTCTGTCACTTCTACCGATCCTGCAATGTGCATGTGGCCACACGCATTCCTTCATGGTGCTGCGATTTCACTTTTGAAGCATGTACTGTACGTGTAGAAAATCATTGGACTCAAAGAAAATATTACCGTTAACGTACACGTATTCACGTAAAACACACGGCCGTGTCCCTGACACAGCCACACCCGTTTTTTTAAAACTCTTTCCGCCCTGTGGGCACTAAGAGGGCCTCTTTTTGCAACCCCATGCAGCCGAGTGGTGAGGGACGGACTCCGACATATCCGAATGGACCACCCCCGAAAAATTCCTGGGAATTATTTGACCCGTCCGGATTCGATCCTGAGTTCCCCAGAGTGGTACGCTGCCACCTTGACCGCTTGGCCATCCGGCCGTCACTGGCGAGCTTTTAAAAACCACTGAACACGGGGATTTGCATATTACCAATAGACTGACCACATAAATTTTTCTGCGTTTACTTTAATTGATATGGAAAAACAGCCCTCTTAATACCCAAAGAGTGGAAAGAATCAAGTATACAAAAAAGAATTGCAATTTAAGCCTAAGCTAAATATTAACAATATGATGATTAAATTGCTGTAAAAACAGAAGAAATTTCGTTTCCAATGTAGTTTTCGGGTTCTTTTATATATGTGTATATAAAATATAAGTTATTAAAGTTTTAACGTCTTTATTACCTTATATAAGTTGTTGAAAATCCTTGCTTCTTAATCTTATCTTATCATTGATTATCTAAAATATCGTAAACCAGTAACATAGTAAACCAGATGCCACTTTCTCAGTCCGAAAATTTGTATGTATATAAACCCTCTCTTTCGATTCAGAATTTAATTTTCAAGATGAAAACCATTATCTTATTTGCTACTGTCTTTGCTGTTGCTATTGTCCTCGCAAGAGGTAAGGTATAGTTTAATTTTATTTTTATTTGCACAGTTTGCACAAAAGTGTTCAATTTAGCTGATATTCTCTCATTGCATGAGAATACAAGAATTTCCCTTCTAATAATAAAAATTAAACACTTATTTTACGTATTTCTTGTAATGAAAATTTTCAGTTTACAAGATGGATTCGTGTTGAATCCATTCTGATATTCGTGGATAGATGGAGTTACGATAATATTTCCTGTTCCTTATCCATGTTAATCCATTGAAATTAGTCGGCCTGTTAAGAGAACGAGATTTTTTAAAAAACTTTTCTCCCTCTGGGCATAGAGAAGTGAGTTTGATCGGGTCCATAATAGGTCGGTCGATTCGTCAATATATCAGGACGGTTCATATCCAAAAAATTCCTGGGACTTTTTTATCCGTCAGGATTTGATTCCGGGTCACTCAGGATAGTAGAATGACACTTAAAAGCTCGATCATCTGACCGATAAGAAGATGAGATTATAGATATAGCTCAATAATAAAGTCACCCTGTTGCGAGTTTCATCCCTCCCTATAAATTATCATGAATAAGAAATTGGGATTGTTTATTCCTGGTGATTCATGTCGAATAGTCCATATTGTGGTGTAATGTCATGCATTAGCAAATACAAATTCGAGGTTTTCAATTCATTGCATTATAATGGAGATAAACGGAAAAATCTTTGTAGATCTGTTTCGAATTATAGGAAATTTCCACTTGAATATTCAGCAATAAAACATGATTTCAATATTTCATCGTTGTTTTCAGGTGATGATGATTGTGGAGCTTTAGAAAAGTATCACGAATGCGGAACTGCATGTCCAGATACCTGCGATAATTACGAAAATCCAGTAAGGATCTGTAACAAAATGTGTGTTCCAGGCTGTTTTTGCAAAAAAGGATACGTAAGAGCTCCAAACGGCTTGTGCATACTTCCAGAAGAATGCGATTCTTATTAATTTTAGAATGATTTTAAATCATAAATAAACAATTAAAAATCTTGAAAATTTTCGAATTATTCTGTAATTTTCATTACATTTCACATGTTCCCTTTTAAGGATTTTTAATTTTTAATTTAAAATTAACAAAGCAAAACTTTTAATTACTGTAATATATCAAATTAATATCGATGATATTTTACTCCCAAATTTTCATTAAAAAGTTTTAATAATTTTAAAGGAAACGTTTCATAAACTTTCATTGAATCGTTTAGTATCTTCACAGAATTAACCTTTAGTCGACACTCTGGCGCTGTTGTCTAAAAGATCAAATTCGGGAATAATACTATATTTAAATGAATGTAATTTTCTCTAATATATTCATCAAGTGCATACCGCACAGTTTAAAGTTAGCCACTGTCTCCCCCGGGAAAGTATTACTAAGCAACGTTTTTTTTTTTTTTTAACTCTTTCCGCCCTGTGGGCACTAAGAGGGCCTCTTTTTACTAGGCCCATTATGGGTTCGGCCAGGCCCACAATGGGACGACCGGGTGGTGAGGGACGGGGCCCGACATATCCGAACGGACCACCCCGAAAAATTCCTGGGGATTATTCGACCCGTTCGGATTCGATCCCGGGTCCCCCAGAGCGGTAGGCTGCCACCTTTACCGCTCGGCCATCCGGCCTCACTAAGCAACGTTAAGTGTTTACCCTTTGGTGGCTTCAACGGGGTCCATCTCTCGCCATCTGGCCAAACCCATAATAGGCTTGTTTAAGGAACTATAGACGGTCACATACGTCACACTTATGTCCGAATGGATTGTTGACAAACTAGTACTAGCTGCTGCCCAATGTGTCTTCATAATCGGCGATCGCACGCAACCGATGTCTACAGAGCCGATTACATCATCCATTACATCAACCATTTGCATAGGCTCAGCCGCTCCATCGGCAGATGTACTTCCGGTACATCTGTAGATGTTGATCCGCTCGGGCGCCTTCATTTTTTTTTTTACGTTTCCCGCACCGCTTCACTCTATCATATGGTATTTTATAGGTATCACTGGATTGCTCTTGAGAAGCCCTTTCCAACCGTATACGATTTCTATATTTTGATTTGGCTTTTCGACGAGTATAGGCGACATTGTATTAGGTTTTCTTAATTTTTAATTTTAACACCATATATATTCATCATAACTATTTCACACTAATGTTTTGTGTACGCAATCGATAAATATTGACGAGAGCTGTAAATTAAAACTCAAACGAGCGTCGTAGCTTCTCCGAGTCAAAATGTATACTAAACGGAAAGTATGTGAAGCGGCGAAAAAACCTCAAAATGACTGCGCTTCCCCCTCCGCCCCGCGCGATGTGTCACAGTCTCAACGTAATGAATTCTTTGATCCTTTAACTATCGAGTGGTGTAATTAAATTTTGGATGTAGATGATAGATATGTAGCTGCAATGCCAAACTATATTCCCCGATGTTGTTATCATCAGTTTTCTGAATTGTTCCCCACTATGGAAGCAAATTTAAAGACGTATTCACGTCAAAAAGTGGTGTTATGAAGACCCAAGTCTTATTCTCGTTCGATATAAACTTCTTTTAACCTTCAATGTTTAACGTTCGGATGGCAGAGGGGTTAAGGTGAGATTTTACTGCTGTGGGGTCAAATTCAAGTAGGTCGAAAAAGGAATTTTTCGGGAAACGTCGGAGTCCATCTCTCGCCATCTGGCCGAACCCATAATAGGCTTGCTTAAAAAAAGGCCTCTTAGTGTCCTTAGGATGGAAAGAGTTCAAGAAAACCATTAATATAAGTTCTGACAATAGAAAAGGTTTAAAGGTTAGAGACTATTTACAAAAAGTAATTTTTCGAGTCTTTTCTTATCCTTTCTCACAATCTTTCGGCTTGAAGATAAAAACTCAAACTTCATTTGAAGTTGTTATCTTCAAGCCGAATTCAAGCCATTCAATTGAGATAAAGGATAAGAAAAAACTCGAAAAATTAAGTTTCTGTAGATAGTCTTAAACTTCAAATGAAGAGGATCCTAAGTACATCGTCATTATGCAAATAATGTTTGATTCTATGCAATAAAAAAGATGTTATCGAATGAGACTTTAAAAAATATCTAATCTATACGTTTCTATATACAGTACTCACTACCGTTATATTTTAACAGTAGCTTATATTTTGATAGAATTCAATCTGTGGAAGATGGCCATGGCGATAGGCTAGTGTTTTGCACTGTAGTCAACTGAAAATTTTTGATACTTGCATATGTCGGGCCGTGACAAGGAACTTACCTTACCACTCTGCCGCACCCATTTCGGGCCTAACCATGAGATCCCATGAATGACATAGAAGAAAATCCGTAAGTGGAAATTTAATAATCAATAATTTATTAATTTTGTTTTAAATTACAGATTAAAGTATTTACATACTTTGTACAAATTATTAAAATTACAAAAATAATAAAAAATATTTTAAAATTAGTTTTGTTAATTTGATCTTTAGATTCCATTATTATTTGAGTTGCATTCCGTAGGGGAAATGCACATTCCATTAGGACCTCTAACAAGTTCTGGTTTACAGAAACAACCCGGAATACACAATTGAATGCAAGGTATTACATCATCATTATAATTAGTACAATTACGGGGACAGGCTGATCCACATTCATTGAACACTTCCGTAGAATCACATTGTTTTGTTGGAGCTATTAAGGATAATGGTGT
Source organism: Centruroides vittatus (assembly GCF_030686945.1). NCBI lineage: Eukaryota > Metazoa > Arthropoda > Arachnida > Scorpiones > Buthidae > Centruroides > Centruroides vittatus. The sequence goes on along the minus strand of NW_027122289.1, from coordinate 686,231 downwards.
TAAATTTAAGTCATTTTTGTAATATAATAAAATGGAAAAAAAGATAAATACCGAAGTATAACTTACCACTAAGGACTACAGCAATAATACAAAGTGCAACAGCAAAGAAGAAAGTGAGCTTCATCTTAAAACTTTGACTTGGATTTGTGTAGTTTACGTTGAATGGATTTATATATGGTCAAAAACTGCCAAAAGTAGATCAAGCAAACATCTGTTAAATATAGTTAAGACCTCGAGAGATAAACGTAGATAAGATAATATACAAGGAGTTCCCAAATAATGAGGTTAAAAAGATATTTAAAATAAATTATACACTGTGACTTAATTCTTAGTTAGTTTTTGATGATATATAGAAAAGAAATAGCATGATTTATAGGGAAGGAATAGTATGATACCTACTTTCTAAATTTATTAAAGGCATCGTTTTCTATTTTCCATTCATAAAGACCAACCGTATTCAGAGTCAGACCCATCAATAATAGGCATAAATTGCAGCCAGCAGTAGTTTTATTGTAGTAATGCCTCAATTGACAAATCAATTAATCAATCCTTATATCAGTTATATAACACATTTCAGAATTAAAATAAATGTTTATAATGATATTGTATAGTTTTGTCCTCAATTTGGTTATATTAATTTACAGATTACATCAATTAAAAGATCTCAAAAATATAAAATTCTGTATGACCTAATTTTTCTTTAAGTTAAGTAAAATTATATTTACTCAACATTATCTTATATCATATGTCATAATACACGTTCTATTAACACAAATCTTTTAATAGAAAATTGTTTAAGTACATTGAAAATAAAACCTGTTAAATAAGATACTAGGATTGTATTTAGATTCATGTGTGTGGCGAATTGTCATTAATAAATAACTACTGTGTACATGTTTTAAAGCTCTTACCGCCCTTAAAAAGTTTGTTTTGCATTCCTATTCACGGGCTCGATCAGACATATGAAAGAATAAAATACGGGTATCCCTCGTACAACACGGACAAATATCCCCCGTACAACACGACTTCCGGTTCACGAACAATTCGGCATTCGAACATAAACTATAAAAAAACGTCGCTCGGTACTCGACTGAACAAACTTTCGATTAATAACGTATTTTTATTTCGTCATCCATAACATTTTTATGAAAACAATGAAAAATACGAAAACGTTGCCGATAAAACGACACTTTTTCTGAACGTAACTACCGTGTTATACAAAGGATAACATGTATAAGAATTTGAAATGACATGGACTCGAACCATGAGAGGTCCTAGATTATAAGGTTACCTCATACAGCCGGTTTAGCCACTTCCCGCCAGATTCCGGATATACGTCATCCGTAGTCGAGCGACTGCTTCACAACAGTTAGCGAGGGAAGAAAATTTAGGAATTTCACTATTTTTGTTACTTTGTTGAGAGTTTTTAGACTCTTAATCTTCGAATGTAAATATATCTATGGTTATTTCTATTATTAAACATAATTATGTCGATAATTATATCGATAAAAATTGTACGGAAGTAACAAAAGTGTTCCTAGAATTGTTTGATATTCTGTTGTAGTCTTTACACTTGGTTCTGTAGAAATTACAGAATATGATTACGGATAATATATATTTTTTACTAAAATATTTTAAAATACTAAGGATAGTTTTTTTCGTGTATAAAAATAGTATCTGCACGATGAAATGACCACTACAAATAGTAAGCTGGCCCATAACAGGATGGTAACACTTTTAAGATAACTCGAGATGTAAAAGAAAAATATTGTTTATTATTAATTAATATAACTTTTTAAAAATATGCATATTTACGTAAAATGCATAGAAATGCAAAATATAAAAATATTTCATATATAGTATAAATTTATTGTAGTGTTATTTATTTGCTTAATAATTTTTATGTAAGAAATGTTAATACTACTTTTTTCCACTTCAGAATATTATATCTTAATTAGATTTATTTGGGAAAATTTTTTTAAAAATAGCTAAATTTTACTATCATCATTATTTTTATTTTTAGATGCCAGGAGCATCGTGTGTTGTTGTAACTTGTAATTACGGCTATCATTAACACAAAGTTATTAGACACGAAAGTTGGTTACTTTAGATTTCCTAAAGATCCAATAATTATAAGAAGAAAATGGATTCATAACTGTAAAAGAAAAGACAAATTCAATCAATTTCACAGAAAATGATTTTGAGAGAAATTTAAAAGCCGAATTATTAGATTTATTGGCAAAACCTAAACTAGAACCCTAAGAAAACTTTACTTCTTAATGCGCCATCTCTGTCGAAGGTAGGCGATCCATATAGCCAACGTTGTCCTCGATGTAGCGGCTCGGAATATCTCCATAGATGTTCTCCAGAACCACCTTGTGATGTCTTTCAACTAATGATTCTTTGGCCTCCCAACAGATCTTTTTCCTTGTATTTTTCCCTCTAATATTAGTCTAAGTATTCGATATTTCTCTCCTCTCATTATATGACCTATGTACAGGTACTCCTCACTTTACGACCTATCTGCTTAACGACCACTCGAGTTTCGATCTGCAATTTGGGGAATCCCCTTTCTCAGCTTGAGTGTCGATCAGTGGCGAATGGTGACATGCGCACTAAGCGTACTATAATTGTCTTATTGTACTATAATAGTCTTTCTATCAATAAATTTGAAGTTTGTTGCATAATTTGTATTATTTTACAGCGATCCTCGCTTATCGACCAATTCGCTTAATGACGTAGTCGTCGGAACGGAACTCCGTCGCAAAGTGAGGAGTACCTGTATTGTGTTTTCCTGATCTTGATGGTCAGCAGGAGTTCTGTTTGTTTGTTCATGCGGTTCAGGACTTCAACATTAGTAATCTTTCGCACCCATGATATTCGAAGTAATCGTCTGTACAAATACATTTCGAAAGCTTCAATTCTTTTCTCAGTTTGGGGTCTAGAGTCCAACTTTCGCATCCATACAGCAGGACAAAAATCTTTACTACCGACAGTAAATTTAGGAAATATAGAAAATGGAAATATTAATCAGTCGAATCAAAGAAGGAATCGTTTATTAAAGAGAAATAGAAAAACCTGATAGAAAAACTTTTAGATGTAAATAAACAGGATAAACCACAAGAATCTCTAAAATGTAATGATTGTAAAACTTTAGAAGATCTTAATTTTAAATAAAAATAAAAATTCTGTTTTAAAAACTGTAATAACAATAGAAAACTTTAAAAAGTTTGTACCTGATTTCTTTTAATTCTGTTTCCATGTAACACTTAATTTGTATATATTGATATCAAAAATACGTTTGTCAAACGAACAATCTTTTTATGTTATAAAGTTATTTTTGTATATGTATGAGTAAATAATATCGTTTTAGGTACACGAGTATTAAAAATTAAAAAATAGACCGATATAATTTTTGGTTTTAAAAACCAAGTCGTTTGACGATATAAATTAAATTAAATTACTGTACTTATATATAAATTACCTACGTAGAATTTATCAAAATTAATCTTTTAAGAAACTATTGATTGTTATTATAATATCATAAAATAGATAGAATCGATTTCATTTACAAAGTAGAAAAACGCATTTTAATTTTAACTTTACGCGTAGAAATTACGAAGATTTGCTCAATATTCCGGATTTTTCTTATTTATAATCCATTTTTATTTATATTTAATTAAGTAAAAATCGTAATTAATAAAATATTAGCGTGTAATTAAAGCTACGAGCCTCTGATCGGTAATGTTTTTACCATAAGGATGTAGTAAAATGTTTCGTTTTTGACTATGAGTGACGTCAAATAAGCAACCAATGAGAAGCGCTTCTTCTCTATGAGGCAACCTTATAATCTAAGACCTTGTACACGAACCCGGCCTCTCAGAAATTAATTTATATTAAAAATGATATTAAAATTAATAAAATAAATATATTAATATTTCGTTTTATTCTGTTTAGAATAATTTAGTATTTAAATATAAAAACATTTTAATTTTAATATTTATATATTTTTTTATGCAACAATTTTTCGTGTTAACGAATGGCGCTACTATCGCACTTGTTATTTGGATTTTGAATGGAGATGTAGAAAAGTAAGATAGTTTTCTTCTAAAATTTAATTTAAAAAAAATGGGATTATTAACAATTCTGAAGAAGTTAAAGAAAAGGGAGAAGGAAGTTAGGCTTCTTATGCTGTATCCTTTTATATAATAAATATATATAAATCAATATTTTTGTTTTGAATTAATCATAAAGTTTTGCCACATAATTAATTCAATTGATGATAACTTTTGTATATTAAGCAAATAAATGCATTACAGAACTTAGTAAATTCATGTATAAAACTCACTCTATACTCAAAATCTAGATATTGTACATAATACACATAGTGGTGCAAAAAACCAGTTAATAATTGTACAGATTAAATTACTGTCTCATTTATGTACTTGATTACTTAAAAATGGTGTAATAATTGTTCAAAATGGATTGGATTGATGGAATAAAGGCAACTGGATGTATCGGTGATCTACCAAGGTACGGTGCTTCCTGGTAGAACTGGCCTCTATTTAGGTATTAGACCAATGAAAAAACGAGCTTCACAAACAAGTGGCTAAAACCATTAAACATTATCAGTGTTTAGTAGTTTTGGCCACTGGTAGGCTTCTTAAAATGAGATAAACAATAGGCAATGTTCTTGATACATTTAAAAAAATTGTTTGATGTAAACCTGTATTAAAACAGAGTAGTTAACTGACCTTTGGGCTGCATATATCTGAAAAATTAATGAACCTCAATCTTAAATATGTTGTTACATTAAGTTATTACTTTGCTGTTTCTTATTTACACAAAAAGAAATTTTATATATTAAAAACTTAGAATATACTCTAGATGATGACAGTATGAGAAAAGTATGGTGTTAATACAAGATATCATTATCTGAAGTGTGTCTATTAACAGACAATGCAGTAACTGGATGGCAGATACACTAGATGTTCATTAATATGGAATGTCCAATGACATAGCACCTTCTGAAAAGTAGCTGACAATCGATAATAATTCTGTATATTAGTATTCTGAAAATTTGAATTTGTTTGGTTATATCTCCAATGAACACAGGTGGAAATATGGTGCACATTTGGAGAATAAATATTGCATGTGCATGAATCATTGTGCAATAATCAACAGTCACATTCATTAATCTTTTTACAGGTTTTACACTCAGTCTTAACACATGTAATGTGTAAAATCATATATATAAAGCTAGATGCAACCATACCTTACAAGCATTGGGCAAACTAGCAATAGTGATGCGAGCTTCTTTTGTATTTATCATCATCAGACTGATTAAAGAGTGTGCATAAACACAGTGCATGCATTCAGCATTTTGTACTGTTTCAAGATGCACAGCAATTGTTGCAATGTTTAGATTGCATATAACATCAAATTTTATGAAAATACAAAAACATCTGGTAGTCTAGCATTATTGATAAATGATGATCCAGCATCACTCTGGTCTCATAGATATGGGATTAACAAACTTCTGTACTTAAATTAAGTTATGAATAAATGAATTTTAAATCTGCCCTCATTTTAAATTCAATTTACACATTTCTCAGGACAGATGTTGAAATTCTGAAAACATTAAAAAGTTTATTGATTTCTCAGATCAGGACGATTTAAATTTAATACATAAAATAATTATTTAGTCAAAGAAAATTATAATAATTACACACATTATCTTTTCAACAAATATAACATGAACATTGAACTTATTGTAATATATTTAAATTTGTTTGGATAAGAATAGGATAAGTCAATAAGATGATCCAATTCTCAATAGATTGTAATTTGAAATGTATAAATTTAAAGCTTTAGAAAATTATAAACTGGAAGAGTTTAAGATGGTTGTAAATTATTTTATAAGTTAAACAAGTGAATAAAAAATAAAATAGTTTGTCCAGGATAACTGATGCATTTAGATAATGTGGCTTACACAGTAAAGCTGTCATGTGAATCACTATGAACGAATAAAATAAACACTAACCAATGTGAAATGTTTGCATCACACAATATGACATAAACAGAACATCATTGGTTGAACATTTGTGAAAAATCACTTGGGATCTTGCTTCCTAACCAATGCTGGCATTCCACTTTCATGTTCTATGCCTGAAGATCACCCATTAACCAGGTCAAAAACTTTACCATTCTTTCAACTTCATTCACTGTTAAGGATACATAGGTTAATTTAACAGCATTCTATTTTATTAAAATTTGAAAATATGCAGAAAAAATACAGATAGTCCTCACTTTACGACCTATCTGCTTAACGACCACTTGAGTTTCGACTTGCAATTCGGGGAATCCCTTTCTTAGCATGGGTGTCGATCAGTGGTGATTGGTGACATGCAAACTGAGCATACTATAGGCTTACTATACACTTTTTAGTCAGTTTGATTTAATTCAAACAATTGTGGGCCTTGCCAATGCACTTAATTTAGATGTCGAAGTGGAAGACACTGTTGAATTAGTGGATTACGCCAATGGAGAGCTAACAAATGAGGATTTAATAGAGTTAGAAGCAATGCAGCATTTGGAAGAGAAAGAAGAGGAAAGAACTGAAGAAGTGAAAAAGAAATTTGTGGTACATGGGTTAGCTGGTGTGTTCTCCAAAATTAATGCACCTATGTTGGAACTTGAGGCTATGGATCCAAATACTGAACGTTTTAGTAACGTTGAACGTGGGATGAGTGAACTTTTGAAGTGCTATTGAGAAATTTATCAAGAAAAAAAGATTACAAAGCAAACCACACAAGTTTGTTTATGACTGTTACATCCGGAACCTCCGCCCTTGAAGGTACAAATTTTCATCGTCGTCATCTCCCTTACCTGGACCCTGTATAGCTCCAGATAACCAAATAAACAAATGATAATATGTACATATGCATGTCTTTTTATGAATAAATTTGAAGTTTGTGCATAATTTGTATAATTTTACAACGATCCTATATTCCCAGCACAAGCGCCTCGCTTATCGACCAATTCACTTAGCAACGTAGTCGTCGGAACGGAACTCTGTCATAAAGTGAGGAGTACCTGTATTTTGTATGAGAAATAAAAATTTCCTCTCAAATGGTTTGCTTATTGCAGAAAATCTATACATACTATTATATATGTAAAATTGAGCTATCTTCTTTCAACTCCTTGTTAATTTAAAAGTTTGAAACAATCTCTTGGTTAAAGAAATCCTAATTAAATTTCACCAGAACACTTAGATTTCTCTTAGTTCCAGATCTGTTTTTCTCGTATGAAAAGGATCCAAAGTAAAGAGAATGTATGAATTTTATATACTAGTATATATAGTAGTATATGAATATCAACATTTGTTAGCCATTGAAATTTTGTACGATTCTAAGCCAAACAACTTTAAACATTAATAATTGTACATAGCAATGAGATCTATATGCAAGTTTGAATTTAAAAAATTACAAAGACACATGCTTTGGGTGATGACAATATTGTTTGCTATGCAAAACTGTACATTTATTTATCTAGATATACTGAAGGATTCTCTAATGTATATACTATAAATTTAATGTTAATTGTGCTGGAATTTGAAAATACTGTAGATCTATACATTCTTACTGTTGTTTGTGTGTCTGCCTTTCCTTAATCTTGAGAACGGAATTAGAAAGACTGAAGATGAGACCAGCATATAGAAACCTTGGGTAGGAGGCCCCAATTAACTATATATGGACTTCCAATGTAAACTGGAAGTCACGTTATTTCAATTCAAAAATTTCCCCCAAAAGATGTTAGATAAGAACTCCAGATGACTGGCACAACTCTATTGTTAAAGGAAAAGTATGACGTACAGGGGCAAGTTACTATTAATTTGAGGTGGAGAGCATATTTAAATTAAAAATTGCAGCCTGGTACTATGACAATGTCACAATAAATAATTGCTCTTTTTTTGTATAAAGGTGGTTCTCTTTCACTCCCAAAATTTATAGAAATAAAAATTTCTGACAGTTTTTTGAATTAATGAAATCATTCAGCTAATTGCATATCAAAATAACAGCAGTTCTTGCAAATGACTACGATTTATAATTATATAGAAAGTGCTAATTGAACTCTTGGAGAATTGAGCTGTAAACATAAAGAAAGAATGACTTTTAAAGGAAATAATAAATCACATTACTATGGCACAAGAAGCAGTTTGTCAATGCATAGTTGAATAAAATTCTTAAGTGCATGTGAAATTTTTACTTATGTCAAAAACACTGGCCGATACTTTTACAATTTAATTGGAACATTACAATGAAAAAGAATTTTTGAATAATGCTAAATAATTATAAAAGCTGCACCTCTGCCTGCACATCCAGGAACTCAAAAATGGAGAGCTGATGGGAATGGTGACCTTCCAAAATGCTGGTAAGCAACTATTGACAAGCAAAGGGAATACATTAAAGGACTGTAGAGTTTAGCAAGTGTAAACAGTTTTTGTTCTAATATTATAAAATACTATGCAATAATTTTTGACTTCTCTCCATAGTTAATGTATACAGACTTCTAAAACATCTGACTAATGAAGAAAAAGTATAGAACTATTTTGACATATAAATGAAGCAATATATATTTATATAGATTAATTTTATCATTTTTTTGAAGTATGTATAAACAGTGATGTCTTATGGTGTCTGATATGGAGATGCTGTTGCAACAGGGCATGTGGTGTGCAACACTAATAGCATCGGTTTTCTTTTGTATAATGTTTTTGTTGGCATTGGTTTTGATAAAAACATTAACTTAAAATTAATCAAAACAATTTTATTAGTGTTGCACACCACATGCCCTGTTTTGAAAGCACTCCCATATTAGACACCACAAGCCATCACTGATGCATAGTAGCAAAGACAAGTCTATGTTAGTATACAAAAATGTGCAGATTACATGAATTTAACAGGAATATGAAGCATATCTTGGGGTTACTGGCACAGTCTCTTTAAATACTTCATAGTCCCAATCAGGTGAAACATGAGTTCCAGGCCAGATTTGTGAAATGAACCAGATACCGTATATTGGTTTATTTAAAAAACAGTTGTATATTTCCATATATAATGTAATTGTCACTTATGAGTTGCATTAGTTATAATTATTCCTTAGGATATGTTGACACTGAATGCCTAGATTGAGTGGCAAACCTATGACACACGTACCCAAAGTGGCATTTCTGAGAAATCATGTGGCACGTAACTTTGGACAATTTCCACTTATCACCTATGTCTTTTTCAATCTCCTTTTGGTTTATCAGCCGATCATTCTGTTTTTGAATCAGCTGCTTTACATTTATTCTAATTAAAGCATATTCATTTAATTTCTTTGAATATTATTATTTGAAGTCTAAAAATGTTTATGCATGCCAAAGTTTCAAAGATAAAAATGATTACTATATGGCATGCAGACTCAAAAAGGTTTGCCATCCCTGGCCTAGGTGATTTGTAGTAACAACTGAGAACTGCCTAGATTATTGACATAAGTTTTTTGGCTGATTCATGCTCTGTGATGCTCATTTTTATCAAATGACTTTTTTTTTGTTGTTTGGACTTCTCTCTGGCAATTTTGAATATGATTTTGGCAAATTGTGAATTTTGCAACAGGCAGCAATCCCCAAATATGAAAGCTATTACAAAAATTTCAACATACCACATGAGAAAACATGACTCAGTTAAATTTATGAAAAGGTATGAATGAGCTAGCCTTAATTGAAGCAGAGTGTTAGCAAAGCCTCTTCTATGTGGCTTATAGAATTGAATTCATTCTGAAAACTTGATTGGTCAACTTTAAAGCCAATTTTTACTTTGTGCTTGAACAGAAAATGAACTGTGCCTAGTTACTACTTGATTTTTCTCTGCTTCAAATGAACATGTTATATGTTACTTTAAAATCATACAAAATACATTTCCCTCTATATTAATTGCAGTAAAATTCATACAGTAACTGATTTTCTTCCTTAACAATATAGTGGTCTAGACAATGCTGGGAAGACAACAATTCTGAAGAAATTTAATGGAGAAGATATCAATACCATATCACCTACACTTGGATTTAACATTAAGACATTAGAACATAGAGGGTAAGTTGCAATGGAATTTTCTTATTACCATTGATAATTTAACTGCCTAGTTTTTGATAGATTTCGCTTGAATATGTGGGACGTCGGTGGCCAGAAATCTCTTAGATCGTATTGGCAAAATTACTTTGAAAGTACGGATGGACTCATTTGGGTGGTGGATAGTGCAGATCGCCGCCGGTTACAGGACTGCAAAAATGAATTGCATGCATTATTCCTTGAAGAAGTAAGTGTAGAATTTGAATAATTAGGTATTCTAAATGCAGGGTTCTTAGCAAGCAGTAGACTTGTAATGCTAATGAGGGGGTTATAAATGTTTTCGACATGCAGTATAATAGTAACAAGGCTACTACTTGCTTGATCAGTGTCTTTGTATTTTCAGAGATTACTTGGAGCTACACTTTTAGTGTTTGTTAATAAGCAAGATTTGCCAGGTGCATTGCCTGCAAATGAAATTAAAGAGGTAAGCAACACGCAAATCATTCTACAACTCTTTCTGTAAATTTTTAAAATTAAATAATGAAATTTGGTGATGTAATATGTAAATAAACTGCTTTGTTGCCTTTTAGATTCTTGAATTGGATATCATAAAAAGTCATCACTGGCACATTCTCCCATGCAGTGCCATAACTGGAGAGAATCTATTGACCGGAATCGATTGGATCTTGGACAATATTGCATCTTGTATATTCACCATGGATTAAAAAAAACAAAGCATTTTATTTGAATAAAGTAATATGCAGATGTAATTTATTTATATCTATCTATATGTATATAATGTTTTCTATATGGTCTTCCAGCTTGCAATTCAGTCATTACTTTTGCCTCCTCCTGACATTTTGATATTGTGCTTCAGTGTTTTAAACTTATTTGTATGCATGATGGAAAGTAATTAGACGAGCACGAACAAATATTTTATTGTATATAACCAATAATAATTAAAGCTTATTAGCTATAATAAATTAACAAAAACATTAAAAAATCCATGTATATAAATTCGTTGTGGTCATTTTTCTAGGCTAGAGATTTTCCACTGGAATCCCAGTTGTGGTCGGACCAGTCAGGTATCCCATGCTGGTTGAATTGCTCTCTGCTTATGGAACGCTTGGATATCGCATCGGTTGCTCCAAATATAGCAGCTGAAAAATACATGATAATTAATAAGTGACTATTTTTATTATAAACTACCACCTATAATTAATTTGATGAAACTTTACCTCCGAGCCAAGCTGTGTAATTTTCTTTACAGGGAGGGTTATGAAATTTTATACTTTTGATGGGCAAATTAGCATATCTTTTCTGCGTCAGAAGTAGCTTAATTTCTGTCATCAGACGATGTTTGAACCCCGGTAACATCGCCGTACCTCCCATCACAATGATATTTTCGGCCAGTGCCACTCGTACGTCCGTCGGACACTACAGATATCTTGTAATTACACCGAAGGCTATCGGATCTCAAAATAATGCCAAGTGGAAAAATTTGCAACAACCTACTTTTAAAATAGAATCCAATATTATAGTTGCGACATTTTGTTCCTCGCCGTCTTGCTCAAACAACATTTCGGCAGCCCACTCTCTGCAATTGTATAATTAGTTTTATCATATTTTGATATAAAGAGAGTAAACCAAATAATTATAATTAACCTTATGTATCCTGGAATGGTTAGAATTCTCTCCCCGTCTAACGGATATTGAATATCGTGAGGCGGGATCGGTAACTCGACCTATAATGTGTTTAGAAATCTTAATAATGTTCTTAAATCAATTTCTGCTAATATTAATTAATTTCTCATACGCTAACAGGTGAAGAAAGTTTTTTACTGGCTTCGTGTTCTTGAATCTTTTGACCTCGTTCCAGTGTTGTTACAAAGCACGTTCGAACTAAACAAATGAAAATTTTCTTTACTTCCAACAGGTTTGAAAATATACTACAAAACTATTATTTTTTTTAAAACATTACCTTTAATATCTTCGAATACAGATTCTTTTAAAGGTTCTAGAAATTAATTAAATAATTAAAAATAATTTATCATGACAATAAATGTGTTTATATTACCTGTACATTAAGATAATAATGAAAAAAATTTATAGCTGCCTGAACCTCATCTTTGTACAGTTACAGTATACTTATACAAGTATACCTCGCCTTACGTCGGTAATTGGTTCCAGGAGAGGCGATGTAAGTCGAATTTACTTGTGTAGTTATGACGTAAGTTGAAACTATGGTTTAAAATACCAATAATGAGCACTTAAAAACTGCTAAATAAGATGACAACACAGAAACACAGATGTTTTCGTGTTTCGTTCTCTAGGATTTATGATGATTATATTAACATTCACTGTAAATGTACAGTACAGTACATACATATTTTAATATGATTTTATGTGCTTTTAATGCTTTTCTAGTGATATTACGACTTCAATATTTGTGGCAGACGGATGTAAAGTCGAATAAAATGACTTAAACTTCATTTTTATTTTTCCATATACTTTTTTGACAAACGACATATAATCGAGAATGACGTAACTCAAGGTATGACCTGTATAGATTATGTAAGTCCAAACTGCAACTTGCAAGCCACATATGGCTTTTCGACTATATAAATTTGGTACATACTATTTACACACAGAAAACTTACAGAAAAGATTATATGACTATTATGTTGTGTGATTTACACAGATTGACACATCGTCAAATGGATAACAAAGTAAGAGATGAACAATAGACAAAATACAATTTTTTGTGTTTTCTTTATAAAAAAAATTGCCATTATTTTCTATTGATCTACCACCCGGTAAATTTAAATATTTTTTGAGAATTATACTACTACAGTCAAACCTGTTTTTATGCGGGGGATAGGGACCGCATTAAAAAAACGCATAAAAAAAATCTCACGAAACTTCACGAATGGCTGTAAATAATAGTTTTCGCAACACAATTAAAAAAATAATTTTTTTATGCGGTCAACAGGGACCGCATAAAAAAAGTCTCACATAGAAAATAACTCAAAACCATACGAAATAGAATTTATTGACAACAGATGTCAGCACTTGACTGCATAGTCTGGTCTATCGTCTGTTTTACATATTTTTGTCCAGGTGGTGTTTTGTTGACTTAAAAAGTAAATTATTTCATTTTTCGCATATTCATGCAATAATATTACTATAATAAGTGCATTTATGCTATAATAAGTTTATTTAGCTATAATAAGTCAACGTAAGACATGACGAATCGCACGAGACTAGTCGCCAACTATACCGCACAAATTAAAAATTCGCATTAAAAAAATCGCACATAAAAGGAGTGCATAAAAACAGGTTTGACTGTATTTTATTTTGCTTAAATACAATTCATTTAATAACTGAAGTTCAAAATCCTAACAATGAGAATGATTGAAACACAGTATTGGAGCACACTGAAATCATTTTCATCATTCAAAGTAATTTTTATAAAAAATATTTGTTTTTCATGTAATATATAATATAGTTATAAATAATCTTACCTGCATCTTCTTCGGGATGCAATTAAAAGAGAATTATTACTATTTTAATAATAATCCCTAATATATATTTAGAAATCCTAAAAATGTTCTTAAAATCGATTCCTGTATGTTAACAGGCAAAATTTTCTAGTCTCGTAACAAATAAATTAGACATTTACCTGTTAATACGGTATTCAAAGGAACTTCGTCCAAGCCTTTAACCTTTATCTTTCCGTTCTCCATTAAACCTAACTCTATTCTCCTGTTTATTAAACATAATCTTCCTAAGATACGTGATTAACATTTAAACCCTATTACTCCAAATTTACTAACCTGTGAATAGCATGACCGCCTAATGGTAAGCCTTGCCATGCACGTAACAATGTCACTCCTTCGTAGACGTATGCCAGTTAAGGAAATTCTTGAAATTACAAAACTATTTAGTGTGATTTTAATAAAAGGATATCGGAAGCACGGCTGTTTCATTGTAGCCAACGTCGAGTACGAGAGCGGTGGTGATCCCTAGCGTAAAAAGGCTCATCAAATGGGCAGGCACAAAGATCAGAGAAGGAATCTGTAACGATTTTGGAAAATAATCTTATGTTTCATAAAAGTTCTAAAAATCTAATTGTTAATTGATACTGTACCTCAAAGTGATGAAAGAGAACTTTAGCCAACGTTTCTCTAAAAACTGTCGGACAAACTACGGATTCCACAATTACAACCCTTCTTTCTTTAGGATTAGCAACTACGTATCTAAAAAGTAATAATAATGATAATAAAAATAAATATTTTTATAATTTTTACAAAATAAATTTCAACATATAATATATTCCTGCATGAAGAAAATGTTGGGTTAGGCATGTGGGTTAGCTGCAGAGATCAAGAAGATGGATGCCTGGAGAGATGAAATACAGAAGAGAACTGGAAGCAGAAAACTTGGGATTGAAGTGATTGGAGAGACCTATATGTCCTACAGTAGATGATAACAGCTAAAGATGGTAAACCTATTCTTGTATATGTATTACATATAGATCACCAATAAAATTAAATACAGGTAACCGTTGTATAATGCAGTACTTATATCAAAACTATATTGTACTTTATAACAGTTCATATGAAATCATCTGTTTATCTTATTTAATAAATGTTCTTTCAGTTACTATAACATAGTTTGCCAAAATAGATTATACATTTTCCCCATATGATGAGTTTTTTATTCTTTATGGCAATCTTGTTGGAAAATTTAAAAACTATTCTGTGCTAACAAGTGTGCAGTTTTATACACCGGAAATACCTTTGGCATTTTGTGAATAAGCTGTACGATGCTCATAATTTTCTTATTGAAAACTAAACCAGCAAACTAATATGAAGAAGTTGAAAGTTATAACAAAATGTCCAAAAGATTTGAGTAACAAACATGTCCAGCCACTGGCAAATAAGAAGTATTGGCAAAATGGTTTGGAAGATAGTAGTGAAGACAACTAAAATTTATTTCTTCTGTGCAATGAGATTGTTATGTACAAGTCTTTATTTTATGAATTTTTAATAATTCTTTGTTTTTGTATTTCAAATCATTCAACGGTTTAACAAATATTTGCCCCACGTTCCCCAAATAAAACTAATTTTTAAATTATTCAAGGTGTTCTAGAAAATCAGTTGTTATAATCATTATCATCATCATCATCATCAACTCTCGCCTTAGAATCAGTAAGAAATTGCGCAATTCCAGAGCTTGTATCTTGATAGGTGGGTGGCTTGTGTGGTAAAGATACTATACCACTCCACAGAATCAAAATTTGAATTTGCACCAGAAATCTTCATGCATGATTTTGTGAGACCAAGCACTGTAAAAAATGATGCTTGGTCTCACAGGACACAGGTCTCAAAAGAAGAAACAACAAATTAGTTTGTATCTCGACTAACCAATTTATAATTGCGAGTTTGTATGTTTGCCAGACCAGATCAAGAAACTTGTGGGCTGTATGAATTTAGCATTTATAGGCCTCTGGTATTTATAGATACTCTCATTTCAAACATTAGTTCTCAAAGTACGGTTTGTAGACCACTGGTGGGTTCCACACACTGATCTATTCAACTTTCCAAACTGCAATACTATGTCATTAGCCAAAGAAAAGAACATTTTCATGCATCACATATCTCATACATCATGTTACCAGATAGATGATGATAATAGATTGTGTGCCAAAATATTTTATCTAAAATGACACAGGGTAATACAAAATAAGAAATGGATGGGGGCACAAGTGATTCACCAATCAATAAATTTGATAACCATTGTTATTGGGAACATGCTTATTATATGATTAAAAAACTAGAAGCCTGTTCTATTCTTTGCAGTTGTGTGTTTTGTGTAATAGTTAATCCAGTATTAAAAAAAACAATTTTATATATACAATAATCTCTCTGCTTATGCAAGTAATTGGTTCCATGAAAACCAGGTAAATGGAACTGCAGAAAGCTGTTTAAAATAGCAATAATCTGTTCCATATTCTCAAATACAGCATTTACTCTTACTGGGGTAGAAAAGTTTTAACTCAAGTTTTGTTTTTTGGAAATGGTGAATTATTAAATAAATTCTGTACACAGGAATAAATTTATAAAAGAATAGTACAATGCTTATGAAAAAATAATGAATTATAATGCTTACTTGAAATACATTTGTTGAAGGAATTCTTTGAAGAGTAAATACAATTCTTCAGGACTCTTGTAATCCCACAATTTTGTCACCTTAAATCAAAAATTTGTAATTTTATATACCTGTGTACATTTTACAGCTATTAAATATCTTTATTCTTACCTTCCCAGTTTGAGAATTTTTAACTTCGGATGATATAATCCAACGGGGACCAGTTTCCCTTGCAAATCCACATCTGTACAAAAATACACACAGATTATGTAGCAGCAATTTGGGCCATTAGAAAGTTGAAAAATTTCAAGAGGTACCTGTCCTTATATTTCCTTGCTGTTCAAACAAGTCCCATCTGCCCATGAACTTATGTACACAATTTTATATTTTAACAATATTATAAAATTAAAATGATGTTTCATATCAGTTTTGTAACTGTGTCAGTCTATGTATAGAAACGTACAGTTGCAGTTGACCTCCTGACATTACATTTTCCTGTTATAAACTAACCATGATGAGATTGTATGGGGCCTGAGGTATAGCAGACCTCCTTTGCCATTTTTTTTTAACAGATGAAATGCAAAGAATGCTTCTGAATTAATAAAAAGCAGTTTTAAATATTTATTTTCTGTTAGTAAAAATAACATTCATTTTATAGGGGTAGAAACCACTATGAACCCTTAAGTTTTCTCTGACCTGTGAAAAATTTCTAGCTCTGCCTTGGCATAATCATCTACCTTTAGTTCAAATTGCGTATCTACATAATTAATTAGTCAAATTCTAGCCCAATAATTATTCTGACTCGATCATTCAATTACCATTATTTAACTTTACACAAAACTAAACTGCTTGTTTCAAGCAAAATGTATCTTGTCAAATGGATGCAACTCTTTGCACCATTTTATTACTAATCATATTCCTTCGTTGTATGCTTATAATCATTCACTCCATATAAAATGGATAAGTTTACATGTGAATCTTTGTAAGAGATAGCTTATCCATGCCCAATGCCTCATTGGATAAGGATAAGTAATATGATAAGAAGAAATGGAGGAAACACTGACTCCATATAAACATAGGTAAACGTGAAGATAAAGAAGACCCAATGCCTCATTCAAAGCTGCAATTGTTAATAGTGATATTAATAAATATAAATCTGTGTAAATCTAGATTTATAAACAGACCCAGCAATAGAGGAGCCCCAAAATTTAGTCTTTTATATGGGAAAATAATGTATAAAGCTGTATTTTGTGACGTGGCTGATAATCTCCTATTACTTTATTTATTTATATATTTCTATGGCTTTTGAAGAGAGAATGGGGCCCACACTTGTGAATAGTCAGGCCCCACCTCATCTTTGAGGCCTTATTTTTAAATTGTTTCATCAGATCAGATGTTTCAATGTATTTATTTGAAGATATATCAATCAAAATCAGTTAAATATGCAATTTTATTCATTGTTAGATAATAAATAAACATGTTTGGATGATGTAAACCATGTGTTATGTAGAGATGTGTCATTTAACCTAATTAAAAATGGCTGCTACTGTTGATATATTCTGTATTTATAAATTTAAGGATCGTAAACATATTTAAATGCTTTTATGAATTAGAAAAGATCAAAAAACATAATACTTACTTCGTGTAGGCACTTCCAATATCGAGAATTATTGGATATTTATCAGCAGCAACGACGTAACCTTCATACCTCGGCATTTTGCTACCTGAACGCCGCCTAGCAGTGTCAAATGCAACATCGAGTATCAGCACCACCTAACGTCTAAAGTTAGAAACTATCGCGTCGTATCGTCTCGGGCGCCATTTTTCGGTGTTTTCGGGTATTTTTTCTTAATGAAAAATCCTGAAACAATTGAATTTTTAATTATAGACTCATCTATATATAATTATAAGCTCATAATTTACTTATACCATTATTAAAAATAGCTATTATTCTAAAAAAAAAAAAAAAATTAGTTATGTATGAGTCATATAGCAATGCAAAAGTGATTATTCTATGAATTTTTGGATTCAAATTATGTTCTTTTTTATTGTTTTATTTTAAGATAAAGATATAAATGTTTGTATATTGTTAGTTTTTATTAAAATAAAGTTTTTTCTTGTAAAAATATATTTTATAGAATGGTTGAAATGAATAAATGTATTTGCATGCAACTCCGAAGAACCCGAGTCAAGTCCGAGTAGGATCCTCGGGAATTTCTTTATGAGTATTTTGGGATTTTTTCAGTATTCAGTCGCACATGTATAGCAATCAGCCAGTTCTCTGTGCCGACTTAGGTTTCGATTGCTACTCTGAGGAGCCCAAGACTGAATACGAGTTTCAAATGCTTAGATTTTTACGATTGCTGATGATCTGTGGGTCTTAAATTGCGGATGAGATGGTTTCCTCTTAAGATTTCGCATTGAGTATTAACTTAAAGATCCACAGAATATGTCAATCCAGAATAGATTGACATATCCAGCATTCTATCTGAAGCCGTAACTTCTGGTTCACTGTGGTACACTGGCCTTTCAGGCTTATTGTGATTTCCAAATACGATTCATAATCCAATTGTGCATATTAAAAGACTTCTTTAGTAACCAATGATTATGTACCAACTCTTTCCGTTTTATTATACAGTCGATGCACATTTACGAACTATGGAGCTATCGCTTCACTTTTCAATGTTTCACCATGGATGCTTTGTAAATGATAACATACTGACGGCCAGAGAGCCGAGGGGTTGAAGGCGTCAGCCTGCTGCTCTGAAAGACCGGAGTAGAATTTGGGCTGCCAACTTTAGAAATTTTTTATGGGAAATCTGTCCCGGATATGTCGGCTCCACCACCCGACCCGACCTATCTCATTGTAGACCTGGTCAAATCCGTGATGGGTGTGATTACAAAAGCTCTTTTAGTGCCTACTGGACAGAGAGTCAAAAATGAAAATGAAAATTTTCTAAATTCAGAAATACATTATTCAAATAAGGTGCTGTCCATGAATGACGTCCACGCTGGAAGGGAGGGGAGAGGTTGAACTTCAATGGACGTCCGTTTTATTTCATTAAATTTTATACAATTTACACATTTTATTATTTATAAAGTGGAGAAGATTTTGAGGAGGGGTTGAGTTTTGTTGGACCTCGGAAGATGGGAGGGAAATTACGGAAACTTGGACAAATTGGGACAATGGGAGGAGAGGGAGTAAAACTTTCAAGAAAAATGCGGACGTTATTTAAGGACAGCCCCTAAGACTAAGAAGACAAATTGCATATTAGAGCAGCGAGGAGAGTCAATGGGTATAACGACACATTGTTTACTCATATCCATTTAATTGCTTATTAAAGAAATATTCTTGATATATTGTATATTCAAAAATTCTGGTTTCATAAAAGTACCAAGAGCCTAATAGTCAAAATGGTAAAAACGTCAGATTGTTGTTTAAGGACCCGGATTCGAGTTCCGTAGAATTATCAGGAGTGGATTAACTGGAATGTCTCAATTCCTAACTTCCCATTTCGAACTTGTCCGAGGTCGTGATAAGGGCGAAAGGACATCTTTTAAGTATCATCAGAACAGAAGGAATAAAAAATATATACGTTATCTGATTCTAGTAAATCTAGCATTATTAGCGCCCCGTATCGTCGGAAAATGGAATATTTCATACATACATCATCACCATTATTATCATCATAAACTTTCTACGATTTAGGTCTTAGGACCTGTTCTGTTGTAGCTCAAGATATTCTTGATCTTTCTATCTCTCCTGAATATATATATTAAAAGCTAAAAATTATTAAAATAAAATATTTATTTCCAAATTTACCAAAGATTTTCTTAGAATAATTACTCATAAAAATTATTTTTATATTCTTTCGTCGACATAGTTTCGATGTAACCATTGAGGACGTCCTGCTATTTGATTATTGGTCATAACACCCTCTTAATAATTTTAATGAAATTAACTTGATTATATTCAATAACCGTTCATTTTTAATTATCGTAATCGGTTTAAAGTGTATGTAAACATCGTTAGAAAAAGTGGCGCATATACAATATATATCATCATCGAATCTATATTGTTTGTTTGCTTACGTGTTGCTGCTGTTCGTGCTCACTATATACGATCATTTACATGAGAAACATCATGCTAAAGAGAAACTAAATACATTGAATTAACGAAGAAATTTTTGTCACAATACTCTTTTACCATATTCTAAACTGTGTAACATTTAATCAGATTTTAATGTAATTATCAATTAAGTTAATTGAATCGGTAATAAGAACTTATAACGTATTAGAAATTGTCACAATTGTTCTTATACGATGCTCAAATGTTCGCGTGTTCCAATGTAATTTAATGGCAGACATCGTATCCTATATGCTCGGATTTATTAAAGTGGTTTCTTTTAATGAAAATATCGATGTTTGTGAGTTCTTTTATTACCATTTTTATCGATTGAAATAAGTTAATTGTTTAAGAATACTTCACTTAAGTGATGATAAAATTCAGCTTATTGTTTTACTCGTTTTACCATTCACGTTCCAAGCAAATGGCGTCGATTATGATAATACAGTATCTAAAAGAAAATTACTGCCAATGATAATAATCCGGCTTCGTTTTATTTTAAAAATTTAATAAATAATAACAAGAAATTCCATAATTTAATTAATTTTGTTTTTATATTTAATTTTTAAAGTTATTCCAGGCAAATGGCGACGTTTAAATAACGACGCGTTAATGGATTTCTCTTATTTTCATCTTATTTATTTTTAAAATTTTAACGGTACATAAACTGATTATATTGCTGATTAAATTTTTAGTATTATTTTGAAAAAAATTGTTTTCATTTTATTTTATTTTACTTATACATATATATATTTTAAAGAAAAATAACGAAAGGATACATTTTAAAACATACTTTTATTTATAACGTCTGAGATTGTTTACAGAATTTCAAATATTTATGCTTCATAACAATAAAAGTATATTATTGAATTGTTTTTCCTTTTCCGAAGATGATACTTACTGTAAAAAAGAAAAGAAAAAAAAATGGCAGATTAATAAATTATATTTATTTTTATACATACAACTTTAAGCAGCAGATGGCGCTGTATGATAAAAAAAAGTTTTACATAACCAGAGTACCGACTCTGACATAACTGATTTACGGCGCCATCTGCTATTTTTATAAAAAATTAATATCTTAAAATGAAAAAATAATAATAATGTTTAATAACCGAAACTTTCGAATTAATTAAATTTAAACTTATTATTATTTTAAAATTTCATTTTTATAAAATATTAATTTTGTATAATAATAATAATATTTATAACAAATGAGTTAAAGAAGAAATTTGCATAATTACACGGGCGCTGCGCGATTATGCAAATTAGTTCTTGTATCGTGATCAGAAGGGCGGCGCGGCTTGTCACTTCTGATAACAATACGAGAAACAATTTGTTGTATATATCAGTTTTCAATTTTATAAATATTTAAGTTTTTTTTTTTTTAATTAATAAAATCATAAAAGATAAAAATATATTACACAGGGAAATTTCTTAATATAATTTTACTTTTTGGAATTACGTTCTTTGCGAAGCGATAAGACGGGCGACGCGAAGAGACTCTTCCATTTAAGCACAAAGAATATAGCTTAATTAAATGCCTTTAAATAATATTTTATGACCTCATCGAAGTTAAATTTAATTAATAAATGCTAAATGATAGTATTAATTACGTTCGTTTCTTTAAAAAAATCGACTTTTACGCCAGACACGGCGTTGCTTGGCGGCTGAAGGAGGCGCAACAACGCGACGTCGCATTAAATAGCGCCCTCTGCTGAAAAAGTTCAATAACTTCGTTAATATAAATTTAATTTCAAAAACTAAGTGTTTAACGACTTTGAAATATTTTTAAAAATAATTATTTTATGCGAATAAACTTCTTTAAAATTTATGTATTTAGAATGATACTGTTGACCGTCATCCGAAGCATTTGATATAAATCATTAACATAAACATATTACATTAGTAATTTATAGGCAATAAACGTCACATTAAGTGTCATTCAGATCCGACCAATAGACAAGCGTTTAACATAAATGATCTTTTGATTTGAATAATGTAAATTTTATTTAACTTATAACAGAAATTCTTCAGTTTGTACGCAAAAATAGACATTTTTTAAATGATTATAACGCATAAAATTCTATTTCTAAAGCGCTTAAAGCGCAAAAATACATTGTTCAAGCGCAGATTGGAAGATTTAAAATCTAAAAATCTTCTCTTAAACCTTCTAGGCAACTCTACACGGTGTTTTCGCCGGATTATTTTATGATTTTAAACTATTTTCGAATATTTTTTGTTGTTTTTGAGGATTTTTTTTAAACTTAAAACTACATTAGAAAGCTTTAAGCACGATTTCAAGGCTCCGTTATAAATTTCTATTGATACATATTCTACTGTTTATACCAAATGAAGTTTATTAACAACAGAAGTAAGGATTTAAGTCTTTCTTTTGGGATAGAAAAAAATTGAAATTCTTGATAAATTTGAACCAAATTGATTTAAACTGCATTAGATATAATAATAATTTATTCCATTTGTTTTCAATGAAGGCTTCCTAATTATAAGAAGGCTAATATATATTTCAATTTTGGGGTTTAGGAGAATTAATTAATAATAAATTTTTGTATTCTAAATTATGTTTTTTTTTTTCCTTTTTTTTTGTGGTTTATTCGTAAATTTTGGAGGTTTGAAAGATTTACTATTTAAAAAATGAAATTTCAGGTAATTTAATTACAAAATTTCGGAATTATGTAGCCTTAATTAAATATTTTAAGTATTTAATAACAAGATTTAAACAATTTAACGGTAAATTTTTAACCATTTTCAAACTCTAATTTCTCCAAATCGTTGCATAAAATTAGGCTTCCCCAAAATGCAATTAGAAACCCTATTACCTTAATGATAATTAACCTCGAATTGCATTTATTTTAAAATTAAATTTAAAAAAATAAAGATAATAAAACTAGAAAAGGTTTTAAGACACGTCAATCTGCAAAAAATAACCTTAAAAAAAAAAGTTGAAAAGAAAATGGAGGTATTATTGGTTAAGAATTGCATTGGAGTCAAGTAAAATAATTAAAAAAAAATAGGAAGGAGAAGGAGAAGAATTAAAGCTATTAAGTTGAAAAATAATACAATTAAAGGTAGTTAAATAAAAAAAAGTTTTTATGTTACTTTCGATAGTTCTTAAACCGAAAGTTTCGTGTTGAAAGTGTAAAAAATTACCTTCCAAAGGTTAATTTTAAGGAAACTACTTTCTTCCTCCTAATGAAGAACCGAGTTCAAGGAAAATACAAGAAAAAAAATAAAAAAATAAAATAAAAAAAAAAACTTTGAAGTTGATCAATATTTACCCATCAGATGTCCTTCTATTAGTGGTTATTTGTACAGTGAAGAGGAATAAATGGTCACTTTTCTTATTTTAATTAAGGAGCACGATTCATTCACGTCTTGCTGCACTTTAGCATGATGGAAATACTGATTAACTTTTTTTCTTTTTCCTCCTCCTCTTTCTTACTGATTACCGTCTTCTTCTATGAGGATACTTTGAGATTTTGTTGCTAAAATACTCTCGTAAATGGTTATAAATCCCTAAACATCAAAGTATTCGAGCTTAATGCAATATAATTTAATGCTTTACGTCATAGATTTGCATGCACTCGATGGAAATACTGAGCTTTTTTTCTCCTGTTTCTTACTAATTACCACCTTCTTCTATGAGGATGCTTTGAGATTTTGTTGTTAAAACATGCAAAAATGTCTTCCTAAATAATTATAAATCTCTAATATTGAGATATTCTAGCTTAAAGCAATATAATGCAATATTTTACACTAGAGATTTACATGCACTCGATGGTTTTTGTCTACTCTTTCTTACTTCATTACCACCTTCTTATATGAGGAAGCTCTGATATTTTTCTGTTAAAATGTGCAAAAATATGGTCTTAAATTATTATAAACCTCTAAATAATAAAATATTCGAGCTTAAAGCAATATAATTTAACGCTTTACATCAGAGATTTGCATGTACTCGATGGATATACTGAACATTTTTCTCCTGTTTCGTACTAATTACCATATTCTTCTTTGAGGATGCTTTAGAATTTTGTAGTTAAAGTACTAAGAAAGTGCGATCCTTGGCAATTATAAATCCATAAATATTAAGAAATTTCAGCTGAAATAATCTTATTTATTTCTTTACACCAGAGATTTACACGCACTTGATTGTCTTTGTTTTCTCTTCCTAACTGATTGCCACATTCTTCTATAAGGATGCTTTGATTTGTGTTGTTAAAATATGCAAATAATGAAATCTCGAATGCTTAAAAATGTTTAAATATTAATAAATTCCAGCTTAAAGCAATATAATTTAACGCTTTACGCCAGAGATTTGCATGCACTCGATGGAAATACTGTACATTTTTCTCCTTTTTTTACTGATTACTACGATCTTCTATGAGAATATTTCGCAATTTTCTTGTTAAAGTACGCAAAAGATGCGCTCCTAAACTCTTAAAAATTTCTAAATGTTAAGAATTCGAGTTTAAATCATCTCACAAGTCAGTCCGATGCTAAAAAGCAGAGGTTTAGCATCGAGTTTTGATTGATTAATTTTACTTTTTACAAATTTATGAGTAAGATTTTACGTGTTAAATGTTACAAAATCGTTATTTTAATGTTAATTCTTAGTAAAATTGCGAAATTCTTTATACTTTTGTTTAGTTTTTAAGTGTTAATCTTTTATTTTTGCAATTCCTGGAAGTGTTTTCCACATTAATTTATTGGTAATTTTTCTAAATTTATGATGTAAATAATTATTTTACGTTTAAAATTATAGTAATTTGTATCATTAATTTAAAATATTTCATATATAAATCTATCTAAAGATTACTTCCTTACTCTATGTATGCTTATAAGTGCTAATGACTTGTAATATTGATTTATAAGACAATAGCAAGTTTATTTCTCGAGATTTTAGTAAATTTAGCTAGAAAAATAACTGTAAATGGAAAAATTATGCGTTAATTTACGATTTAAAAAGACGTTTTTCAACCGGTGATACGCGCACCCCAGGTCTATGGGCAGAATTATGTGAGTGAATAAGGTTGAGAAAAGTTGGTTTAAACCACTAAAATTACATAAAAATCCTACTGAATCATCTTAAAACTTTGTTAAATTAATATAAATATAAATATTTTACATTATATTTGCGTAAATTTGTGTTATAGTAGTATTTATGCCAGATATTTGCGACGCGAAGCGAAGCGTCATTTTTTTATATGACGCGTCGCTTAGCTAATAAACGAATTTAGTTTTTTTTAAAAAAATAGTTAAATTGTATATTATGTAATACTTTGTGCGCAATACGCGGTTATACGTATTAAATATGTGTCAATATTTAATTATTTTTAAGAATAAAGACCAAGATTTCAACGCGACGTGACGCGACGCGATGCGTGACGATTAGAATATTTGCAACGAATATTTAAAAAATAAAACAAATAAAATTAAATATAAATGATTTTGAGTTTACAAGAGATAAGATATTGTTTATCTTTAAATTTTTGCATTAACGTTTTTTTAAATTTAAAAAGAAAAATCATAAAACGACGCAACGCGAAGCGACAGATAAAGTCGCGGCTATTCTACGCAAAGCGACGCGGGTGTAATCTATCTTTTTGGAATGAATATTAAATATTAGGACGAACTAAACAGGTAATTAAGTCTTTTTTAAGTACAAGCCGCTTCAGATATTTACTTATTCGAAACCTTGTAAATGAAAATTATCATAATGGAAAAGAAACGGTACGTCGCCGCGCGGCGCAATGCGACTGAGCGCCACTCATAAAATCAACATTTAGATATTAATATAAACGTTAAACATATTTAGAAAATGTCTAAAACATTAATTTCAATAAATTTTAAAGTACAAAACACAAAATTCAATAAGATTAATTCAAAATTACGCATAAAACTGTGTAAAGAACGTCACCCGAAAGTGGCCATTTTTAAACATAAAAAAGCGCCCCCTGGAAAAATATTTGAATAAGAAAAAAAAAATTTAAATTTAAATTTAAAAATAAAAAAAAAAGGCGATAGAACGAATGGACGGAAAAAAAGCGGGAAGAGATAGAACGATGTATAAAGAAGCGGCGCCGGCGAGAAAAGCATTCTCGAAAAACGTCAATCATTTTATTTAGAGGGTCGTCGACTATAGGCGGCCCAATCACTAAGAATCAGCAGACTTTCGACTCGACGTCGGTGGTCTAAGTTTGCCGCTACACGCCCGATAAAGGAAAGAAAAAAATACTCCAAATACTGTACTACTCCTCCTTCAGGTAATGCAGCCGCCAACCAATCACTTGACCTAACTGTACGGCTGTAAGGAGATAGGGAGAAGGGAAATAGTTCAAGTAGCCACAGACGTTAGGGTACTGTACAGAGAGCAGTAGATGCAACCGACTCTAGTGATGCCTGCTTTTAGGCTAATGAAGTCGGGGAGGCAGGTGTGTCAATATTTGTCTGCCGGAGTCCGAAGTAGGAGACAAAAGCACCGCTAGCAAATGGTGACTCTCCCACTGCGGTGAGGGTTTGCTGTACGTTAGGTCTATCTGTCCGGCCCGTACTGCTGCACACAACTCCATTTAGATGATTATCGGTAGGACAAACACGAAATTGTTGGTTATGCTTGCAATGTAAGAGTTGGATCTTTATGTTATTATCTTGCCTGCTTTGAAAGATTCGTGTTTATCGAGCCGTTTGAAGAATTTGGCTTGTTTCTTCCCCTTCTTTTTTTTTCTAATTTTCTTTTTTTCTTTTCCTCTTTCCTTTGGGCCGTCTTTTATGTTCAAGTTTTGAAATTAAGGAAGTTTCCATGAAGTTCGGCAATGTTTTCGTGTGTTATAAAGGACATGTTTTTAATGTTAAAGTCATATTTATAGTTATATAATGTGGGAAACGTGTTTTCCGAGGATTTAACTCGGAAATTTGTGGCGTGAGGATGTATTTCGTGAGGTTTTAGTCGGATGGAACGATGAGTTTTCAGCGGCTTTGAAGCGGGAAGTTGGTAGATTTTGATGCGGCAATTGAGAATTTTAATGTTTAATATGGGAAGATTTGGTATTGAAGATGCAACGATTATTTACTATTCTTTAACACGCAAACTGTCATATGAAATGATGAATTTTATGGTGTTTCGGAATATTTCGTGAATTTTAACGTTTAAGTTATGAGGAATATAGGCGTATTTTATGATGATTTAACCATGGAAAAGCAATAAGTGAGAAAGGCATTTTATGAAGATTTAATTTGAAATTTATGAGAAACGAGAGTAATTTTAACATAGAAACCTAGAGGTAGCCATATTTAAGTTACAAATCGCATTTTTCCGTTTGATTCGTAGATTTTATTGTTGTATTCTATAGAAGAATCGATTTTAACGATTTTCGACGGATAGAACACTGACTGACGCGATAGTTTATCGATAATTTCGCTATTCAAAATGCTTTCTAGTGCTATTTTTACACACTTTAATCGTAAATAAAATCACTTAAGATTTGTTAGGAACAACATCTTATCTACGAAACAATGTAAACAATTATAGTAAAGTTACCTCTAGGCCCATTATATGATTATATTACATCAGCAATAAATCGATATTTTCTAAAAGCAGCAAACTAGAATTAGGTTTATGATATGAAAGGACTTATTTATAGTCCTATTTTTAAGGCATGCAAGGTATAATGCCTTCAGGCCATACGATTTTAAATAGATTTTTGAATGTCGCACTGAAGTTTTTTGTTTTTCTTCAATTTTTTTACTTAAAAGAGCCCATTTTTGTGCTATGACCATAGAAAAATGGATAATTTTCTATCTCCCATGTTCTAGAAATCTGCATTAAAAATTTGGATAGATTTTTCAAGTATTAGAAAATTCTAGTTGAGACCCTGCTTGAGGGTCGAAAGAATTGATGCAATTGATGTAAATTCAAGTTTTTCCTTGTGACCCTTCCAAAATATATTGTTGAGGACCTTCTGTGACTAAAAAGGATTGAAGATATCTATCCAATAATCCTTCACTACACATCTTTCAGTTAGAAGAGAGATCCTTCTGGTACTTATGGGCTGATATCAACTCCCTCTTCTATTTTAATTTAAACTAATCTGGTCTACTAGTATTTTATCAATTAACAGGACTTTATTATTCTGGATTTATGGATGCAGCAATTAGGTCTTACAGAACAGAAATAATATTGTTTATTTATATCACCCGAACACATACACTATAACATTGTGTTTCGGACCTGTTTGTCCCTCATCAGCGGGCATTTAAAAGACATTTTCTACAATTAAAATAAATTTTGTTACGATCATAAATAAACATAAAATTCTCGACAATAATACAATAAAATTCTGGGATTTTAAACACATTCCTAATTCCGAGCATATTCAAAGTCAATATTATTAAACTTCACCCCAATCCGTTCCAATTCTTCCTTTTATAACGTTTCCCCCTCTCTTCCGTCGATGATTCCTCTCCATGATTGGTGTATCTCTCTTCCGGTATTGTTATTTATTCTATCCGTTTGTTTAATTATATTTATGTGTTCGTATAATTGTCTTTTATAATTATTTTCCTCTTTTTTCCTTATTTTCGCGGTATTCAAATCAATTTCGCAACCTGCTGAATTACAGTGTTCAGCCACTGCCGAATTTGCATATATTTCCCCTAATTGCTCGAATATGTTCACTTAACCTTATTTTTAATTTTCGTTTTGTTTCACCAATATGTGTTTATTTTCGGGTTACAACTACAATTAAACGAATACACCACACCTTTTTCTTCTGTTATGTCGTATCCTATAACGTATTTTTTAGTTGAATTTATCTTTTCCGGTATTAAATTAATTCTACTTCTTACTACTTTTTAAATTCTTTAATTTACATACTTTAATTTAATAAATTTTCTCTCTTTATCCATTAATTTTAATTGTTTATCATTTTATAATTTTCCTATCCATTTATTCAGTAAGTCTTCTGGATAATCATTTAAAATAAACATTTTAATTATTTCTTCTTCTTGTTTCTGTGTTTCAGTCTCGCTTGTTCTTTGCTTTATTTTATTCATATACATTTTAAATATGTTATATTTCATTCATTAGTTTTTCTTTTATTAAAAGTTATTATACAGTCATTAACATAAATGTTGTAAAATTCAATGTCCTCTGTATTTCTAATCTGTTTATCAATTCGTATCATTGATATTTCGGCCAGTTTTGGACCTATGCGTGTTCCCATAGGTATTCCTTCTGTTTGGGTGTATAAATTTTTTTTTATCGAACTGAAAATAATTGTTTTTGATTATAATTAAACATGGCGCTTTCAAAGAAGTTTCTATATCTTTTATTGTAATGCCAGGGTAAATATTTACAACATCCCTCTTCTATTGTTTACCATCAAGAATCGAAGAAATCAACTCAATTCATTTGGAGTTCTTCCAAAATGTATGAGGATTTAATAATTCTGAAACCTCCTAAGATATAAATGGTTGTACCAATTCAACAACTGTTATGTCCTTGTAGACAAAAGCCAAACAAGATGCAGCTTAGGGCCTCGTGTTACGAGTCTATAGTTTAAGGCCTCACATTTTTACATGCATCATTATTTGATGGATGGGAGGGCCTATTATATTAATATATTGCAGCTTAGAGCCGCCGCGACAAGCCCCTCTAGAGCACGAAGTCGAAATCGACTGAAGCTAATATTTATGCAGCGAAAAATCCTTTAAAACAGATCCATTTTTTTTGTATATAAATTTAATTTTACGATGCCCTGATCCTCGTTGCATCAGATAAAGGAATAAACCACAAGAGAAATGGATTCATTTAGATATTGTCGTGCCGCTTGCTAGATGCTACATGTATAACAAATACATTTAGATGAATAGGTAGCATCGCAGGTATGTGTTACGCTCCAATGGCATAATTAGCGGTGAACAGCTTTACAGGATAACATTTCAATCTCCCGCACACCATCCTTATCGACCTGCTTTGGTGTAGCGGGACTTTACACACCACCAAATCATTTAATGATGGTAATTATCGTCGCAACCCTCCCCAATTCTGTTAAAATAATTGTGGCAATCATTATTTCAACGGTTGCAATGTGTCGGATTGATCCATGATGGGGTCACCACCTCTACACCCGGGCCAATTGCGTGTGATATAAATCCTTCTTTATGAGACTTTCCCTGCTTTTCCCTCTTTTGCGGTGATTTCTCTCGTAATTTTAATGAAAAATAGAGATTTCCTTCCCCCGCCGCTCGGTTTATCCCTCTTTTGAGATAACGTTGAGGATTAGCGGCTCTGAAATGACGCCCCTTTGCAGATTAGCGGATCGATTATGATCTTTCATTGCGGATTATGAATTTTCGATAGGTCTTTTTGAGGCCTAATTGTCCCGAAACGCTTCGCGATTAGTCGTTACTCTTTCTCAGGCTTATAAGGAGGCCTTTATTAAGCAGGCCTCTCTGAAAGGCTTCAAAGGGGCCTTTCTTTCTTAACTATCGCGAGGAGTCACGAATTATAATGACTCTTCTCACTTAACTATCGTGTATT
This sequence comes from Centruroides vittatus, assembly GCF_030686945.1. Classification (NCBI taxonomy): domain Eukaryota; kingdom Metazoa; phylum Arthropoda; class Arachnida; order Scorpiones; family Buthidae; genus Centruroides; species Centruroides vittatus. The sequence goes on along the minus strand of NW_027122289.1, from coordinate 655,283 downwards.
AAGCAGTGTTTTTTTTTTATTTTTTGGAAAGTAAACATTAAGAAGGTCCTAAAATTTTATAAATTAAACCCAAGAACCATCAAAAATTAACGAATTTCAACCGTAAATGTATCCAGATTTTTGCTTGACTTGATGTTGCGATTTCGTTATTTTAGATCAATTTTAACACATTTTTCGAATCAAAAAACAGTAAAAACAACTAAAAAATGAATCAAAATTACTTTAAAATAATCAAAATTCACATAATTTTACTAATTTTTCCGAATAGAAAGGCCTCAAGTTTAGCAATTCTAATCATCCTCTCACTCTACCCGAACAACTTTTAAACTGGTTTTAATCACTAAAAAACCTCAAAAATTAATATTTTATGTAAACCAGAAGCTGAAACGTCGTATTAAATGGATAAAAAACGTAATTTGGAGCCATTTTAACGCATTTTTGCACGTTTTTTTTAGCAAGATTCGTGCTTGGTATCGATGCGTAAACTGCGACAGAATAGTCTTCCATTGCTGCTGCCCTACAACTTAAATCAAAATCAAATCAAATTTTTTAGAAAATTGATAAAAAGTAGAAGAGATTTATCCTTAGAAACTCTAAATTTATATAAAAAGTAAGCGGAGTAAACGTCATCCAATCACTTCTAGCAAAGGGATAGTTTAAACATTGGGACGACTTCTTTTGAGAATCTGTATTTGACATCAGATCGAGATGATATCTGGAGTGATCAAACAATAACAAAAAGTGACTTTTTAACTTTTTTCCCTCCCCAAGAACTGGAAAAAAAAGAGACATTTTTTTCCCCCTGCCAAAAACAGCAAGGAAACGTGCTTTTCTTTTTGGTTTGTTGCATCCATCTCTTTGTTCGGTTACGCGACGGATGACCTCTGACCTGATTAGCAATTTGGTGTTCCCACGTGAAATTTCAGCTAATCGTTAGCAAATAAACTAATTTAGAAAACAAACAGGATGTTTTACTTTTTCTAGACGTTTTACTTTCATATCTCTTAGATAAACTTCTGTGAAATTGTTTATCGTTTTTATAAGTAGAGTCAACGTTGTTCTTTCAAACTTTGAGCAAATTTGGAAGATCCTTACGTGCAGATTCCTTTCCTAATTAATGTAAAACTTTGTATAATTTTAAAATAGAGGACTTCTCGTAGATCTACACGCGCTTTTAGCCCGTTAAATTTGTAAATTTTTAAGGAAAATGAGGTTTTTAGGAGGGTTTACTCCTACGAGACGGAGAGGATTTTGAGGCATTTTGAGCCTTGTTTAACAGTCGAATTTTTTTTATAAACCCATTTTTTAAAGAACTAAGTTCATATTTGATAACTTTATTATAATAATAGTTAATTTTTAGGCCTTAAAATTGTAAAATTATAGCAAAAATTCGGATTTATTTAGAGCCTAGTGTTGCGAGATGTATGGGCTTTATGCATAGTTTGGTACCTTCTTAAAGACATTTTATACAAATTAAACAGCAACAATAGCAGTTTTTTTAAAAGGATCAAGCTGATATTTAGTGAATTTCTTAAAATTTAATTAATATTATAGGTCTTAAAGCTGTAAAATTATAGAAAAATCTACACACTATCATGGACGATGTTAGCGCAAGTTTGCACCTTTTAAAGCTTATTTTATACTGATTAAAAGGCCTTTTTTTAGTATATAAACAGTCAAAGGCCCGATTTTTTAGTGATTAAGGCACCCAGGGCCTTTCTGGAATTCTAATCGAGTGTTCTGGAAAGCACTTTATGTCACGGTTATAACACATAATTTTACGTAAAATTATACGTAATAACACGTCATAAATCGAAAGTTTTTCGTAGGTAAAGGGGCCCTTCCGGCTTCATTATTGGGTAAAGGTTATAGTAAAGTTTCCCTCACATGATACACAATGTAGACCGTTGTAATTAGACCTGCAACTCACTCACTTGGTGTTTAACTTTCTCACTCAGTACTGATGGAAAGCATCGATCTGTTAAGTACCCGGATGGTAAGTACAGACGTTGATTACGTAATATAATCCACCCTGGTAGGTGTTGTACCAGCTAACTGTTACCAGAACATCTCTACTGAAAGGAACTATTAGTGTATGACCTCATGTTTGTACAGTTCGTACGCATGGATGAGACTCGTAGTAATTCGTTTAAGTTGCCTCTCGCTACAGTTTCGCGGCACAATAGTTAATTTTCTCCAAGGTTTAACATTTTTGGAAGTTGTAACGATGTGATTTCTACATTTTACCTCGTAAAATCCCTCAAAATACGCCATTTATTCCACGTTTTAAAAGAAAAATACACGCCAAATCCCAAATCTAAGCTGGGTTGTTACTTCAAAAGTTTCGATTTTAGCCCTGTTTCTTACAGCTTGAACTCAGTTTAAGCTGTAAAATATATTCTAGACATGTTCTAGAAATACCTTTTCTAGAATTTTAACTAATTCTCTACGCAAGAATTGCATAAATTCTCATATTTTGCGCTATTATCAATAGGAGATGTAGATCAGACTATAGACGTTTATCTAAGCTTAAGTGGGCCAAATATGTTAACAATATCATAAAATGTAGATAAATTAAAGGTTAAAGATAAGTTTAAACTAACATTTTCTCTATAAACAAGTTAAATTTAAGCTACAAATATTATATCAACAGCACAAAGTAGTTAGATTGCAGACTAAGTATTCAACCTCAAACTTACTTGTACTTTTTGTACTTGTGTAGACCTTTCTGTACTGTATTGTAGAGTAAATTATGATCAAACTTGTAAGAGTCTAGATCTAAATTATGATTTAATTTAGTCCAGGGAGCAGTTTATAATACGTAAAACTAAGTTTTAAATCAATAATACACCTTTGAAAACGTAACCCATCGTGCAGGCTCGCATGTACTATACTTATAACTAGATTTTAGACTTGTTCTACACTAAATCATCTAAAAAATAAATAAAATTAAGCATTTGTTTAAAATTGTATAAAATACACTCCCTTTATGCTCTAAAAGCATCATTTTTTGTTGTATCCTCAGCTAAAAATAGCAATTTCGAAAGAATGAAGACATCAGAAACACTGTACTTGTTAACTTAAATCGAATCATAATTATAAACTAAACGTATTTTGTAGAATAAAATTAAGTTAAATATAATTAAAACATGTTAAAATTATATAAAACACCCTCCTTTATGGTATAAAAGTATCATTTTTTGGCGTATCGCATAGCAACTTTCTGAAGAAAGAGGACAGCAGAGGAAACGCGTGTGTACTTGTAACTAAAAACTAAACACATTTATTAAAATATAATTTAATTAAATATAATAAAAACATGCTAAAATTATAGAAAACATTCTCCTTTACGATCTAAAGACGTTATTTTCTGTAAAATCCTCGAGTAAAAGTAACAGGAAGTACGTAATTTAAATGGAATAAATGCGGAAGTAGAGCAGAAAATATAGAGAATTTTTTATATATTTTTATCCCCAGATTTATTATATATAATATATATTCGTCGATGCGAAGGCCCTGTACAATCGAAAAGTCGATTTTTGAAAGTTTACAAAGCACTCGTCTCTGGCAAACATCCTCGGATGGAAATCCATCTGGGGCCCTTTATAAACAATTTTCTTTCTCTATATATTGTTATTATAAGATAGTTCTGGCCCCTTTCTTCTTACATTTTTTTCTATAAAATATATAGTAGTGACTTAAGAGAGTTTGTTTTTGAAGAGTGTAAGAGATACGCGGGGGGATTTTATGCGAAATTTCCTTCTGAATCCTCTAGAAATAAGGTTTTAGAGTGGGGTGGGTGATTCGCGAGTGAATGAGTACACTTGTAATTGATTTAAATTGATACAAGTTGGTAGGATTCGTAGGGGGTGTCTGGAAGATAGTTTAGTAGGATTAAGGGAAGATTGGAAGATAGTTTGGTAGGATTCGAGGAGAGATTTGGAAGGTAGCTTAGTAGGAGTGTAGGGGAGGTTTAGATGATCGTTTAGTGGGATTTCAGGGAATGTTTGAAAGGCATCTTGATAGGTTTCTAAGGGAGATTTCGAAGATAGTTTAGTAGCATTCTAGGAGAAATTTGGAAGATAGTTTAGTAGGATTTTTGGGAGATTTAATATAAAAATGCCTCTTTTTAGCCCCAATGTCGCTAGTATCATATGTTACAACTCCAAAGCTTTAATAAATATAAATTAGTAACATCCTTTGTTATTCTAACAACTCAGCATCATTCTACGCTAGATATAACGACAGTATTTGTGTGTAGCATTAAAATCACACTACTCTTGAACACAGCTTAAAGCTTTTATATCATTTATATTAGCAAGAAAATTTATCATTTCAAAGATGACGGGTGTCAGTATTAGCTTAAACATAGATTGAAATCGAAGTTATACAGTAAAATATAGGTCTGTACTGTATCAATAACATCTTAAATTACACTGCAGAGCTCCAAATTCTCACGTTAGTATCATACTAATCACAGGTCAAAGCTGAGTTAGTTGGTAAAATACGGTTCTATACTGTATCAGTATCACGTAAAAACACCTTAAACATTAAACAAATCAATATCAAGCTTTAGTATCATCATACACAAAACTACAAATCACCTCTAGTGAGGTGCATATTCAAGTTAAGGGGGTTATTATCAGCCAAAACACAGATCAAAATCTAACTGATCAGTAAAATGAAGGCCTGTAGGGGGTGATTTTCATACAGTAACACGTTAGACGTTAAATAAATCAATATAAAACTTCAATATCATCAGATACGACCACCACCAATCACTCTGGTGATGTACAAATTCACGTTAGGTGGGTCATTATAAGCCAAAACACAGATCAAAATCTAAGTGATTGGGTAAAATGCTGGCCCGTGCGGGGTCAGTTTCACATAGCAACACATTAAATATCATCGGTTGCTACACCCCCAGCGAATTGTGGCGTTAAGAACAGTAAAAAGCGCTATGGTGTTTAACACTAGAAGATTTCACACCTTACCTGTGTAACGTTTTCCGTGTATTAAAATGGAGAAGCGGCTCGTCACTACCTGAGACAAGACTAGGCAATGATCTTTCGTATGACATGGCCTGCACTTATATACAGCCGAGTGTGATCAGAGAGACAGGCATGTTTGCCATCTTTCCTTCTCTGTTGACTTTTTCACAAACCAAGCACAGAGAAAACTAATATTTACTTACTGTTGACCATACTGATCTAATATCCAACCCCTCTTCTCTATCTGTTAATCCCCCCTTCTATATTTTCTTTGACCAAACATACTTTTATGATTATAACAGTAGCCAACGATTAAAGACCTTCACAAGGTATAGCTAGGGTTATAGTTAAGGTTGGACCCTGTCGAAGGTGGTGGGAATTTTATTAACCATTCCCCTACTACCCTGTACGTGTAGGGGAGTTCTTGAGGATTTAATCAGCCGATTCCTTAAAATTATTCGGGGAAATTTTTGTAGATTTGTGTTTAGAATACCTTAGAAATGTAGACGTTTCTGTATCGGGTGTAGTTTTTAGGTGTTTTTCCTCTAAATTTTAATGGTTGGAAACTGAAATCTTCACACCAAACAGGGGAAAGACATCCACACATCTCTCGTTAATTCGAACTTCTCCTCTTTTTGTCTACAATTATTTTAAATTAAAGTTAAAACAGGGGTTTTATTTAGTTGTTTTTACCTTATATTTAGGGATTTTTCTATGTTAGAAATCCTTATAAATAACTTTTAGGGATGGTTGTTTACAGGGATTTCTAGTGTGGTAAAATTAAAGACAGGTTTTATTTAGTGGTTGTCCTAATTAGGGAGTTTTTATGTTAGAAATCTCTAAAACAACCACATTTTTTTCTAATTCTTAAATTATTTCGCGTAGTTCATATAGTTTATGATTTAAACCCCAAATTTTTAGGGTTTTAAAGCATAAATTATACCAAAAATAAAGCATTCTATCTAATTTTTGAAGCCATCTCTAACGCACCAACAAAAGAAACTATACAAAAAAAAAAAAAAAAACAGTTGCACATCATCCTCCAAAAAACCCCGTAAACAGAGATAGGAAAAAATATCCCCCAAATTAATAAAAATATTTAATTATTCCCCACTAGCTCGGGGTATTTTTAGGGGGATACTCACTCATCTACTCCAGTTTAGTCCTTTGATGATAAGAGGGGTTGTGAACCCGATCCACACCCCAAGGGTACCAATAAGGGAAAGCCATACACCTAACGATTTTGTCCAGCTATTTGCGTATATTCTCCCCTAAATTTATATAAATTTTTAATTTATTTTTTTACCTCCGTCTCGGTTTTATCCGATGGAAGAACACGGTAATCAATACCACCCCCCACACACACGATAGGGGAAAAAAACAGAGAAAATCTCATTAATTAATGTAAGAAGGGTACCAAAAAAAAGGAACACAAAATAAAAGATTGTAGGGGTTTTTCAATCGTCCCTTGTTGATACTGGCAAAATCAAATGAAGTCCTGTCTGATGCCAATAGTTTGTCACCTGACAGATCCTCTAGCACGCTTCAGCAGATCGCAATAATGGTAGCTGCTTGCAACTTGGCAAACATACAGTGGGGCTTCCAATCTTGCCAGGCTCACTCCCTCATGTGTGTGTTTGTCATTTCGCCTTCTCTTATTGGATTTTTTTTTTTTCTTCCTTCCTTCTTCTTCCTTCGTTCGTTCGTTCGTTCGTTCTTCTTCTTTACCGATTCGCACATCGAGAATAGTAAAGGAGGCAACCCTGGGGATGGGATTGGATCGGTGCTAACTTGTCTGGTTAAGTGCGTTTCCTGTGTTTTATAATTTGTATACGGGGTTTTCGCGGGAGGGATCGCTCTTTGTTTGGAAGTGGCGATTTTTTCTGATGATTAACGTGTTTGGATGTGTGTTTTCCGGTTTTGTTCTGTTGTGATGCGATGCTTCTTGCGATGTTGTGATGGTTCTTTTGGTGCTCACTGAGTCGAGGAGTTTTACAATGGAGTTTAGAGCACTGTTCTGTCGAAGAGTAGTTTTGTGGTATTGTTCTGTCGATAGATATAGTTTTAGAACACGGTTCTGTTGAGAAGCGTAGTTTTAGGCCAGTGTTCTGTCGCGAAGTGTCGTTTTTAATGCATACTTTGTCCCAGAAGTATTGTTTTTGTGCGTACTTTATTTAAAGTGTCTTTTTAGGGTTATATTCTTTCGACAGATGTGTTTTTTTAGTGCGTAATCTGCCCAGAAGTGTCCTTTTCTCGGATATACATTCTGTTGCGAAGTGCCCTTTTGTAGTGCACACACTGTATTGAGATGTGTTCTATTGGGAGTTGCTTTGGTTCTTTTCAGAAGAGTGCTCTGCGATCTCTTACGCTTTGTGGGGGTTTTGTTACGTTGTTTAGAGTTGTGGGTTTAGTTTTTGAATATTTCAAGGTGTCGAAGGTCCTTGATGTGTGTTTTAAAGGATACTAAAGCTGGCGTTTTGTTTAGTGTTCTAAAATCGGTTGAAGTGTCAGAATTTTATTACAGTAAAAGGTGTGATTAAGAGCGATTTTGGGTCATTCTTTGAGGAAATTTGTATTATTTGCACAGAATACTGTTTAGGGATATTTATAATAACAACTTTTAGGGGTATTCCCTATTAAGGACTTTTGTATCGTCGTCGTATGGTGAGGAATTATTTTAGGCATTTGTATAATAATTCTTATTAAGAAAGCTTCTTTAGGGATATTTATTTAGGGAATATTTTAGGGAAAATTATCTAACGATAATATCAAATAGGGAAATTACATAAGGATATTTAGGGAAATTTTTATTGCGCCTTAGAGGTGATTCGGGATATTTAAAGAGCAAATTTAGGGAATTTCTGATGCTAATTTGGGGAAATTGTGTATTAAGTTGTAAGTAAATTTCTACTAATTAGGGATTTTTAAAAAAAATTCTGTGGATAAATAACAATTACTAAAGAGTTTTAAATTTATTTTAAATAAAATTAAACATCAAAGTTATAGGAACGAAGAGGGGGTGGGAAATGATTTAATTTCCTGTATTTATTATTTGTTAAATTAATTCTTTTTATTCTGGAAAAATAGTCAAGCGTATCTTCTTGCACAAGAACAAATTTCAAATATTTGTATAAGTCGAAAATGAAAATGTTCATGTTTACATGTTCTTGAATGTCGACTGGCAAATTTCTCTAATTTCTATCGTCCATATGGCCCTAATTTTTCTATTTTAAGCTTATTTTATGTATAAAAATTATAAAAAAATCCAATTTTTTAAAATTTAATGTGATAAAATGGCCTAAAGACGGGGTCAGGTGCCTAAACTCACCCCGTTTTTACGCCCGGAAAGGCCTTAAAAGGCGGTGTCTAAAAGGAATTTTGGTGCTATTTTTTTAATCGTGAAAACCCTACGCTGATTTCCTTAATGCTTTTCAGGGAAATTCGTATTATCTTGCTTTTAATTTAAGATAATTTATCCTATATATTTAAGGAAATTAGGATTGATTCTATATGGAAATTAGCATTATCCTGTTAACTGTCTCCCTGTTTAGGGAAATTTCATTAATGTTTTTAGGAAATTAGCATTATCCTGTTAACTGGATCTTTGTTCATGGAAGTTTTCTTAATATTTTTAGGGAATTAACGTAATTATCTTTTAGAAAGTAACTATCCTAATTATTTCCTCCCCTTTCTTTAAGAATGTTCGTTCAACGATTTCAGGAAATCAGAGTTATTTTAGGGAAATGAACCCGACTCCTGCCTGTAAATTAGCATTATCCTATTGCCCTGTGCATTTTTTTCCCTCTGAATAACGGAAATAAGCATTACTCTGTTCATTCTCTTTCCGGTTTAGGATAATTAGCATCATCCTACAGATGATGTCACCTTATATAGGAAGATTCTCACCCTATAGGGGGAGGAATCTGTGTAAAACGTATACTTAAGATGATAAATTCGCGCCTGGAATTCTCGCTTTGTAAGTCCATTTCGGTTTTCCGTAATCTCTGAGAGGGGGTAACTAAGTTTACGTCACAGTACTTCGAAATTTCCGACGTGTTATCGATTCTGTCGAAGCGTTAACATGAAAAATTTACAGGAAGGCCCTTTAATATTCTTGGAACGGAATTAGATTAACGCCAAGATACTTTTATTTACACGACGAAGCAAAACTTCCCCTTTCATGTACTCGTTACAACGAAATTAATTTCGGCGGTAAGGCCCTTTGTCAATAAGAGGAGGCTCCGAGGCTGCACTACTTCTTATGTCAATACGGGGATGATGCGTCGTTAATTACGAAGTTTCATCGAAAGTTAATGATAAACGAAGTCTTCCATCCCTTATTTTATTACAAAGGCCTTCGATCAAAGAGGCCTTTTTACGCCTCGGACGTTAGATTTAACACGTAGCTAAAGGTAACAACGCGTTGCTTTTATGCCTGTCCTTCACGTTGTATCAGAAAATTCTCGCTTTTTATTAGTTTTTAAAGATTCTACTGAAGATCCATTGAGAAAGATTACTCAGGGTAATGGCTCGTGGTCGAAAAAACTAGACAGTGGATAAGTTAATGGATCAAACTCCGCCCAAACACAGAAGCACAATTATCTCCGCTGTCTAGACATTGTTTATAAATAGGGTGTGACCAATGAGACCTTCTAACAGCCAAATTTTGTTAATCCACCAAAGATCACGTTTCAGTCACATGATCTGAAACCAACAATTCCTGGCTTGGATAGCTTCCTCGAACGATGCTTTAGGTTTAATGTAAATGTGGCCCAGAAAGGCTCAAACATTAAATAACAACAAAGTATTATAAGCCTTAATGTTATTTATAAATTAAATATTTTAGAGAGACACAAAACAGGCTTTTAGAAAAAGATGCTTCTTCTCAGAAAATGCTAGGTTGATCTTTAAAAAAGCTGTAATTGCCTTAAAAACATAAGGCTCGACTGTTTAAATAACCTTATTATAATATTAAAAAGGGGCGGAAAGGCTCAAAATGGCTGCTTTAGGTATCATTTTTAATCTGTCGGTAAGAGAAGATGCAGGCAAATAATTGATCAACTAGAGTTGTAATTTTTAAAATTAAAAAAAGGGAGACAAAGTTTGAGCCTTGATAGAGCCTTATTATTAAAAAATAAGGCCTATTCCAGCCTAAATACTAGAAGGGCTGGCGTAGAATCAACATAACTGAGCTTAACATGTACTGTAAATTCAAAGACACGGATCCTAAAAAAAGTCAATTTTAGATAGGAACAGAGAAGATTCTAGATACATAATTTAGTAAAGAGGTTGAAATTTAAAAGAGTTATAAAGAGAGCAGGTAGAGATTCTTCTTTTTTTTCCCCTATTCGAAATTTTCGTAGAGGGGAAGGAAGGAAGGAAGGGGAAAAAATGCCGTCTGTCAATCATGCTAATGGAAAATACAAACGACCCGAAGCAAGGCGAGTGAAAAGTAGAAGGGCCGTTTCATAACCGGATTCCTTTCTGGAAATCATATTATTTTCGAGAAGAATTGGATTAAACATGTCCAAGCAAGAAGATATCCTTGTCGCCTTCAGCATTGATGGACATCATCATATTTGAAGGATCCCGATACAAAAGCCTTGTTTCCTTATTTGTTTCAACTTTTTTTTTTTTTTTCTACAGGAACCGAGTGTTTGGCAGGTATTTCCGCCTCAGAAATCAATTCATTCGTAGCTTATCTTCTCCTCCTTCTCCTCCTCCTGATTTCTTCTTTGCTCTTGCGCTTCTCTTTGCTCTTCCTCTTTACCTCTTGCACGAGTTTTGATCTTTGTTACACCAACCGAAGCGAGTGATACCTTTAATTAAAAACTGAGATTTTCTACAATATAGAATGTTCTAGAATTTTAAATGCTTGATTTTCTAGAATTTGAAAGCTTAGAGATGAATTATCTAGAATTTTTCTATTTTATTCTACAATTTTTGTCTTCGCTTACGCGAATCAAAATAATTGGAGTATGTTAAAGAAATATTTTTTTCTATAGAATTTGGAATATTGTAGAATTTGAAAATCTATACAATTTAAATCCTCTTCAGGCCACTTTAAGTGCTTAAAATTTTACGATTTATACTCTCGTACAAGCGTCGATCCTTCCTAGACGGATCAATGCTAAAAGAAAAACCTGAATTTTCTAGAATTATAATTGTTCTAGAATATTTAAAACTATTCGGATGTAGAGGGAATATAGGAAAAAAGTTGGAAAGGGAGAGCGAGGAGAAAGGGGAGAGGCAACTCTTTAAAAATCGAACAATTGAAGAAAGCGACTAATTTAAGTGGTAAATGATGAAAGATAGGAGTTACCATTGACGAATTTTGGTGGAAATTTAATATGAGAGTGTAGAAAGGAAGCGAGTGGAGGGTGCCAGATGGAGAACGAATACGTTATTGACTCAGTCGCCAATGAATCTCGTGAGAATTGGCAAAGGTAACAAAGTTCACGTGGTCTATGTTTGCACAGTAGAACGGGGCCTTGCTTTGCTTCTGCAGGTCCTCTTTCTCTCTTTCTGTTTTGCCCTCATAAACTCTACTTTATCTATTTACTCGTTTTGAATAAATGTATGGAAAGTAATAAGTATACTTTGCATAATATGAGTCTTGCAAGCGTTATGAGTCCATAAAAATTAAAATTCATTTCTTCGCGGTTCTCAGGAGACATATTAAAAGTTGCAAGGGGGAAAATCAAAATTTTAAATTAAATATTCTGTTATATATATATATATATATTATAGGTGTATAAATTTGCTACTTTAAGTTCTTAAGTTTAAAAATAGTGGGCTCGTGTAAACGTGGGATAAGATAAGAATTATTCATCCTGTAGGGGTGATAAGGTGATAACTTCTTATCAAATTATTCCGTTAACCTTCAATTAATACTATAGCAGCATCAACACCCCAATGTCTCCGTTTGTTAGTTATGTGTGTAGATATTTATGGGAATAAAATGAGGCTATTATCTAGGATAAATTCGGTTATCTTCAGGGATGGCCCTCGATCTTTGAATTTAGAACTGGGGAGGTTCCTCCAGAGGTGGAAAGTATACAGAAATTATGTAAAACGTAGATTTTTCGTGACTCTAAAGGCTCGTTCAGGCTCTCGTCTTCTAAAATATGTCTGAACGAGCCTGGTTTGTTTGATAAGTTGAGTCTAAATAGCCTTCCTACGCTGGAATTTACCTTGATAGTTTTCTGGATTTTAAAATATATTTTGCTTTCCCCTTGATTTTAGCCTTTTATTAGTTTTATTTCAGGCTATTTTGTGTATAAATCGCCTTAAAAAGAATCTTTAGATGATAAAAAGTAATATAAATGTGGTATTTTGTAGTGCTAAAGGCTTACTTAGAATAAATTAAAATATACCTTTATAAGCCTGATTTATTGATAAAATAGATATAAATAAGCATATACAGCTCGTAGATTGTATTTTTTAAATAATTTTATAGTCATTTTGAGCCTTATTTGTTAGTTTATTTAGTATACAGTTTACTTTAGGAAGGCTACTCTAGAGAAAAACGATTAAAAAATGGATAATTTACACTGTTTTTATATGTATAAATAAGTCTTTGTGAGCCTTATCTTTACTTATATTCTTTAGACGCGAAATAAGGCTTATAAAAGCTAATAAATACAAAAAATAAGGCTCGTAGAGACACTAAATCGATCTTATAAAGTGGAACTAAGGCATTAGGAAGGCCTACTGAAATAATTAAAAGCAAGCCTGATTTTGCATTATTCTCGAGCCTTATGCTGATATTTTTGCATCCGGATTTTTGTGCGTAGTTTCGAAACTATATCAGCTTTACGATTACTTCACGTCGTAACGATAAAATGCGTCACTATTGTTGCAAAGGTAGATGAAAGGAAGCCGTTTTCCTCTTTGATAAAGCGCAATTCGTCATAAACGGACTAAGTTTATAAGAGGAGATATTTATTTATGGGTGTTTTAATGTTTGCAATACTTGGCAAGGTTCCTGACGTCATAAGGGAGTGAAGAAAAACACGGAAAGACACCGCGACTTCCTCGTCGAAAGGCCTCAATTCGTGGTATTCTACACACCGAGCGGAGCAGGAAAGATTCGATAAAAATTTGCGTATTTTTAACATTTTTTTAATTTTAAAGGCTAATTAAAACTCTAAATTTATAAAATATACGTTTGAAATTTAAACTGAGTATTTTATAGCATACCTGAAACTAAATTTGCGTTACTCTGAGCGCTGCAATACGGGGATCTCAGAGAGGATGTCAGATACAAAATCAAGATTAATTCGGTTAAAGGGGGAATGAATTTTAAAAGTTTGTGCCTTTGTATGTTGCTCGAAATTCATTCTAAAAATAGGCAGAAATGTCCACTCGCCTAACTTACTGTGTAGGTATATATCCGCTGCTCTTTATTGTCTAGAACCGTGAAGGGACGGTTTCCGTCAGCTGTGTTTGTTCATCTGTGCGATTCATAAAAAAGGCATTTTTCCACGACCCCTACCAACGTTAGAGCTTCTCTAATTTAAGAATTATCATCTAAAATCTTTCTTATGCCTTAAAATATAAACGTGTTTACTAATTAGCGCCTTTGAGAGGTACAAATCATAATTTAATAACTCATAAAATAGATGTACAAGCAAGGCCGAAAACAGTATTTTTAATATATTTAATGCTTTAAATATGGTATTAATTAGAATTAGTTTTAGTTTTTGAAGTGAGCCCGTCTTTACAAATGTTCCAAATAACATATTTATTGAAAAATTCTTAGATCCTTTATTCTAAGACAGGATATCTTTGTAGCCTTTTTTATGTCTAGTGTAATTAATCTATTCTTCATAGTAATAATTTGAGAACCTCTTATCAAAGATCTTTACGAAGAGCCTGATTTTTACAAAAAATGAAATATCGTTTCTCTAAAAACCTACGTTAAAAAATTATTTTTATAAAAGCGATTATGAAGAGCCTGAATTTGGATATAAAAATACTGAAGCATCACTTCAAAACATACTTAAAAAAGCTTAATTCTCATAAAAGTAATAAAGAAGAGCCTGAAATTTGTATGAAAGTTTATGAAGCCTTCCTTTAAAATTAGTAGAAAAGCTTAATTTTTATTTAAAATATTGAAAAAAAAGCCTTAATTTACCAAAAGTTAATAAAGAGCCTTCCTTCAAAAATTAATTAAAAAAAAAACCACGTTTAATTTTCACAAAAATCATTAAGAATAGTCTTTTAACAAAAACCGCAAAGCTTTTTGAATAAATTGAAAAAGGCACAGCCATAAATAAGCTTTAAAGGTGCTTATTTAAGGTTTTAAAGCCTTAAAACAGCCAAACAGAGCCGAAAACATACAAATCGGTATACAAAAAATGGATGCATAACTGGGGAGAAGGGGAAAAGAAAAAAAAAGGAGAGAGACGAAAATGAAAGATGCCAAAGCAAACAAAAAAAATTTATATAAAAAAAAGAAGTATCGTCTCTTTAAATATTTAGAAAAAAACTTTCGCTATCTCAAGATTAAATAGATTTTTAAATATTAATAATAAAGCACAGCTGTACTTTATCTGTTTGGTTTATTCCATATCGTTTGATATATATCGTTAAAAAAACAATAAATATTAGTTTTGATACATCTGTCAATAGCTAAAGATTTAACTTGGAATCTAATCAAATTCGTTCCATTTAAATAAATAAATCATATTCTCTTAAATAGCCTTTAAGAGCCTTTGGAAAATCTCTGATCTCAACGATTTAAGTGTTGTAAGTATCGAGATTCCTTAAATTTGTTTAAGGATTTAAGGCTGTTGAGTGTATTTTTATACTTAAATACTTCTTTTTAAAGGCTATAAAGGCTAATGATTATATTTGCATACTTAAAGGCTTATTTTTAAGGCTTAAAATATGATCTCTTAAAGATTAACCCAACTGATTCAGCATATGAAACATTGTTTTTCGATGCTCAAACGGCTAATATTGGAAGGCTTTTTAAAGTGTCTAAAAATAGGCTATTTGACATATTTAGCTACTTTAAAAGACTACTTAAAAAGCTTTTAAATGTGAAAAATCATGAGATTTGATATAATTATTACAATCGTTGAATTTTGTATGACTTTGTTTTAGCCTTTTTCTGCGTTTTAAAAGGCTAAAACAAAGGCTAAAATAAAGGCTAAAACAAGGCTAAAATAAAAATTAAAATTGTGTTTAAAGTAATTATAAAAGTAGTTATTAATACTTTTTATTTTTGATTATTTAGAGCATAATTTTTAACATGTATTCACAACTTAATCATTAAAATTTAATACGAGAGAGCCTTTTTAAGTTAAAACTACTTAACCTCTTTATAATAAGTCTATTTCTTATTGGCTTCTTTTAAAATAGCTAAATAATTTAAAATTAAGGCTCTCTTTTTCAGCACTAATAAACCCTATTTTTATAAAATTAAATTGTGCCTTTTTATATATAAAAGTATTGAAAATATTAAACTTAATTTTTTTTTAAAGTAAAGAGAGCCTTTACTTCCAATAAGGCAACTTCTCATTAAATTATTAAGCCTTCTATTGATGAAAAATTAACTAAAACGTTATTATAAAGAGCCTTATTTTAACAGTACAGCATGAATTTTTATAAGGTTATTCACATTAGAATAACATAAAATTACCCTAAAACACTTAAGACAGCCTTAAAATTTACCCAATTAAAATATGAATAAGCCTAAATTTTAGGCTTTAAACACTCCAGAGCCTTAAAATTAAACACGAAAATAAAAATAAGGCTAATTTTCAGGTTTAAAACTTGAATTTAAAACGCGAAGAACGGCAAGTCGAAGGCTTAAAATCGCTCAACAGAGGCTTAAAATCTTACCTAACGTGTAGGCATGGCTAATTTATGAGCCTTTTTATTACTTTAAAGGCTTAAATTCGCCAATAAACTATTAAATTTCTATTATACTTCCCTCCAAAGATCCATACCGGATTCTGTAACTTATCTTTATTTATCCTTTAAACTCCTATAACTTAATCTGTGAATGGAGAATTTTTTGGAGGGCAAAAAGACATCGTGAATTAACTAGATACTTATTAATTCATTGAAGAAGCCTTAAGGTGAATTTAAAAACCTGTAAGTTATTGGTTGTAACAGCTTGTGGTCCTCGATGGGTGGTCGCGATTCTCGATAAGAAAACTCAACGATTAAGAAACTATTTACATGCCAACCGGACAGACAGACAGACAGACACTGTGATTGGTGATTCCTGTTTTTTTTTTTTTTTTTGAATCAATCCTAGGCGTGATTCATTTAACGCTTCA
Organism: Centruroides vittatus; assembly: GCF_030686945.1. Lineage (NCBI taxonomy): Eukaryota > Metazoa > Arthropoda > Arachnida > Scorpiones > Buthidae > Centruroides > Centruroides vittatus. The sequence goes on along the minus strand of NW_027122289.1, from coordinate 638,995 downwards.
CTGTTCTATCCTTGATTTATGATTAAATGTATTCAATAATGCGCTACTACAGAAGATGGGGTCGTTGTACATTTAAATCAAACCTGTTTTTCCCTTTCTTAAAGTGTTTTTTTACGTTTAAAAATGGTTTGTGTGTCGTCCCAAACCTTCTGGAGGTCTGACGTACAGTTTGTGAGCCCTATCTGAGGTACAGTACGTTCCAACGCGGAAGAGTTGCACAGATGCTGCTGAATCAATGAATTGAACTGAATGAAAGTAGGTTGAGTAAAGCCTGGAGCCTTATTTTCTTAAAATATTAGAGTAATAATCAGCCTGGAGGAATGGAATTTTAAGAATAAATAGGCTCTTTCAAGTGTAACTCTATGACCTCTCCAGTATCTTCTGTTGAAGTTTAAAAGAAGATGCTGGAGAGGAGCCTTGAATTTCGCTGCATTTTATGTATTTTTTAAACTTAAATTTTAATAATGATTAAGGAAAATCGTTTAGGCCCTCTAATATAAATTAATTAATTTTCTTTATTTTCATCTTATAAAGGCTTCATAATGCCTTACCAAACTGAAAAATCATTTAGTGGGAAGCCTTTTAAAAGTAAGCTTCTGTGACATTTATAAAAACTTTGTAGAGTAAAAATACTAAAAACGTCCTAATTTTTATGACAATAACAGGGAAAATGTAAAATGAGCCTGTTGACAAGCCTTAAAATGACATCAATAAACAATTGTACCCTAGATAAAACACGACAAACCTCCATTATCACAATAAAGGTAGAAAAGTAACCATTTTATGTATGAAAGAGCTTGAATATTTTCAAACAATTTACACCTAGTACACAATACATGTAGTAAGAGCAAATGGTCCCATGTGTGGAGACAAAGATAGAGTAACGAGCCTTAAGATTGCGTCAAAAAATAAGCATTTAACATTAAAAAATGGCGAAATTACACTCCGAATTAGATAAATAAAGTAGGAAAATGTAATTTTAAAACAAAATATCAGACATACAGGTAGAGAGAATAATGCGAAATGCAACATTTTCGATTATTAATGAACACGTTTAGCAAGTACAGTCCAGACTAATAAACAACAACTTTGAAAAAATGTGAATGTTATTTCCTAGAAAAGCTATAATTACCGCGTCCAGATCTTATACATGAATTACAGCCTCCGGTTCCTGGATCCCAGGAAACAAAAATAAAAAACAAAAAGAAACCCAAGAATTTTGGCAACGATCTCGACAACTTAGCAATTCGCGCACTTTGCACCCTTATCCGTGTAACGTAGATACGTTTGTATGGCTCCAGCATCCCTGTATGTCCTCAGGCAATTCAGATCGTATGTTAAACGAACAGCGGGGTGTCCGTGTACACCTGTACTACTACAGTACTATACAGGATAGCATCATTTCTTACTCAATGACCGCCAAGTTCTTTCCACATCTTTCGTAATTTAGCAATTTTCCAGTTAAAATTCTCTCCCCCCCGTTAAGAATTTCGGTGTTAATTATTACGAAATACAACTCCTTTACCGATTTATAATAGGTTTTAGCGAGTTTATTGGGGATTTTCTTGAGAAAAATGCGATTTTTCTAAGTTAACTTCTTCCTGTTTCGTATCGTCGTTCGAAGGTCTGTGCCTTTGTTTCGTGTCCTTCAGATTTTAAGATTTATCTTGTCTGTCGTTCACGCATTATATCTGTACATTTTACTCCGATAAATTGTAAAAATGGAGTCGAAAATTGCAAAATATTGCGATTTTTCTTCGTTTTTATCGTATTTTATAATAAAAATGTCAACGCAGAGGCGACGAAATCCAGAAAGAATTTTAATTGTAATTAACGAAATTAAAAGAATTTTAATTGTAATTAACGAAATTGAAAGAATTTTAATTGTAATTAACGGATAGTTAATTGATAATTTAAAAAATCCAATTGTTGTAACTGATTAAATTTTCTTATTACGAAATGGATTAAATTAAGAAGAAAGAAATTGATTGAAGTTAAAGAAGTTTAATTGTAATTAAAGAAAATTAATCGAAATTAAAAATAATTTTATTGTGATTAAAAAAAATTGATTAAAACGTAAAAAATTATTCGAAAAACTAAAAAAAGAAACATTTTAAACGTAATTTAAATTACGAATTTTAATTAAGAAGATTGATCAAAATTCACGAAAATTTTAATTAATTAAATTTAAAACATTAGCACTTTAATTAAAGAAATGTTAAAGTGTAATTTAAAATAGTTACTTTAATTAACATAAATTGATTAAATATAGAACATTTTTAATTTTAACTTTAAAAAAAATGTTAAAATATAATAAAATGTTTAATTCTAATTAAAGAAAGCTAATCAAAATTAAAATTAGATTAATTAAAATTTATGAAGTTGAATTAATATTAAAGAAAATTCAATAAAATTTAAGAATTTTTGGATTAAAGATAGGAAAAGTGTGCTTTAAAATACGACTTTAAAATCATTAAAAGATGAAAAATAAATAAAAAATCTTTATAAAAACTTGAAAAAGTCAATAAATGTTTGAAAAAATTTAAAAATTTGTCAGAATTTCCAAAAAAAGTCGAGAAAGATTGCCAAAAAATAGAAAATTCTCCCAACTCTCTATCGAATTTTTCATAAAACAAACGTTAAATCTTCATTAAAATAAACGTTTTATATGAGATTTAATTAAAAATTTCTTTAATTAATTACAATTTAAGGCTGAAAATCGTGTGAAAATGCATTTAACATCTAGAAGCCATTAAACTTAATTACAAAAAAATGCAATTATCGATGAAAGTAGCATCAAATTTAACTTTAATTAATCAAATTTTAAAATATTTATATTAAAAAAGTTTAATTTAGATATTTTGTCATTTAATTTAATCAAATTTTATAATAAAAATCTATTAAAATGCATATTTTTTTTTTTTTTTTTATATAGGCCCTAAAAGAGCCTTATTATGTACGGAAGAAGGCACTAAACTCAGTTACAAGCTCACTAATATTGAAGGATATCTCAAAAAATTTAACTTAAAAATCCTCAAAAATTATATTAAAAAGTTAAATTTAAGCATTTTCTAGCTTAATTTTATCAAATTACACAATAGAATGCCTTATTTTTTGCATAAAAAAGCCTTATTGGAAAGCCTTACAAGAGTAGGTTTAACCACGAGAAATTACCAAATTTAACTTAAAAAATTACCAAAAATTATATTAAAGATAAGATATAAACACTTTATACTTTTATCTATCGAATTTTATCACAAAAAAGCCTTATTTTTGTATTAAAAAAAAGCCTTATTGGCGAGCCAATAACAACGAATTCGAAAGGAGTAATTAATGAGTTTTAAACAACTTTAAAGGCATTTGAATTAAAAATATAAAATAAATAATGTATTATTTTTTTTTTAAAGTTTAAATGTATTTTTTTTGTGAGAAAAAAAGAGGGGATTGTGTGTTTTAATGCATTTTCGTTTGAATTATATAAAAATAATGTCCTTAAGTAAGCCTCCGGACATGATAAGAAATAATTAAAGAAGTAGCAGATTGAATTATTTAACTAACATTTTCATTCGATTCTGTTACAAATGCTGATGGAATTTAAAGGTTATTGAAGTAATTACTTCTGTGATGTTTTCTAGTTTTAAAATGTTTCTTTTTTCTGTACGTTTTTTTCGTGTTTTATGGATATTAAAGTGGAAAGTTTTGGCAAGGGGGAAAAAAAATAAGAAGTTTCATCGAAACTTTGCAGAATAACAACGGAAAAGTGCTGAAAAAATTAAGTTTTGGGGATTTTTTTAAGGAAACTTTTGACGTTTTAGGGAATTTTTCTGTTAAGGTGCGTAAAAATGCAGGGTTTTTTTGGGGATTTATGAACGTTGGGTTTAAGAACGTTATTAAGAAAAAGGTCAGAAAAAATTTAAAAATTTTGAAGGAATGCAGCAAAAAGAGTGGCTTAAAAGGTGAAATTTTAAGAGAAACTTTCGGTTTTAGGGAATTTTTCGGTTTTTTAGGTTTTATGGATGTTTAATTTGATAAGAAAAACATCAGAGAAGAAAGTTTCGTTGAAAGTTTAAAGAATAACAATTTTTTTTTTTAAATGATGAAAAGGTTAAGTTTTAAGGGATTTTTCTAAGGGTAAAAATTTTTTTAGGGAATATTTTGATTAAAATGTGTTAAAACTGTAGGTTTTTGTGGACTGATAACAGCTTTAATAGGAAGTGACTTAAGCTAAAATGTGAAATTTTGGAAAAGTTTATTCAATTTTAAAGGAAATAAATTTTTAAAAAAACATTTTATATTATTCTTTAATATTCTAGAGACATTTTGGGAACTTTTCTAGAAGTTTAATACTGTAAATGGCTGTAAAAGTTTCTAAAAATTGACAAAATTTGCGCGCGGTGAATAGAGTTCTATCGAAAAAATGACTAATTTTGGCAATTAAATTGTAAATTTTGTTTGAAGTTTAATATGTAGGGTCTCAGAAAGGTGTAAAGATACAAAATAACCAAAAATTAACGTATAATTCGTAGAAGAGACGGTCCTAAAACGAAAAATACGTTTGGAATGCGGCTGAACCTCCGTAAGAATCGGGATTTTGGAGCCAAAATAGCCTAAAGTATAGCAAAAAAAATGATTTAAAAAATCATTTTAAGTGGTGCAAAAAGGTGAAAAGACGCAAGATGACCAAAAGTTGAGGCGTAATTCGCACAGGAGATTGTGCTTAAACGAAAAGATAAGATGGAAGTTGTTGGTAAAATTAGCTAGATACGTGCTTGAGGAGTGGAGTTTTAGGAACCAAAATAGGCAAAATTTGAGGAAAAAATGATGAAAAAATGATTTGAGAGTATGCAGAGAGGTGTAAAGATTATAAATAACAAAAAAAATCGGAGTAAAAGTCTTACTAGAGAAGACCCTAGAAGAAAAAATAAGTTTAGAATTCGACTGAACTTTCATAAAAAGGGTAATTTTAGGAGCCAAAACAGCCAAAATTACAGCAAAATTATTTAAAAATAACCATTTTAAGGATTGTATAAAAGTATAAAGATGCGAAATAACAAAAATTAGAAGTAAAATTCTTAGCAGAGACGGTCCTATAAGTTTGAAATTCGACTGAATCTTCATAAGAGGTGTCATTTTAGGAGCCAAAACAAATCGAATTTCTGTAAAACAAATCCATCTAGAGGGGTGCAGAAAGGTGTGAAGACGCCAAATAACAAAAAATCCGATTAAAATTCATACTAGAGAAGGCCCTAGAAGGAAAAATAAGTTGAGAAAATGCGCTTGTTGGAAAACACGTTTCGCGCAAATGCACCTTGAGAAAACACATTTGTGAAGGAGCAAAGCAGCTTGGATTCTAATAATAAAGAATATTTAACTTTCTTGTCGGTTGGCAGACTTTCTTGTATGTATGGAAAATAAAAAGAAAAATCAAGGCTGGCCAATGTAAACAAAAAAAGGGGGCAAACTATTTCACAAAAGGCATCGTTAAACCCCATAGCAAACACAGGGCGAGTTGTAGTAAAGGTGTGAGTAGCTTCGACTTTGTGACTGAACTATGGCAAATATACGTCAGATGTGTGTGTGTACGTGTGTGTGTCTGTCCCTTGTGTGCGACGTTCTGTGTTTAAACAAGGAAAAAAGAGACCTTAAAGTTTTTATATATATAAAACGCTTACCATATGTTTTTCTTGCATCGTTTCCCAACGTCCTTTTTCAAAAATTATCCCCGCTGTGCCTTTTGTCCTCTTTTAGATATTTGATGGATGGATGGTGGGCCTTTACGAGGCTTTTAGGGGTTGGATTTTAATCCGTGGAGGCCTCAGTATCGGTTGATGACTCCTATATTGATATTTCCCTCCTCTAATATGAATTTTATGTAAGTCTTCTTGTTCTTATGAGCCTACGTTTTCAGGTGCTTCTGAAGACAGGGTGACGTACCTAGCCTTTCAATGGGGCCTTCTTTTTTATAAATCTTACATCAGTAAGGTATATTATGAGTAAGGAATTTTAAAAACTAAAAGCTTGAGACTGTTTAAGATAATAGAAGAGATAGAGCTTTGACTAACATGACCCTTTAGGAGCATGAGATATTTCGTTTTTTAGTCAGTTTGAGGCATCCCGAAAGAGGCCTTACACAAAAAACGTGAATAATTAAAAGCTCTAGCTTCGTATTTTACTAGGACGCTAAGACGAAAAGGCCCCTTGAGACAAAAAACGAGGATACAACTCTGACCTTTGTGACCTTTGAAAAAACGTGATAAAGCTCATTTTTCATAAAGTTTGAGGCATACTGAGAGAGGCCCTAACACTAATTTAGAGTTATTAAACAACAATTAGCTCATATAACTTTAAGAGGCCTTACAGGTAAGACAGCATACTCAAACAAGTACAGGAAACAGCGACTGATAGAGTAGATTTTTAAGCATAATATATCTAAAAAAGAGGCCTTGTAAGGCCTTAGAACGAAAAGATTTATAAAAATACAGCCTTATACAAAATTTTAAGGGAGCTCTTTAAGAAAATAAGAAGGCATGGTTGGATTTTGGAGTGGAATTGGTAAGGATCCTCTAAATGGAAGGCCCTAGCCCTCTACCAAATAACGATACACGTAAAAATGTGAGGCCCTAAGTTGTAGCTTGTTCAGCTTACGTGCAAAAGCCTCGAAGAGAGCGATAGATATGTGACAGACGGTCCAGAAAACTATCAAAATCTTAAATTTAATCAGTTTTGGCCCCCCTTAAACAGAATGAAATTAAAGCGTGGCCCTAGTTTAACATTTTTTTAAGTTAGTTAGAGAGGAAGGGGCAAGGAAAAATCGAATTAAAAAAAGAAAGAAAAATGCAATCGATCCGGATGCAGTCGAGTGTAGAAGACATCAGTTGCTTCAGTTTGAAGATCCAATTAAGGATAGAAATAAGGTGAAGTTCCATAATTAATATAAATTGGATAAGATTTGAGGAAAGTATTATGAGGTCTCTCTTTACCTCCTCCCTCTTTATAACGTCTGGCGCTGTTAGGCGGGAGGAGGTAAAGAGAGAACTCGATTTTACCACCGAAAATAGAATTGTTTACCCGTTAAATTCGGTATAAGTGCAGAAATAAAAGGCTCAACTCGAGCCTTAAAGTAAGCGCGAGCCTTAAGAGGGTACTTTAAACAAGCTTACCCCCTTTTAAAATGTTTATTTTAAGGCTAAAATTGAGTAATTAGAGCCTTGAATAATCAAATAAATATAGAAGGAAAAGGCTCTATTCAAGCATTAAAGTCAGCTTGATTCTTAAAAAAAGGGTATCTTAAACGAGTTTAGCCTTTTTTAAAGTGTGGAATAATCGCTTCTTTTAAGGCTTAATGTAAATAATTTATAAGTTTAAGCCTCTTACAATAAGCATGTTTTGTTATTTTTAAAATTCACTTACATGCTTAAGCCTTCTCAAAGTAGGAACATTTAAGTATACTTTATAAGGCTAAATGACTAAAATAATTAAAACTTTTTTCGCTTTTAAGGCTAAATTTAGCCTTAAAAGCGAAAAAAGTTTGAATTATTTTAAGACTCGATTTATAAAAGTTTAGCCTCTCGAATGAAGCGTATTTTATTATTTCAAAGGCTAACCTACACGTTTTAGCCTTTTAAAAGTATAATATTTTTTGCATATTTTGTTACTTTTAAGGCTAAATTTGAATAATTTATAGAGTTTAGCTTTCTTAAACGAGGCTATTTTATAAATTATTCATAAATAAACTCAAAATACGTAAAATTAGAAGCTTGCACGCCTTATAACAAGCGTAAGAGAAGAGTGAAAAGCCTTTAAACGAAGAGAGAAATCACACCTTACAAAGGCTAAACACAAAGCTATTGTTACTATAGTAGTACCTATTTAACTTTTATTAGGCGGGTAACGGCGTCCATTTGCCAAGTAAGCTTTTATTGTCCTTGTATACTTGTAGCCCGCCCACGGAGCTACGCTTTAGTTCTGCATTTGCTGCAGAAAACACAAGTCCGTCCGTCTGTCTGTAGCTTTAAAAATTGCAGTTTCGGCGCAGAAAAGTCATCTTTTTTTTTATATACAAAAAGTCAAAAATATGGAGGTTACGTGGCAAAGACCTTTGTGTCTGAGTATAGATATTGTTAGTGTTGTAGCATACCAAGTTTAGAACGAACGACGCCATTGCCCTTAAGACCTCGAGGGGTGTCTTTACTTTAATTTTGGAAAAGTAAATGAAAAATGACACATTGTTTAAGTGAGAACAGGTAATTCGCTTCCCCCCTACTTCGTTTCATCCCTTAGATTTATTGGACTGGACGATTAAGTGACCCCCTGGGCTCTAACAACTAATATATCGCATCTGTAACTTATTTCACTCGTTAAAAAGTAACAAGGCCTTCTACTAAACTGTCCTTTTTAATTCCGAATCTGAATTATCGATATGAGCATGTGTAGTGATGTAGTTACATGAGGTTACGTGCTGCTGTAGCGATATAAGACTAGATGATGATGTCGTGTAAGGCTGTGTTGTCATAGCAATTTAAGGGGTGTGCTGCTGCAATAATACAAGACGGCGTGCTGACGTAACAGTATAAAAACGTGGTGTTGCTACAACAATATAAAACAGTGGCCTTTGCTGCTGCAACAATGTAAGAAGTGCTGTTGCAACAATATAAAACATGCTTCTGTAACAATACAAGATGTACTGTACTGTTGCAACAACATGCTGCTACAACAAAATAACAGGTGTTGTTATAACAGTATAAGATGTGCTGCTACAACAATATAATACGTGCAGCTACCATATTAAAAAAGATGTGCTGCTGCAACAATATAAAATGGTGTGCTAAAACAATATAAGACGGTGCGCAGCTGCAAGAACACAAGATAACGTGTTGCTGCAACAATAAAACTACGTGCTACCACAACGTTACAAGACGGAGTGCTAATGCAACAATATAAAACAATGTGCCGCTGTAACAATGTAAAACGCGTGCTGCTACAACGATACAAGACGGTGTGTTTATTATTTAAGTGTAAGTGTTTAATTCGATGTTAGGCCAAATTTTTGAGTGTTATTAAGTGTAGAAATATATTCTGTGTTGTTTACAAGGCTAAAGGAACAAAAATTGTACTGAAAGAAATAAAAACTCACACATTTTACTTGCTGCAAACGAAACTAATCCATGTTATAGCGTGAAGATCGAACTAGAAGTTGTTACTGTAGCAGCATTGAAAGGAAATTCAACTCACGTAACGAAGTTTAAAGTATTTTTATTTTAAGTGGATAAGAGCCTTTATAAACTGAATTTGTTATTGTAGTAGCATCCTAATTCCTGTTTAGATCTAAGGACGACAGCAGGACAGACGTCCTTGTGCAAATTGAATAATTTAATCAGCGTGCGGCATATTCTATAGGTACAAAAGCTGAAAGTATATGTGTGTGTGTGTGTGTGTGTGGTGTGTGTGTGTTTTTTGGATCCATGTTCCCTTAAGTGATTTTTGGGTGTGTCTGGGTGTCTGTACGGTATAATTTGCAATTTACCACTTCATAAATTGCTGCCGATGTAGTATTTAGCCTGTAATTTTGTTTAGAAAATGGTTTTACTTGTTTCCTGCTGCGTTACTAAGGATAAATCTTAATATAAGTGAGCCTTATTTTAAAAATTTAGATTAGCCTTTAACTCGTAAAGGCTACAGAAAAGTGTACTTTTTTAAAAAGTGTAGTTCGAGGAATCAAATATGCAAATTTATAGTTAATCACGCTTGATAAATGAGAATTTCACGCGAAATATGCGAAATTCTTTGCATTCTTTACGTGAAATCGAGCACCGTGGGGAGGTTACGTTAAATACTTTTAAGCGTTTGTATCAAGAAAATCGTCACGGGTTTTTAGAAGGAAATTTTCGAAGAAAATATGATTTTTTAATCGAAAACGACCATGAAAATCCCCCCTTTGCTTCGCTAGTGTATGATAATGATTTGCATACGAAATAACGCATCGGTATCAGTATTATCTACAGAATAATTTCTCTGAAGTCCCTTATCTAAAAAAAACCCCAAACTCCTAAAAATCAAATTTTTTTGTTTACTCGTCCAACGTAAGTTACGAATCATCCGTAACGGATATTGCAAAATCTGCCATAACTTACGGTGTTATAAATACGTTTCTCGCACGTTACATCACCCGTAACTTCGATAATTCAGTAAAAGTGGGTAACGGAACCCTAAAAATTAGTTAAGGGTGCCATTTTATGGTTTGAAATGGGATGCTACAGTAACAAACACCCAAAAATTGTGTTATTTCGTTAATTTAAGCTGACGTAAGCCGTTAAATGAGGGAATGAGCGTTACTAGAACGTTATATAAAGCGTCGCGTTATCGATCGTCTGGGGGGTAGGCACAGGATGTGCACGTGTGCAGGTGTGTACATAAACGTCTCACCTGTACACCTACTTCGACGTACACAACCGTTGTTTGTCCAATTCCCAGTTTGATCGAATTTCAATTCAGAAAAATATATATATATTTCTCAATAAATCATTGTTTCTTGAATTAACACGCGTAACCGACTTAATCTCGACTACGCCCGTAATAACGCGTTACGTTTTTTATAAGATTAAAGGTTATAAACGTGATGGTAACGCATGGCATTAAAAATTATCTAATTAAGCCGTAAGATTATTAATTATTCCGACATTTAAAAACTCACACTCCCGAAACTATAAGCAGCCATTTTTATATAAGAAGTTCCGACGCTCGATTCGGCTTTTGCCGTTTTAATTAGCGAAAGGTTATGAGCAATATTTATTTGTGAAATGTTTAATATAGTAAAAAACCAATAAAGAGAGGGAGGGGAAAAAAGTGGTAGATTTGTTGAAAAATTAATTAGAAATCGGAAACTGCAAACAAGGAATTTAATTTTGTATTTTATTTTGTCTTTAGGGAGATGATCACCTAATTATCTTTAGTGTTCTTCCTCTTCAATGATTTAACCTTCCGTTCATCGAAAGTTTTCGTTTGATCTGCTTTTAAAAGGAGAAGAAATTAACAGCGTTACTTTCTACTCTTGCTCACACTCTTTAAACACTTTGCCTATAGGCCCTTCATCTTCAATTTCTAAAGACTCGTCCAATTCTCTCCTCCATCCTGGCTCGAGTCCGTGGCTAAAAATCACCCCCAAATTTCAATTTTTTTAACTATCTTTCGCGGTTTTCTCGTGTCATTTCGAATCTTGAGGGTTTGTAGATTGTTTTAAACGTAAAATTTTGTGGTAATTTAGTGAAAAAATTCGTTGTTTTTGAGAAGTTGCCTTGCTTAACCATAGCAAGAGTTGTACTTTCGTTGCGATTTTTTACTAAATTTTTCATAATTTTTCGCTGTTTTTTGTGTCATTTCGTATCTTAAGTGTCTAGAGATTGTTTTAAACGTTAATTTTAATAAATATCTGTGTAATTTAGGAGGAAAAATTCAGTGCTTTTGAGGGAGTTGTTTGACTGGAGTTATCCTTGCTATACTTTCGTTTCTGTTTTTTTAACTAAATTTTTAAACAAATTTTTGCTATTTTTCTAGAAATTTCTAATTAAATGCGTGCAAAAATTACCACGAATCTTAAAACTAATAAAATTTTACAAAATTCACTTAAAAAGTTTACTTATTTTCGAGAGGTGCGCCTTTTCTTAAATACAACAAGAGCTACTTTTGCTGTACTTTTGTTAATGTATTTTGTTAAATTTTTGACAATTTCTAAAAGTTTTTTTTTGATTTATTTTATCTAACGTGTTTGTAAATCATTATAAATCCCAAAATTAAAGGAATTTCCAAGAATTTAATTAAAAATTCTATAAGTTTTCGAGGATGTTTCGACGATTCGTAACCTGCTTTATCAATCACATGAGCTATACTTACTACTTTAGATGCGATATTTTCTATATTTTAATAAATTTTTCGGCTTATTTTTTTCTATATTTTTTTATTTAACTCTACAATTAAGTTAAATTTATAACTCGAATCTTCGGAAAGGTCCAATTTCTCTACAATTTAAGCACGTGTTGACTCGAAAAAACGCTCTTCTAACTCGGATTTCTCGGCAATTTTATCGAATTTTTTGTAATATATACCTTATACCGTGTCTAAATTTCGTTAAAAACTTTAAAATTGAGGAAATTTTATAGAATTTAACTTAAAAATCCACATATTTCTAGAGGGACGTAGCACTTACTCGCCTAAGACAAGGGCTACTTTTCATATAATTTTGAGGTTCCATCTTTGAATTAATTCTATAAACTGAAGCTAGAAGTATCATTCTATAGGAAAATAACTTAAATTTAATAATGTTTAATTTTACAGAGCGTGAATTTAGCTCCAAATACAGCACTTAATAACAAGCCACGTAGATTCGAAAGGTAGTTTGACCTTTGATCTTAAGGCTTGAATTATAAGTAGATGAAAGAATTTTTGAGTTTCTTGACAAATTTTTTTATTTTAAAGGGGCTGTTTTTAAGCCAGGAAGCCAATTTTCCTGCTTATCCTCCGTGGGAACGTCTCCCGAAAGAATCTTTGTTCTATAGGTGATAAGAGGGTCTTCCTGTACGATTTTTATCACTTATATACGAATGTCAAGTCCCATATTCATAAAATAAACAAGTAATTGTGAAAAAAAGATAAGAGTCCTGTTATTATATGGGTCGATAGCTCTATGGAATTAATTACCTTTCAGGGAGTAGCAATTGTTGTCGTTTCTGTTGAAGATTCGATCCTAAAATCGACGAGTAACACCCCAAAAAAATGCAATTTTTTCCAAATAAAAAGGCTTAATTTTACATTTTTACAGTTAATTACATATTCAAACACTCAAAAACACTAAAATGTGCTGAAATTTATTAAAATTTAAAACCTAAAATCGAATATTTTGAGCCAGAAACGTGAAAAATATATCTATTTTTAAAGGCTCGTAAAGTAATTTAGACACGTATTTTGCTGTTTTAAAGTGGGAGAATTAGCAATTTAAAGGGCCAAGTTTAGATTTAGAGTAGCGTAAATGCTTTATTTATGTTTAGTAGGGCCCGTTTGATAGCCCAAAACAAGGATCTTCCTCTTTAAAAATACGCAACTTGCGATGTTTTCTAGCATCTAGAGAATGAAAATCTTGTAAAGATGAACTTTGGATACGTCTGATAAGATGTAATAATCGACTTTGGATCTTCAATTTTCCAACAAACGGGCAAAGATGGCTAAAAACGATAGGACCCCGGGTATTCTATAGATAATACACTATGATAAAGCACATTTGTATCGATAGATATAGGGCCTAACTTTAGTTCTAAGTACTAAAACTTAGCTTAAATACCATGGCTCTTGCTAAAGATGCGGATGCTGGAGTTGGAATATGATCTTCTCCAGCAATTTAGCATCGTTATACTCATGTAAATTGCCAAAAAATTCGATTATTTACGGATCTAAATGATTCTATACATGAGTAAATAAGTAAATTTTAATCTTATCAGTTAGAAAATCTTCTTCAAATGACGATGTTCTTATGTTTCTCATTGCTCTGAATGTTTACAAGGAAGGGCCTGCTGATATAATCTGAAAATCCTAACGATTTGCAGCTTAATTTCTTATGAAACCTGATACAAACAGGCGTGTATAATATTTATGCTCTTTAAGACGTCTTACAAGCTCACTTAAGCCCGAAAAATGCTTTACAAAGTATACGTTGCGAGGACTCGGACATTGGATATAACATTGAAAAGATGATGTTAGGGCATATAAATCACTTAAAACTTGAGAAAAATTATTGACTTTTGTTAAGAAGTATCGAATTATAAGATCTAGTTCGATTTAATGATATAAAATCTACAATAATCATTAAGAACATTGCAGAAAATATGGCTTTTCTATAAAACATACGACTTTCCACAGTAATCCAGTCTATAGATCGTTGTAAAGAGTCACATAAAATCGATACTAGGCCCTAGACAAAGCAATTTAAAAACAATTAGGCTTCTGCATCGTTGTATAAACAGTACCGAACTTAATGTAAGTCATTAAATTCCTTACGGGGCATACAATTAATGTTACGAAGTAAAAAACTTGATACCAGGCCATAACTCGCTAGTTTAAGGCGCTTGAAACCTTTACTAGGCCTTAGTTAAAGCAATTTAAAAACAATTAAGTAACTGTATCGTTGTATAAACAGTTTAGAATGTAAGAAACTTTATTAAGTTCCTTACGAGACTTACAGTTCATGATAAGAAATTGCCTAAGAAAAAACTCATATAAAGAAGAAGTTAAGCTCTAAATTTCTAATTTAAATCTGTTTATAATCGTTATTAGGCCCTAAGTAATATATATCAAAGATAATTAGTCCTCTACAAGCACTCCAAAACTTAATGTATAAATCGTTAAGTTCCTTAAGAGGCGTACAATTCATGATATGAATTCCAAGATCTTTCGAAAAAAGCAGGATATTAGACCCTAGATTAAATGATTTAAAGGCAATTAGGCCTCTAAACAGTTGTATAAACACTCCAAAACTTAATAAAAATCGTTAAGTTCCTTACAAGGTATACAATTCACGAAGAAAACTTCATACAAAACCAGAAATTACGCTCTAGATCTCTAGTTTAACTGACATAAAATCGAGGCTAGGCCCTAAATAAAGAGATTTAAAGGTAATTATGCCTCTACACAGCTGTATAAGCAGTTTGGAACTTAATATAATTCATTTCGAGGCATATAATTCACGATAAGAGGCCTAAAAAAGTCATACAAAAGCCAGAAACTAGACACTGAATCTGTACATTAAATCACTTAAAAGATATAAAAATTTCGCTAAAATTAAATTATTCTTATTATAAAAGATGAATTTTTAAGTTTAATTTAATTTATTTTTGTATTTTTTTCTTTTCTTTCAGCAGGAAAATGCATAACAGAAGTGTTAGGTTTTCTTATCATTTATATGTCCTTATCGAAGGCTCGCCACGATAAAAAGTTGTGTATTTCTTGATTGTTACGAAATAAATTTTCTAGAATTTTTTTTTAAAATTTGGCTCTCTGATTGGCTAATTTAAATTTAAATAATTTCAAAATTTTTACCGAAAATTTCTAGAGATTTTCGTAAGATTCCTCGCAACGACATCCGGATTTTTGTTTTTTTTTTTTTACTTCATTTTTTAAAAAATTTACAAAGGGCCTTCTAACTATATCAAGCTTTTTCTACGTAGGATTTTACAAGGGCCTTATATATTAAAGCTATTAAGTATTATAATCTATAAGAAACTCAAAAAAATTTTTGAATATGTATTGTGCTGTATTGTACGAGGCCTCATTGCTAGTATTTTTCTCTAATACCTTTCTGTCCAGACAGCTTTTAATACATTTTTATATAAGATGAAAGGCATGGAAGGCCCCGTACTTTTAAAAAAAAATTAAAGATTTTTAGCGAAGAATCCTTTCGGTTAAGTCGTCATGCCGACGAAACTTTATTACGTTTAACACAAAATTTATGAGGCCCTTAAATCCGAATGGGGGCCTTTTATATTTCATAACATTAAAGACATTTTAAAGTCTTTTCAAAACCGAGTTTTATATTATTATAATTAAACTAAACGGAATTAAAGGCTTTGTTTCGCGTATAGAACTCGACATTTTTATAGGCTGCTGAGGCCTCATTTCTACCGCTTTTCTCTAAAACTACCCAATTTTTAAATACATATTTATAAAGAAAATAAATTTTACTACACTTTTCTATAAAATAAAATGAAAAAATAGGCCCCCTTTAAGCGAAGAATCTTAATGGCTAAGGCGTCATTACGAGCGAAACTCCCTTAGACTTATCATCAAATTTAAGAGGCCCTTAAAGGCAAAGGAGGCCTTTTCGATTTCAGAACGTCAAAGACAGTTTACTGTGTCTCTAGAACCAAAGTACACCCGATAAAAATTAAGTTAAACCCGGATTAAAGGCTCCGTTCGGCGCGTCGAACTCGAGAAGGCCCCTTTCTAGATAATTTAACGTATATATCGTAAGGGATTGGGCGAATTTTCGAGTGAAACCACCCAAAAAAATGGACAAGGAGTCACAGATAAGATCCCATAAAATATTTATTTTCCGCACACCTCTTTTGTATAATTATTGTACACAATTTTACAAGTTACAAAGCATCTTTTCCTTTATAATTTTTGTTATTATTGTTATAATTTTTAGTCAATATGAGGCCTGATAACCCGCAAAATTCCACGTCTTCCTTAAATATTTACATACTAATGACGTCACGAGACAGGGGGAGAAGGGGAGAAAAAAAGAACGAAAAAAATATATATATAAGACCCAATTTGCTAAATTTAGGACCTACTCACCTATTTTTTTTTTCTTAAAATCTAAGGATTTTCTTAGGAGGGCCTCCTCCAATGGGGCCTCCTACTTTATCTACATAGACGTGGCAGGATGCACAGGATAGATAGAAGACGAATAGTAATGAGAAGGGTCGTGTCCGGGCGAAAGAGGAGGAGGATACATGGTATAATTAGAGACCTCATACAGTTTCATGTCCAGTTTGTTCTCGTTGATGATGTTATTGATGGAGAAGGGGTGGTTGGAAGGACTAAAGTTCTTCATTTGGCCCATGTGTAGGTTGTCCTGAAATCCGCGCAGGTGTAGAAGCGAAGGGTCCATCTGGGCTTGACCACAGCAACTACCGTCTGATTTGCAGTTATGGGGTTCCACGTATGGTTCTGCCATGGGATACTGCATGGGGCTGGAACGACAGGGTGACAGCCTGTTGCTAGGCGATGTAGTCGAATCTGCCTTAACTTTGGGCGACTGTGCCTTGTTGGCCTGTCTCATGGCCTCCTTCTTCTCGCACTTGAAGCGTTTCTGTCTTCTCAGGTAGCATCCGTTCTCGAACATGTTGCCAGATTCGGGGTGCAGCGTCCAAAAACTGCCCTTGCCTGGCTTGTCCGGTGTCCGTGGCACTTTGACGAAACAATCGTTGAAGCTGAGGCTGTGACGTATAGAATTCTGCCACCTCTGCTGATTCTGCCGGTAGTACGGGAAGAGGTCCATGATGAATTGGTAGATTTCGCTCAGGGTCAGCATCTTGGTGGGTGAGTTCTGAATGGCCATGGTGATCAGGCTGATGTAGGAGTACGGTGGCTTTGCGTGCGTGTAGTTACGACGATAGGTCTTGTCGGCTCGGGCTCTCTGCAACGCCGTCGATTCACCACCCCACTGTAACCACCGCTCAGTGCCGGCGTCACCCCATACACGTAGGGTTCATACCCTGATTGAGTCCGAGTTGGCTCATGGTCGGAGACATGCAACTGTTGCTCATTCCCATACTCATGGGGGGGATCATGTTGTTGCCGAAATTCTGAGCGTTGTAGGTACTAACGTTCATTCCGTAGTTATTGTGGCCCATGGGTTGAAGGGTGGTAACATTGCAGGTGGTATCGGCGTAACTCTTGTGGGTCAGCATGTTGCGGGTTCACGGCAAACACTCCATACACACTTTGCTTCTTTAATCAGGTGAAGATGAGCATTGTCCTTACCCCGATCGATGGGAAGTGAACACTGAGAGAGACAAGGTAAATATGTACCAGACGCAAAAGGTAGAAGTGAAAAAGTGCCACCCTCTACTACCTCGTTGTTGATACGCAGGCGCGTGATGTCACTCGTGGCCCCTCCTATATGACGGGGTGAGCTTTTCTGACGTCTCTCCAACCGCCAATCAACCGCGTCACGCCTTCTCCAGATGCGAGTGCGGCCTCTCGTTTCTCCCTTTATAATGTAGTGATTTGACCTTTCGCCCTTTTTTCCGCTGTTTGTCATCCGCTGACCTCATCGGCATATTTATCAATTTTCAATTTCGCCCCAAAATTAGTATCTGGGGGGAGACTTTCCTTCTTTCGTCTGACGAATGTTCAACACCTTCCTCTAATCAGGGGCACGTTCTAATTTAGGAAGAATTAGTGTCGTTTTTCCATTCCCTCCCTCTCCACGCGTGTTTTTGGGAATAAAACGCAGCAGTTTTGCCTATTTTTAATGCAAAATTTCGAGATTTTTGCGTTAAAATCCTCGATACTTTTGTTTTTAATCGAATATAAACTGTTAGAAGCGTACTTTTAAGGCATAGAAGTCTGCACAGCGGGGGAGTGACTTTTATTCTTGCGTTAAATATGCTTATCATAGTTTGATTTAGACTTGTTAAAGCCCTTAAATTATAACACATAAGAGGCCCTTTTCCGGATTTGCACATAAGCCTTAATTTGACTCGAATATAAGATGCACATGAACCTTATTTATATAAAGGTATAAATCTCGGGATTTTACAGGCCAGGAACTATTTTAGAGTCATTTCGTCCCTAATTTAGGCATTAAATCGCGCAATAAATGATCTAAAACATTAAAAAAGAAACATAAAACGTCGTTTTCAGGCAACACTAAGTTGAAACAATTTAAAACCTCATGGTCCTTTATTATTTTGGCCTTCAAATCCTCCATATTTTAAGGGCTCTAGTAGAGAAATTTTAGAAGGCCTCACATTTATGAGGCCTTAAGTATTTACAGGGCATGTAAGTAAACACGTAGATCCCAAAAGACTGATACAAAGATTACACTGAAGGACTAATATGTTTTTAAGTACTTTGTATTAATCAAATAAGTACTTTGACCTACTTGATTCGAAACATGAAGTCCACTCGCGTGGTACATTCATCCCTGTTTTGACTAATTCTACCCCAAGCTGGCATTGGTCAACGTGATTCCACTGACAGGCTTGTTCTTGAGGAATATTCTCTGGGGTTTACATGCTTCAAAACACCGTTAAGATACTTTAAATCCGAGAATTTTGCCAATAAAGTTCGACTCGGACCGCATTTCAATGGCAAATATCGATCTAGAACGGTCTAGAAATCTAGATCCGATCTAGAATGTGTCATATAATTCGTTCGGGACGTTTAATTCGTGAAATTACAAGCGATTTCCTCTGTTACAAACCCACTCCAACGGCATTTTAAAAAAGGAATTTGTGAAATTTTCATGAAATTCTCCACAAAATCGTTTAAAATCCTATATAAATACGGTATGAAGTGACGACATCTAGCGTTTATAAAAGTTATTAAAATGGAGAAATGACGTATACGTGACGTAAAAAATTTCAAATTTTTGAATTAATTTCAGTGAAAACGATTCGTTATTATACTTTTTACCTCGATTTAATAAATTTTTAATCATTTTAGAAAGTGTAAATTGGCTTTGTGTAGCAATTTCTGAGACAATCGTAAAGGCAATCGCTTAATCCGTCCTTAAGTGATGTTTTAGTTGCATTATGAACGCATAATTTATTGCTGTTGTTTTGATTATAACCAGGGCGGTATGTTTAATCTTCCGGTCTGATAGCCTAAATTTAGGTCATGTTTTCGTCCTAATTAGCCTTGGTATGTTATCCTCACCCCCTCAACGATATAGGATAATAAAAGCATTAATTTGAATGATTTTCTGCATACTTAGGTTACTAATTATATACACGATTTCTTTCCCTATTCTTGTTTAATATCTCCTTAAATAGGGAAAAAATCTTGTTTACAGCAAAATTTTTTCCCCTATTTAAGGAATATTTCTTATAAAATATCTTTCCATTCAGAGTAAATTTTCAAAAATATCATTTCCATACTTAGGCAAGTCTCAAAAAAAGTTATTTTTTTGTTTAGGGAAAAAATTCTTGTAAATTTGCCTTTTCCCAGGGAAAATTCCCTGGTTTTCTCCCTAGAAAAAAATGCACAAAAAGTTTATTTTTTCTAGTTAGGATAACATCCCTCAAATTAGTTTTTCCCCAATCCAGAAAAATCCCTAATAATTATCCCTCTGTTCAGGGGAAAAATGTTCTTCGTTCAGAGAATTTTTTCCTATTGAGGAAAAAACTTTCTGCATTTAGGAATATATCCCTAATTAATGAAATTTTTGTTTTTCATCTTGAGTGTTTCTAGGCCCTTTTAGAGCTTTGTAGATTCGCTTGTAGATTTCTAAGCTTTTTTAGAGCCTTATAAACAAGACTTTGTGCAGCCTTTAAGCCTCAATTTTGAAAAATTCAGGCTAAAGACTGCATAAATGGTTTTATAATAACTTTTATACTTTTTATACTTAGGCATATTTCAGTCTGGGCATAAACTTTATCATTTTTAAGGCTAAATCATGCATTTAAAGGCTAAATAAATGATAAAATTAAAAAAAACTCTCCAGACGTAAACTGTCTTGTTTATTTCTTAAAGGCTTTCGCTCGGTTTAACAAAGATTTATAAAAACTTTGAGCATTATTTTGAAAGTCTTGATAACTGAAGAACCCGGATAAAATCGATCAATAATAGGGAACAAAGAACACGTTAAAAATCTAATCATTTTTTAGGACACGAAGGCTTATGTTATCGATACTTTGAGCTGAAAGGCTCCATTATATAAGTCTATAAATTAATAGTTATCAGCTCCGATTTTACCTCCGTTATGAACCTGAAACCTCCGACTTATAGTGTTATTGTCATAATAGTATGGGATTTAATCAGTTCTTCCTTTTTTTTAACCAAGTGTACATGAATAATTTCAACCTCTTTACCATTATTTGATATGCTAATAGCATTAAAAAAGGCTCGGCTGTCAGCAAATAGCCCTGTTTGCTAATTAAACAAGGAATTTTTACTTCCTACACCGATTACCTCATTAACACCATTTCCGTGCTATTAGAGGTACAATTTTCACGCCGATATGTTCGTCCACCCCCTGACACCCCTTCGCGCACGCCCTCCCTTTTCAGAGATGAAACTATTTTCCGTGACGTGACACGGAGGAGGAGGAATCGCTCGAGTCACCACCTTTCTACTTAAGGATTCCTAGACCAAAAGGGTGAAGGGAGAATAAGAAAGTCGTGTGACGAGTGTCAAGCAGGACTCGTTCTTGCCCCTCCGAATCGAGTTACTCCTCTCGTTACGGGATCCCTTGGGCACCGGAAGTAAAAAGAAGCGATACTTTTTAGTGGGGTCCCCTAGAGAGGGGCTAACGAGCAGAATCGTTTGATAGTGCATCTTCACGTCCACGCACGATCGAGTGCTTAATGAAGTCGGAAACGTTACCAGAATTTACTAAGTGTCTAGGGACACCACTCGATAGTTTTACAGTTTCTAACTTTTTTTTTCGATCAGCGCGCGCCCTCTCCCCGTGTCACGTGAGCGAGGACCCCCTTCTTTGTTTTTTCTTTCAGTGCCGTTTACTGGATTTTTCTGTCACGTATGCTCTAACAAAATAGCGCGTGATCATGTCGAAGTTCGAAGTTCCAGGGCACGTGCGTGGGGTCTTAGTCACCTGGTGTCACCAATCTTGTGAACGCAGCGTGAATCAGCTTGACTCACCCTCATAAAGCCACTAACAAGTAAACAACCCCTTAAGACAGAGGGGAGGGAGAGATTAAAAGCCTTGATTATATAGCACTCGAGTCCTCCTTTTAATGATGTCTCAGTCGGGCCCATCACGCGGTATTCTCAGTTATTTTAACACGTCCTAAAGGCTTACCATTACGAAAAGCAACCCCCCGGACGGAGGAAATTCCGATTATTAAACATCGAGGCCTTTTATGCAACATTCTCCAGTAGCTAGTTGTAAACACGCGAAACGCCTTCACTCATCCCCCTGAAGATGCTACCACGTAACAACCCCCTAAAAAACTAAATGCAAGAAGGAAAACCTCAATGAGGCCTTTTTTAAAACGAAGTAAATGTGGGCCTATTACGTGTTATTTCCCTCCGAGACAAACAGAACATTTCGTAAACGCGACGTAAATCATTTCAAATCGTCCCCTAACGGCACCACCGCGTAAACAAACGGAACGAGACGGGGGGGGTAAGAACAGATTATTAAACATTGGAGGCCCCTTTAAATGACGCGAAACTAAGGCCTATCACGTGGTATTTCTCCCCTAGTCGGGGTGAGGAGCCGCTCCGACTGCACACTTCATGATTTATGCATGAAGAATTGTCACGGATCAGCTTTTACCTGTTGACTCTTTTAGCGCCCTGCATGCAGTCATTTGGTGGTCGCTTAATATATTTGTCATGCTGTTAGCATGATTACATCGGGTGCAACTCGTGTAATGCTCTTCGATCGACACCCCCCTCGCGCGCTTCGTATTACCACCCTTTTGATTCGGATTTATTCACTAAAAACTATTACACCTATCGATTCATAAGAGCAATAACACGCGCCGTTGTCACGTGATCGAGTGACGCGAAACCCCCTCGAGGGGTCATCTTGAAAAACGCTCCGACCATTTTTTCTCTCGATCTCCCCAAAACGTCCCAAACGTTCGGGAAATTCGAAGGAATTTGAGGTTTTCTTTAACACTTTACAAGGGTCGAGTTCCAAGGTTTACGGGTTTAAAGCCTTAAAAAGGAAGATCCGATATCACTTTTTGCCTTAAATCCTCTAAAACTCTTAATGTTTCGAGCCTTCTATCTTATAACTAGCCATTAACTACCCCGAAAACCTCTGACAATTTTGGATCCTCCCTCTTATAAATAAGCGCTCCAGAAATTTTATGGTGTTCTTAATATGATTAGGCAGATACACTAAGCCTTAAATCCTCTAGAAAAAACATCCAACATAGTCTGATTAGCATTTCGAATCTTTTATTTTATACCGTAGGCTTAAATCCCTAAAAACCTCTGCCAATAATTTTGAATGGTACCTTTTGTAATTAAGCCTATCAGAAGTTTCAGAGGTTCTGATATGATTAGGTTCACGCAGTCTTTAGAGGAGATTTTTTGGATGTTAAGGCTTTAAAAATAAGGGTAAAGGCGTATCAAAAACTGAAAAAGCCAAATATTTGTCAAAGGTTTTCAGAGATTTTCAAGGTTTAAGGCTAATGTCGAGGATCCAAGACTATTATCGGATGTTTCCGAATGTTTAAGGCTTGTTGTAAAACATTAGACTAGAAATCAGAGGTTTTTCGGAGGGTTTAAGGCAGGAGATCGTTGTCAAAAGTTTCTGGTTTATCATAAGGGTTATCATAAGTCTTTAGTAGAGAATTTTGAACGTTAAGGCTTTAAAAACTTTAAAATCTAAAGGCTTATCATAAAATAAGAAAGCCAAAAATTTGTCAAAGATTTTTAGAGGATTTAAGCCTTAAAGCAGAGATGATCCGAAATTGCTTTTAGCGATTTTTAAAAGTAATTTAAAGCACATTAGGCAAGAAATACGAAATCTTTAAGGTTTCGGAGGTTTAAAGCACAAATCTGGCGGTTTTATAAGGGCTTAAAGCTAGCTATAGCTGAAAGATCCGAAAACAGTGTCAGAGGTTTTCGGAGGATTTAAGGATCCTTAAGAATTATTGTCAAAAATTTTCAGATATTTGTCACATAGGAGAGCGGAACAGCGGATGCAAAATCCGGATTTTCAGGGGTTTTTCAAAATTTTATAAGAAGAGAGCTCGCGCGGCGCGAGAGAACCGTAGTGTTTTATTCAGCGCGTATGTATATGTGTGTGACGTATCACACAAACTCCATCAGGTTTTATTAAAAAAGGAAGTACAAAACGAATGTTAAACCCAACGGGATCGGGAAAAATGGAGAATGTGTGTGAAAGGGATGTTTGATGTGTGGAAGCAAAAGCGCTAAAGAAAGAAAAGTCGGCAGATTCAGGCTAAAAATTACCTTTTATGGATATTTACATAATACACTTCCCATTTCCACCTTATTGACAGAGCAACTGTCCCTTCAGGTATGCTGAATGCGGCTCGATAGTGTAAACACGTGATGCGCTTCTTTCAAATATCCCGATTTGTATTTAGACATTCAGTTTGAGTATCGAGTGAAAAGAAATCGCAACGTTTCTTCTTCTTCATCATCTTCTTCCTCCTCTCCTCCTCCTCCTCTTCTTCTTCTCCTCCTCCTCGTGGTTTTCTTTTTATCTTATACACAGAGATGTGTAATTAAGAATACCGTTTCCTTGTTCCTCTTGGGGTTTTTTCCCCGCTCTTCTTTTGTTTTCTGCGTATTGCTGGGGTGTGGAAGTTGGCGCGTGATTGGCGCGGGGAGAACCTTCCATGACGTCGGCGTTTCGTCGGCCACGTGAACGGAGAGAGAGAAAAAGTTTCCAAATAAATGGAATCCTAAGAACAATGGGACGTTGGGTGGCGTTTTATTTTCCCACCAAAAAACCTCTAAGTTGGGGGAAATCGGATTTTCGAAAATCTGTGCAGATTCTTCTGACACTTTTATCTCCCTCCGTGTTTTCGTCCCCTCTTTTTGGAGGTTTTGTTTGTTTAAATAAAAGCCATCTCTCGCCTCATTTTGGTGGGGTGGTTGCTCGAAGAAGCGAAATCCCGCAAATTTTGGTGGTAGGTTCGTTAGAATAAGTAACTATCTCTCATTTTTTGGTAGGATACTTAGCAAAAAACGACTTTCTATTGATTTTGGGGGTATAAATCTCAAAAATATGCAAAAATACCCTTTGGTTTTGCGATAGAACCCTTACGAAATGACGAGAACCCCTTAAAATATGATCATCCCTCTTATTTTACGAATAAACTTGTTAAAAATCATCCTTAATTTGGAAATAGAACACTAAAAGATAGTAAAACCTCCGTTCTGAAGCTAAAAAACACAGCAAAACATTCAACCACCCCTTTTTTGAGGGGATTGGACTCCTTGAAAACTGCAATCTATAATAAAAGGGGAGCGAGCGTTGTCGCGTCACGCAACTCGGCTAGAGCTGCCCTTAGTTACGCAAATAACGAAAGTCGGCGTCACGCAAGAAGCGTAAGAAAGGGGATGGCGGCAGTCACGTGACGAGACTCCACGAGACCTGAGGGAAGTAGAGGCGCATGAGAACGGGCCACCTGACCCGTTAGATCGATGAGATGTCACTTAGAGCGGTATGTGTGCCATCCGCGTAATCTGCACTCCAACGGATTTAATTCCTATTTGGACCGGAAATCCACTTTCCATTCTGTCTCAGCAGCAGCGCCAGCCGCGGCTTTATTAATAACTAAAAACTTTTCTCGTTCGTCGAGGGGGGAAAGCGGAGAGGGGCGGGCGGGGAAAAGACGCCCGAAGCGCCCGTTAGCGTGATTTGTTAGAAGAGATGCTGTCAAGGGAAGCTGCCATCGATGCGGTTTGTGCATTATTGTGTTCTACGTAAATCCCATTGGTCAACAGGGGGTGACCCGTCGTAATGCTCTCACACACACACAACACACACCGCAAACACAGCTGCCAAACAATGACCCCGCGCGCTACCGGTTTTATTAGCATTCATGCAAAACAAAACAAAAAAAGAAAAAAAAATTGAAATATTTGAAAATTTAAATTTTAAAAATATACTCGTCGTGCCATCTGTCGTTTGGTTTTTGAATCGTATTTTTTAATTTTTTTTAAAAATTTCTCTACTCTTTTGCCATCTGTTGTCGGTTATTGAAATTAATATATTTTTTAATTTTTGTTTTTAATACGTATTAAAATGTATATAACTTAATTTAATAATTATATCAATTCTTTAACTATTTTATAACGCATTTTGTGGTATTTATATTCTTTTAAAACATTTTAAAAAATTTACGTATTATATGCAATTATCTTTATTTTAATATTTAAATTAATATATATATATTTTTATAATTATACTTGAAAAATTATAAATAAAAGTAAATTTATGTAATAAATTTCTAATGAAATTACCTTGACTATATTACCATCTGTTATTGAATTTTTTAATTATTTTAAATTTAAAAAAAATTAAAATTTTAATCTCAGAAATATTAAAGTTTGTGTAGTTTTTATTAAATAAATGTTTATTTATAAGTTATTTTTGTAACGCTTTCCGTTTTATTTGAATTAAGTTAGAAATATTTTATTTTACTATTTTAAAATTTCTAATTTTATTTTCGAAAGATTTATAACAGCAGATGGCGCCATTATACATGTACATCAAATTTTTTATAAACTTAATAGAAATATTGAAAATAATTTCCTATAATTTATTCTTAGTTTATTAAATATTTGTAAAAAAAGAAACCTATAATATATTTTTAAAATTTAAATGTAGATTCAATTTTAAAAATAAACTTTTTAAAAGATTTGATAAAGCATTATAGAAATTGCTTTCAAGATTATTTAAATAAAATTTAATTATATAGACATTTAAAAATTAATAAGCAATATTAATATTTATTTATTGTCTTTAGTAGTGAAGAAATATAGTACTGGTACTGTACAGTACATAAACAATAATTAGCTTTCGAATTGGCATATCGCACTGCCCCCTGGACACTAAAATCGAAAATAAAAAACTAAAATGATTTCCTGTTTAATTAATTACATTTAAACAGAAAAATTAACGTTGTAATTTGTATTTTATAATTTATAATATCTTTATCACAATCTACATACATTTTTTAAACATTTGTTATTATTTTTATTATTATTATTATGAACAGGTCAATTTTTTATCATATTTTTATTTTATTGGTTTACGGCAACGCGACTCTACAAGCGATCTGCCGAGGGGGGAATGCTTCCCGGGAGGCCTTTTATGGGAAACAGGCCCTATTTAGGTATTGCAAACCTGAAGAAAACCCGTACTATTGTAGATTTTCTTCTAGAATTTTTGCATTATTCGATTTAAAAGAAAATTCATTTTTTAGAAAAATGCATCAAAATCTTGAAGTAATCTTTTCAAATGTGATTCAGAAGCATTGTACGATAGTTCATTCTTGCATATCCTTTCGCTGCTGTTTCCTATTTGAACTAACGCTGAGAGTAGAGAATAGAAACTACTGAAAACCTAAAACGGAATTTATATTTATTATTTTATTTATAACTATCATTTTATTATTATTAATTCTTATTTTCAGGAAAAAAAATAATAATAAAATAAGTTTCTCCCTTTAGAAAATTCACACCGGACAATTTCTAGAAATGTAAGGCCGCGACTCCACTAGCCGTAAAAGGGCCGTAAAACCCCTCACCGTAAAAGCTTTTACGCCCGAGCAGGTCGTAAAACCAACGTAAAAGCGAGTTGAACACTGCTCAACTCGCTTTTACGTTGGTTTTACGACCTGCTCGGGCGTAAAAGCTTTTACGGTGAGGGGTTTTACGGCCCTTTTACGGCTAGTGGAGTCGCGGCCTTAACCTTTTTTAAATTACAGAACAAGCAAAGGTTCTAATTTATTAAAATAAAGACACATTTACCTTAAGAATAAAATTTTTCTTAGCGTAAAAAAATCCACCAAACGATATTCCAATGGGCATTTTACCGAATCTTTTCATAAAATTCAGCATCTGTAAAAATACAGAACATTTAATAAATTGTATATTTTAGTCGAAAAAAATCGCACGCAACATTAATTTGATAGAAATCCATAGTTGCACAACACTAGCCGGGTGGTTAAAACCACTGGTTCAGTGGTTTTAACCACTCGGCTAGTGGTGGGCAACAAGTGGTTTCACTGTTATTATTATTCACTGTTAAAACCACTCGGAACACTGGTTCAGGTGGTTTTATCCGTTGAACTAGTTTCACTGATAAGTTCATGCCTAGCCAATGGGCTGGCCATATGGAGTTTTCCGAGTTTTCTTTCATGTTTGTAACATAATAAGAGTAGTTCCCCCTCTCGGGACGCATTCCCATGACAGGTGTCGCATTGCTGCGTACAAAGAAACAATAAAACATTAATCAGCCATAGTTATCTTTGATAATAGAGAATCGGCAAATAATAGTATTATTTGTAATGTATTAATTACTAATTCCTAAACGGCAGGCATGGTTTTGTTTCAGGCATGGTCAATTTATACTTTTGTCTAAGACCTCGTACTTTTAAGAACCTCGGGTTCTTAAAAGTACGCATGAATTAGTACAGGTATGCACTAATTCATGCTTATCCATAGTTTGGTCTAAATCCAATTATAGCTAGGATTAAAGAACCTGTACATTATCAAGTATTATGTAATTCTTGGGAACTCAAAGTATTGACAGTTAATGATTGAAATTTACCATTCAGAAACACTTTACATAAAAAAACAATTCAAACTTACTCTCAATTTGTATAGTAAAGATAAATTCGCTCCCGAAAATCTGTTGAATTCTACGAAATTTCTATATAACTGTAAATAGAAAGAAGTATTAATGCAACTAAATTACTGTTTTTAAAAATTCAAATATACTTACAGCCAAAGAAAACCGAGAAAGTCCAAATGCACCAATTATACTCTGAACTAACATTATCGTTACGATTGTCAACAAAACAATGACAATAAATAATTCTAGTTTCATGAAAATACAGGAATAAATCACCAAACAGCTACAGTATAAACAATACATGTATACAACAGCAAAGAACGTTTCTGCCGTTTCATTAATATGCTGCACGTAGAAAAAAATGTCCGAATGTCTTTCCATTACATCTTCCAATCTTTCTTTCAAGTTTGTTGATTTGTTATTGATACTGTTTAGTACAATACTCAAATTTAAAAGTCTCTTATGTAATATTTTGCCCAATACAAAAGAAGACATAACAACACAATTCATCTCCCCCATTGCATATGCAAATACCATTGTTACGAACGTATCACAAAATATAATTTTCTCGTCGGAATTTTCGTGAAATGTACGATATAGAAAAGCATCTATTGCAATTGTATACGCTATAAGAGTAATAAAAGATGATATAATTTGAGACAATAAATACGAATCAATGTCTTTCATTAAATACACTTCTTCTCTGTAAGAGCTTCCGTCGTTAGGGGCCACCAATTTTCTCGTTTGAATGAAGAAAAATAGGAAAGCAAAGAAAATAATGATCATTAGAATACCAGAAATAATCAATATTTCTTTATCCGAAGATTCAAAAATCTTTATGCTGCACACAATATCCACTTTGAGTATCATTAAAAAGATGCTCAAAATAGCGGTTATATAAAGAATTTTTAACGTATTAAGGTAAACGGCATATAATTTCTTTATAATTTTCGGCTGGTTTACTGAATATTCTTCTTTTTTTATAATATTAACTCCAAATATCTCAGAAATGGAAAGAATGGGCAACATTAAGAACAATGCAGATGACTTGGGTGTTGTTTTCATTCTTACTGGATCCTCTGGATCGTTATTCATTTCTTTATTTAAACTGTAGCAATGCAAGTGAAGTTCTCCCTCCAAATAAAACAAACAAAGATAATCCAGATAAAAGATTAATTAGATACGTAATGAAAATGATTTTGATCAGATACAAACAGTGAAACATTCAGTCAAAATTCTGAAGGATATTTATAATTTAGAAATGTACGGCGGTGTTGCTAGGAGCACTTATTACACATTTCTAGCTAAAAATACTTTAATGAAAAGCGTGTAAAAAGATCGATATTTCGATAAATCGATATCTTAATTATATTCATGTTCTTCGTAATTATCGGAGAAAAATATTCTAGAAATTCCAAGTTATTTTTAAAATTAATACAGTAAACCAGGGATGGGCAGCATGCGGCTCGCGTTAGTATATTGTCGCACAAAATATTACAAAACAATATAACGGTCTATAAAATAAAAATTTAAAATATTAACATCTACTCGTCTGTAATCGTACTAAATACCAAGAACCCGCTTCGTATATATATTCGACGCAGTTAGAGACGGCCCTTGGGTTGATTCGTTTTTGCGTTTTTAAGGGGTGCTACAATTGTTTACAAATGCACGTGTACTTTCGTAGACTGTCCATACGCGCTTGACCCTTTTTCAAGACTAAATGAAGCTCGAGGGAGTAATATGCATTCGTAAACAATTCTATTGCTCCTTAAAGACGCAAAAACAAACCAATCCGAGGGCCAACTCTAATTGCATGGTATCTGGTAATTTGACCCGACTTCACTCGATACTTCATATTCAGCTGTAAAGTTTTACCAACGCTTTGTATCGTTGCATTTAATTTTTTGGTATTTTCTACATTTTTACTATTAATCTACTGTGGTTTATCCGAATTATAGAAAAAGGTATGTTAAATATTTGAAATTTTACGGAAATAGAATTTTTAATGTGGAATTTCGAATTTTAAATATCCAAGTTAGAATTTCTGTTTAATAATAAATGTTACTATTAATTTCCAAAATTGAAATTAAAAATGTTTGAACTAGAGAATTATTAATATTTTAAGAACAATTCAGACTTAGAACTGGACAGTAATAAATACAAAACCCACATATGAAAACGTTTCAACTTTGCATTATTTTCAATGCTAAAACTGACCTTGAGGTTCGCACCTGGTTTTGTACAATAAAAGCTCGATATAACGGACGGTCTGGCCAAAAGTAAAAGAAAATTATTTAAAAAAAAAAAAAAAACTCATTCCTTGTAATGGACTCCTGCTACTTCGGATTATTTTTTAGTCCTCGCAGACCATGGTTATTACGGACTTTTTAGTCGCCGTTTCATTTAGTCAAGTCATTCTTTTACAGTCACCTCGTCCGCGACGGCCGGATGGCCGAGCGATGAAGGTGGCAGCCTACCGCTCTGGGGGACCCGCGATCGAATCCGAACGGGTCGAAAATCCCCAGGAATTTTTCGGGGGGTGGTCCGTTCGGATATGTCGGGCCCCGTCCCTCACCACCCGGTCGCCCCATTGTGGGCCTGGCCGAACCCATAATGGGCCTTCTAAAAGAGGCCCTCTTAGTGCCCACAGGGCGGAAAGAGTTAAAAAAAAAAAAAAAAGTCACCTCGTCCGAAGTTGCAGAACCGAACCCCGTCGTAAGTCGAGAAGTGACTAGTTATTTCACCATAGTCGTTGTTTTATTCATTTTATTTGACAAAAGTAAACACAAAATTAATATAAAGTTTATTTTAATCATTGTTTCGGTGTAGATTTTTCATCTTACATGCAGTTTTGGTTTCGTTTTCTGATCGACTTGTTTTTGGACTGCAACTTGAAAAATTTGCAAAATCTATAAATTCCCACTGTCGTCCGTCTGTCTTTCCTTAAACTAGGGGGCAGGAGTCCCCAATTAACTATTTACGAACTTCCGGTTCAAAACCCAAGTCACGTTATTTCAATTCAAAAATTTCCCCCGAAAGGAGTTAGATAAATGACCGGCACTACTAATTTGAGGCGGAGAACATATATCTTAAAAATTAGATTAATTAAAAATGTGATTAAAAATTGCAGCCCAGCATTGTTCAGTTTTGGTTTCATTTCGCCATGGGTGATGCGTCGTGGATTTGTTTGTAAAGCGAAGATATGGATCATAAAAGAAGACGATAAGCTTTTGATTTAATACAAAAAATAGATATATTTCGTTAGATTTAAGATGGAAAATATCAGGATGAAGTTGGTAAAGAAATGTCTCGGAATAAATAGACAACTTCAGACATTTCGATAGCGAGAGAAAAATAACAGACTTTTCTTAAATATGACAGTTCTACTAAAACTAAAAAGTCTTTTACTTTGTCTGATATAATGTAGGCTGGTAATAGGGTAAAATTTTAAATTAAGAAAAAGTACAGCAGTAGTAGCCGTTTTCACTCTTCGTTTTTCGCTTTAATCTAACAATATTTTTTTTTATGTAGACAATTTTGATACAGGTGGTAATTAGTCTAAAGTTGAAAATCAATTTAATCAAGATCCCGTTCTAACGTGATTCTACTATATAATAATATACTGTTTGATATAACGGACGAGTCCGTAGTAATGAGTTATCGCGATAAAATGGACTTTCATTGTGATGAACCAATATCTGCGATTTGTTTTGTGTGATTTTTGTGTGCGGTATATGAATTTCAATCAAATTGGTATACTGCACAAAAATAATTGCACAAAACACATTGCACATATAAAAAAATCGCACAAAAACAGGTTTGAGTGTAGATGTCAACAAGAAAGAAAAGAAAAATTGAAGATGAAAATCGAATTTATAATGAGTCGTGGAAATATGATTACTTTTTCATTCATAATGAAAAAAATCTTGTTTGTTTAATTTGTTCGGAAAGTATTGCAGTTTTTAAGGAATATAACATTAAAAGGCATTACACCACTAAACATTCCAATAGATACGACCAGTTTACTGGAGACTTAAGAAAATAGAAAGTGGAAAAACTGATAAAAGCCGTAACCTCCCAGCAAGCATTCTTAATGAAAACAAATAATGAATCTGATCCGTTACAAAAGCCAGTTATGAAATTTGTAATCTATTGGCAAAAACTCTTCATTGTTATTCTGATGGAATGTTTATAAAGCAATGTATTGAAAAAGCAGTTGAAATTATATGTCCTGATCAGAAGAAGATTTTTGCTAATATTAGTTTATCTCGACGAACAGTTGCGAGAAGAATCGATGAAATGGCAGATAATGTTGACGAATCATTAAAAAAACGAGTAAAAGCCTTTGAATATTTTTTCATTTGTTTGGATGAATCCACCGACATAACAGATACGGTTCAACTTGCAATTTTCATTCGAGGCGTTGATTCAGAATTAAACATTACTGAAGACTTTTTAGATTTAGTTGGGCTAAAAGGAAATACTACAGGAGAAATTATGTACGGGGCTTTTGAAAAAAACCTTAGAAAAAAATGAACTCTCACTATTAAAACTGAGTGGAATTACAACTGATGGCGCCCAGTCTTTCAGAGGAGAGCGACCCGGTTTAATTGGTATTCTCTCGAATAAATTAGCACAAGACGAAAATCCAAATGATTTATTTATTTGCCATTGTGTTTTGCACGTGGAGAATTTATGCGCTAAGAAAATTAATATGGAACATGTTATGGATATAGTAGTATCCACAGTGAACTTTCTGAGAGGTCGTGCATTGAACCATCGTCAGTTTAAAGAATTTTTGTCTGATATTGATGCTGAAAATAATGACGTTGTTTATTTTACTGACGTCAGATGGTTAAGCAAATCTTCAGTTTTACAAAGATTTTACAATCTCTTACCAGAAATAAAATTATTTATGGAAATGAAAGGAAAACCTGTTAAAGAACTTTCAGACTGCGAATGGCTGACAGATCTTGCGTTTTTTGTCGATATTACAATGCATTTGTCAGAATTAAATATAAAAATGCAAAGAAAAAAATCTTATCATATCTGAATTTATAAAAGCATTTATATCCAAGCTCAACTTATGGAACACGCAACTGTCCACTTTATTACACCGCACCGAACCTAAAAATTATTTTAAATATGCGGAGAAAGTCAAGGAACTAGAATAAGAATTTAAAAATAGATTCGAAAAATTTCTTAGCCGAGAAAACGAAATACGAATAATTACGGCACCTTTTTCAGTAAACATAGAAAACGTACCAAATGAACTTCAATTGGAGTTAATAGACTTGCAAAGTAATTTAGATTTGAAAGATACTTTTAAAGAAAAAATTTGGTAGATTTTTATAAAACTTTTATCAAAGAAAATTGTGAGCCCGCAGGTTTTGAGGGCGTGAACTCGAGAGTTCAAAGGGGTTCAGGACCCGCAAGTTCGATAGGAAGTCATCGCGATCCTATCAGAAAGAGAAAGCATAAATCCAAGGCATCGCGATCAGATCAGAAAGAGAAAACAAAAGTCACAGTCATCACGAGTCAGCCAATTAGTCATCGAACATTGAATAATAGACTGGCTCAGTGCCAACAACGATGGTATAAAAACCTGATCGACTCTGGAAAGAGGGCGATCATCCAGGAAGGTCTGAATCCAGTGTCTCCAGTCCCGAATCAGTCTTATGTTCCAATCCAGTGGAACATAAGACTGATTCCAGCTTCCATAGTCCAGGAGGTAGTCGCATACAGTCATCGGACCACCTATCAAGGTATATTGACTTTGTAAACTCTCTCCCACTAGACTGTATTGGTTAGATCGCGATTAGCGATAGGGATATTTTATCCGCATTTTAGCAGTAATTATCTGTATTCTTTATTTTATGTGTATCTTTAGTGTATGTGCGCTTTTGTTAGTTAGTAAACCTTTATTGTTATTTGTCAAACCTGTCTCCTGTCAAAGTAAGGACGCCTGTCGACTTACTGACGCACCTCACCACTCATTTTTGCCCTCCTAGCCATCCAACGACAACGAGATCGGGTTTTACCAACCCGTGCAGCGTAAGTGGTCAGCGAGGTTTCTCCCCTGACCCTCTGCTTATCTCACAAAATCAATTTCCTAACTTAAGAAAGTATGCGGCAAAAATTCTGTCCTTATTTTGTACAACTTACGTATGCGAACAGTTTTTTTTCCGCAATGATTTTAGTAAAAAGTAAAACAAGGAATCGGCTAACAGACTCTCATCTAAAAAATAATTTAAAATTAGCGATGACAAATATTCAGCCAAATATATCTGATATATTACATTCGCATCAATTCCAGCAGTCACATTAAGTACAGTATACCTATGTTAATTTATGAATAAATATTTGTGATTTACCCGTATTTTTTATTTTTTTCTTATGTGCGGCCCGCGTTAATTCAGAAGTTTCAAATGTGGCCCTTACATAGAAAAAGGTTGCTCATCCCTGCAGTAAACAATGTCTAAAATTCCTAACAAGTTAATAGTTTTTTTTTTCCATCAAGGCTATTAACTTGTTAGGAATTTTAGACATTGTTTACTGTATTAAGTACTCGTTACTGTATTCGTAGGAAATTAACTTATTCGATTTTTTCAGCATTCTGAACCGTACTTTAATTAATAGAAGAATAAAATAAGATTTGAATGGAAATTCCAAAAAGAATTGCGTAACTTCGCCGACTGTTATGAGAATTTATTTAAAAAATAACTTTTATATTATTAATTATAATAAATAAACTTGAGTTTGGCGCCATCTCTTACTAGATTTTGTTATAAAAATGTTATAACTATATATATAAACGAGACGAGTTGATAATAATAATAATAATAATCACAGAGCCCAAACGGTTAGGAGTTGAAAGTTGAAATTTGGTACACAGTTAGGGTATGTCACGAGAACGCACACTAAGAAGGGATTTTTCGAAATTCCTCTCCACGGGGAGATAGACAGGATTAAAGCTTCTATATACATTATCGAGACGTGTCCAAACGGTTAGGAGTTGAAAAGTGAAATTTGGTACACAGTTAGGGTACGTCACGAGGACGCACACTAAGAATTGATTTTTCGAAATTCCTCTCCACGGGGAGATAGACAGGATTAAAGCTTCTATATACATTATCGAGACGTGTCCAAACGGTTAGGAGTTGAAAGGTGAAATTTGGTACACAGTTAGGGTACGTCACGAGGACGCACACTAAGAAGGGATTTTTCGAAATTCCTCCCCACGGCGAGAGGGACAGGATTAAGTCTTAACACTTCCATCAACAATGGAAGTGTTACGTAACAATGAAAATGTTAAGAGAAAGCGACGTGCAAGACGCAGATGCAGTTTTTTTCGTTTTTGCGGGAAATCGAAATATTTTTAAACTCACCTAAAAATTCTCTAATTAGTCTGGAAACAGGGGAACCAAATTCTTGCATTCTGTGAAAAGGTTGACTATAACGTAATAATCTTAATCTCAGTGGCGTGCCGTGACATTTGATGATAGAGAAGCTGTGTTTCTGTAAGAAGCCGACTTCCAGGGGCAATCAGTTAATTGCGCGTCAGTGATGGCCTAGGATCCATTCGTACGTGCGTGGTGGAGGAAGAGACGGTACCTGACAAAAACCGACAAAAAAGAAACATAAAATAAACATATACTATGTACAAAATAGTTTTCTTTAGAACAATCAGCCGTTCGGACATCCTGAGCGTCGATGTGGTTCTTTGATGGTCGATCGAAGGTGGTCCCCGGGACAGAGGCGTTGACAAGTCTGTAGGGCACGGGGAGACTTCCTCTGTTTGCGTCGGGGACACGGTCGAAGTCCAAAGTGGTACGGGTTACAGGTTTGCACAATAGACGAGAAATTGTATTTTTTTTTTTTTTTTTTTTTTTTTTTTGCGCGTTGTGTTTGCGCGTTTGGTTATTCGGAACGTTAACCGAGTGCGAGGTGTCCTCGATTGTCGGAGATTATATCAATCTCCGTTCTTTCTTTTGTCCATTTTATTAATCATTCTCCCTCAATCACGCTTCCCGAGTGGTTGGTCCCTGGTTACTAAAGGTAACGAGACTCTTACCTGGAGCGGGAGAAAAATCAAAACCAAAGATGAATTCGATCTTCCACCGATGATAGGACGACTTCCTTCCGCGATTTATGGTTTCCGCCTCGCAGTTTGATATAAACAATGGTCCGACTACAAACGACTTTTACCTATGTTTTTTTAAACTAATAAATTTTTCTCTAAATTAACCGTTTTTATCGCGCTTTTCGTGACGGGTCAGACCTGTCCGGTACATCAGATTTCCATAAAAGTTTTAAACAAATACTGGAAATGACAAAAATAAACAATTTATGTATTACAGTTCTAAAATACATAAATAATACATACATAATACAAATTGATATGATACAAACAATGATAGAAAAACTTGTTTTTTTAATTTTTTATAAACTAACTGTATTCGGCGATTTTTTCCGCAAAGTCGTTAATTACTTTATCATAAAAGTCGCTGGTCGTCGACTCCATCAACGTATTTGAAAGCTCTTTTTCTATCGAAAGCAACGCTAGCGACGACAATTTTTCCTCCGACCGAGTGAGTGTTCCTGGCCAATGTATGAATTTGCTTCGTGGTCGAAAAACTGCGCTCAACAGACGCATTGGTAGATGGTATTATAAAAATTAATGATATTAAATCATATAATTCTTTTAGTACATCTTTGTTCGGATCGACACTAATTATAATATGTTTTATGTTTAAGAGTTACTTGTCAATATAGTCCGGACACGAATATAAATATTGCGATTCGCTACGTAATTTAGATAAATCAAAAAATTTCCCATAAAATTTACTTAATTTAAAGAATTAAAACACGCTTGGAAAAATTGTTTTTCATAATATTAAAATTATTAACATCTAAAAGTGATAAAAATTCTAAAGATTTTGTCTGAAAATCAGTCAATATAATTACAGTATAATTAAAAGAAAATTATAATTAAATATAACTTTGCAAAAAAAACGTACATAAAAATAACATTGAATACTTTTTACTTTTTAAATCTTAAAACAATTCACTTAGTCAGATACAGTAGCTCCCTACCCGGTGGCTAAAGGATAGATAGAATCGTTAGAAGCGTTACACGTGTGTAGCTTCCACCAGGGGTGCATATACTTTTCGTTTTGTATGGATCGATCTGTAAAATCGGATCAGTCCTTGTCACGTGATACAGATAGCTTCTGTCATGGCAGAAAGTATACAAGTAGGATCGAAAATGGCGGCAAACATTTGTTAGTTAATAATAGTCTCTGCTTGTTAGTTAACATATACGTATAATATTTTTAAAATTCAGTATAATATCTTTTAAATTCTATATATGTTAATTAACAAGGATCAATTAATTAAATTAAAATAATCCATTTTATCTCTCGATATTAAAACTGTAGTTCGTACTAAACGACATACGCTGTTACGAATTATCGTTTATTTGACAAAATTGTTTGTGCTTATTCATACGAATTTTTAAATCGTATTACTATGTGAATAAAATTATTTTCCACAAAATAAAATTTAAATAAAAATTTCACAAAATTAAAAAATAAAACTTGCAGAAAAGATGAAAGTGCATGCCATACATTCTTGAGGTACAACTTCGCAAAATTGTATCTAAATACTTATTTTTTCATCTCAGTTTATCGGATATTTTAATAATGATGTTTTTACTTGCCATTTTATAAGTTTTAAATAAGTTTCTTTGTCAACAATTAAACGTGTTTCTTCGTTATTTACTGTAAGCTTAACGTCAACCATGGTAGCCGCCATCTTTAATCTCTTATCCGATCCAAACGATCCTACTCTCTGCTCGGATTAGTTTGATCGCGATCCAGTTGATCCTAGATGGCGTTTGTATACGCAAATAGAGATCGATCGGATCGCAGTAGTTCCTTTGTATACACGATTTGAACGATCGAAGTGATTTGGAATCAGTTTGATTCCAAAAGTATATGCACCCCAGCTAAACCAGATGAGGTTGTAAAGCGCATGCGCCAATGCCCTCTGGCTGCTTTACACCATTCAGTTATTCTCGCCGTGGAAGCTGTCTCGTAAGCGCTTCCATTCCGCCACTGATATTCGAATATACAATAGCAATCTTTTCGTTTTTTTCACAGGTAGTATAGAAATTTGTAATAAGATACATAATGCAGTTATAATAAAATATCAATTTTAATTAATTCAAAGTACGTTAAAATATGAAAAATTTATATTTTAGAAACTACAAGGAAAGGTCGTTAGAAAGTGGAAGCGGCGCTTCCACCGCTTCCAATGACGGCACGCCACTGCTTAATCTTCGCTATCGTTACTTTTACCCGAGCAACGCCGGGCCTATCTGCTAGTTATTAATAATTATAAAATGGCAAAAGCTTCATGTTGAGGATAGAGTCGAGTTTTATAAATAAATTGTAAATGTTAATAACGAGTATCTTTCGTATCGTACTTAACTCTAGAATCCTTCAGTAGTAGGTTTGAGAATTTCTATCAGCAATTGCAACATCCAAAAGTTTTCGGTGACGATACAATTTTTTAATCTCATTTTATTATGCACTGTGGGCAAGTAATTTCCAGATATTTCTCTAATGTAATTTTTTTAATACAGTACTACAATTTTCTTTTTCAATCTTTCTCTCATTCATGAAAATAAAAAAAAAAGTGATTGAGCAAACAAACCGTTTGCAAGTGTATTTGTAGTGATAGCTTTGAATCAACTGCTGAATGTCACGCAACGAGCTAGAATATAATACTGTGCATATAGTATAGTATATATATTCTAGTCGTTGAAACGACGCCATGTTTGAGGAAAATCGCCATTTTACATTTAGTCAAGGAGGTGTGGCATTTGTGTTATGTAAAGGCAATAAGTTGGAATATTCTAACTCGTCAATAGTACCATTGTTACCACCAAGAGGGCTGCAACCATGGTCATAGCCACTATATGTGGTATATTCTAACTCATTGATGTCACTCAGTTGATGCCACCAGCAACTGCCCACAGTACTGATACTGCGATTTGTCATAGTTTGCGACTGATACTGGTACTGATACTACCCTCTGTCTGCTGCACAGTCAAGTGTCAACACATGGTGCAAATCGTTTCAAAAAATTCACCAACAAAATTTTGCTTAATATCAAAAACTTACGTTAATTGATTAATTAAACGCTTAAACCGATAAATGATATCATTTCGCTCAATCGTAGTAACTGAATATCGCGCATATCGAATTTGCGTTAAGCGAGGTTTTCCAGTATAATTTAATAACTATAAATTTAGATCTGATGCTTTGCTGTTTCAAATTATATTGAAGATTGCTGATGTGTCGAAATCGGATTGGTCTTTTCACAATAACATTAGTCTATACTATTCTGTAATACAATGTTGCAAGACGCCCGGATGGCCGAGCCGGTAAGGTGGCAGACTACCACTCTGGGATCGCATCCGGACGGATCGAAAAATCCCCAGGAATTTTTCGGGGTTGATCCGTTTGGATATGTCGGAGTCCGTCCCTCACCGAATCCTCCTCCCGAACCCATAATGGGCCTTCTGAAAGAGGTCCTCTTATTCCCTATTTCACCAACAGACGATTAGGCAAATCGCAAGCTTAACAACTATCACTAATACAGGATTATTGATTTTGCGTTCCACCATTC
Organism: Centruroides vittatus; assembly: GCF_030686945.1. Classification (NCBI taxonomy): domain Eukaryota; kingdom Metazoa; phylum Arthropoda; class Arachnida; order Scorpiones; family Buthidae; genus Centruroides; species Centruroides vittatus. The sequence continues at coordinate 599,262 of NW_027122289.1, read as the reverse complement.
TAAGATTAGACCTAATTTGGCATTAGTAACTAATCCGTCAAATTCGAGCGATTAGTGTACTAATCTCGGTAAACATAGCGGAAGATTTGTCTTACTTTGCAGAGTACGTGTATGAAAACGAAATAATACAAAATTACTTTCGAATTCCACGACGATTAATTTGTGATCGATTCAGTCCTATTGAAAGGTTTGACGATCAACTGTTTATCAAAAGGTATAGGCTTTCTAAAAGAACTGTTGTACATGTATGTGAAGAAGTCAAGCACCTGTTGCCATCATATAATACAAGAAGAAACCATCCTATATCACCTCTATTGCAGTTATTGATTACTTTACATTTTTATGCCACTGAAAACTTTAATCACGAAGTAGCGTAATCATTCAAGCGTAATAATCCCCAAGTTTATAATTAACGTCAAGTTTTAATTATCCTACATACGAAATCAAGCGTATGTACGATAATTAAAACTGTATCTAAAGCGTTGAGGAGCCTTTTCAAAAAAGTACATCGCATTTCCATCGACCATGCTGGACTATAGAATTATTACTATAGTCATTAAAAATTTTTATGATATTGCTAAGTTTCCAGATGTTATAGATCAGGGCTGCCCAACCCGCAGCCCGTTACGTTAAATTGTGTGGCCCGCTAAGCGATATTATATATCTATTAAAACTTTTGTTTCCCGTTATGTGTATACCAAAACAATTAAATAAATGAAAATTTGCATGTGTCATTGTTATAATGCGTAAGTGCGAGTACGAACTCTTGGTATAACAATAAAATCTTATTCATTTTGTATTTGTTTTACTTTTTTAACAACATGTTTGCCTAAATTGTGGCCCACCGTAATATTACGCGTGATCAAAGTGCCCCGCGAAACAATTTGGGTTGGCCAGGCCTGCTATAGACTGTATTCATATTCCAATTTCATCTCCTGGAACAAATGCAGAATTATTTAGAAATAGGAAAGGTTATTTTTCAATCAATACCCAGGTATGTTAAATTTTATATTATTTTTTTTTATCAGAGTGCTTACATGAATAAATTCTGTATGTATTTAAATTTTAATAAAGATAAATATTACATCTTTCATTCAATTAATATTTTTAAGTAGTCAGTGATGCTAATTTACTAATAAGAAATTTAGTAGCACGATGGGCTGAATCAGTGCATGATTCTACAATATAAGATATAAACAAATTTACTTTCGACAGGGACATTAAAATCAGCATCACTGTCAACAGGATTTGAGAGAGGCGTAAATTGCTCGGTTATTGCTCAAAAGAAATTTTATCAATAGTTTTTAATGAGGAATTTTTAATATGATATTTTAAATTTTCAAAAATAATAAAATATAAACATAAAATAAATTCGTATCTATACAAAATAATGAAATATTTAAAAATTTGTTTCTATTAAATTAATGCTTTTTTATATTTTAGGCATTTATTACGCATGAATTAAAACGTTACAATTTTCAACAAAATTAACAATTTTTCCATATTCATAATTATCATTTTAGATTTTGATATTTATGATAATACTAACTGTACCCGGCCACACGTTGCTGTGGCTCAAAATGTATCTATTATAAATGTATAACACTCCCCGCGGGGGAAAATTTCAAAAAATCCCTTCTTAGTGTACATTCTCTTGGCGTACCCTATTAAAACGTAATCAAAAACGCATCTAAAATAGAATAATAGAAGACCAGTTCTTCACTGTAATCCTTAATTTTGTCCCTCTCCCCGCGGCGGGAATTTCTACATCTATATAATATAAAAACACACGCGTATTCGAATGCAACGTTGTGTCAAAATTTCAAAGCAATCGGTTAAGAACTTTTCGAGATTTAAGATTTTGAACAAACGAACATTTACATTTTTATTTGTATAGATAAGGCCGCGTTTCTTTATGCAGCGCTCGAGAAACGCTTTACAGCGATACGCTAGAATTGGTTTCTAATTGGCCAACACTGCTCATGACGTCATTTCGCTACACTCTCGCTGCATAAAGAAACGCGGCCTAAATTTAAAGCGTCACCATATTTTCTCCACCTGGTGATAATTATTGGCATACAACTTTTATCATATTCTTACAAAAGATAAAACCACGCGATAGAAACAACTATAAAACGTTTAATATAAGAAAAATTTATAATAGAATTATTTATTTTCAATTTCCACAAAAATTCACACTCTTGTCTGAATTTAATCATTTGATAAAAATAGGAGTATGCATTATGATAACACAGTAAAACGATATTGTAAGGAAACTTTACTTAGTGTTATTAATTTAAAATGTTTTCCAGTGCATTTTTTGAGAAAGACAAGTTTTATAAATTGAAGAATATTTAAAAAATATTTTATATATTTTTTCTGTTAAATTTATTAAAGTCTCCATCTATCGGACGAAAACGTAATCGGATCGATGGCCATCCCATCGTTCTATTCGCAGCTGGTCAATGGCGAACGCGAAGCAATGTTGATGATGATGGACGAGTGTCCAAATTCTGTCCAAAATCATACGGGTCCAAACTCACCTCCATCATTAGGACCTATAAAAACAAACCAAGACGAAATCCAACAACAGCAGAGACCGAGATATTCTATACCCGGCATAGTACATTTTATACAACACGAATGGACGAGGTTCGAAGCCGAAAGAGCACAATGGGAAGTGGAAAGAGCGGAATTGCAAGTGAGTAATAACCATTAGATCGAAAATTTCCTTTGTATAATAATCGTATATTACGAATTAACACATCGTTCGATCGCCTTGTTGGTTTTTTGACATTTCCCCGTCGGCCATCTTGTTTTTCAAAATGGCGTCGGTATACCCGAATTTTGTTATCTTTTATTATTTTCTGTGTATTTGATGTAATAGTTCTTATATTTTAAGCTTCTAAATCGAATTTATTAGCTTAAAATCTCCATTTATGCCTCGATTTCTTTATAAATAAACGAAATCTACATCATCAGAAAGTTCTGCATTGTAAATGTATTAAATAGTAATTAATTATATGTATAATTGGTAATTTATGATGAATTTAAAGCAATTTTAACTCATATAAAGCTTCTGATTTCTAAATTAAAGGTTATAAATCAATGTTTGATAATTAAAAATAATTTTTTTTATTATTATTAATTTTTTATGGTTTTATTTTACAGCAAGATTCATTGTTTTACTATGTTTAAAGCCTTGTTTTAATACACTACCTTTGAAACATGTTAAAAATTATCATCAAAAAACGTAAATTAAAAAAAAAAACCTTAACCCGAACTTAAAATGCCTTAAAAACCGCTTTTATGAAGCTGAAAAATCTTAAAAATTCACATTAAATGTAGAAGATTCTTGAAATTTACCATATAACAGTTTTATAAACATAATTCTTAAACAGAAAAATATATTTTTTAAAATAATAATAAAAGGAAGAGTTTGTTAGGTACGTATTCTTTTGTTTTACATAAACACAATTTCAATGATCTCCGTGCAGATTGCAAAATAAATTTCGTGTACTTACAATTGTTTGATTCTCTAAAAATGTAAGAATCATTAATAATTCATTGCTAGTTTCTAAAAATATATATATATAGAAACTATACAGAAACACACTTTTGAATGTATTATTATTATTTTTATAGCTTCAATTTAAAATTAACTAATTATAAACATTACGACATATTGAAATTTTACTTAAATATTCTTATATTATTTTATTAATTAAATTTTACTTTGTACTTTTTTTATATGGATTTAAATTCTTATTGACGAACGTTATTTTGGGTGGCATTTAATTATGAGTAATCTGATCCTCAAAAATTTTCTTTTTTTTTTAATTTTAACAACATAAAAGAATTTGATGGTGTAGGATCATTCTTATTTTTTTATTATTATTAAATATATATAAATGGCCGAACAAAGATACAAATGAGAGCAATTAAAATCTTAAAGATTAATGTATTTAAATTATCTGGAATTATATAAATGAAGCATGATGTATTGGAATTATTTATGGAAATTCAATATTTGTAGATCTTTTATTTTAAATTATTTTCTTAGTTGTTTTGGAGGACTTGTTTATAAACTTAAAAAAAAAAAATTGATTATATTTTACTCCAGAATTTTTTAAATTATTTATTTAGGTTTAGATTTAATTCCTATGCCAAATTCATTTATTTCTCTACTAGGATCAGATCATAAATATTTGATGTATTGATTTGGCAAATATCCCTTATATCAGATTTTATATTCATAACTTGGTTTAAATATAGTTTCTTAGATTCAGCCGCGTTTTGTGTTTTTCATATATCTTTTGATTGTAGATGTTTAGGTCTATATAAAATGATTCTACGATAAGAAGTTTGCTTGGTTTTGTTATAGAAATCTTTTGTTCGTATACAGAAATGAACGTTTATATAAATACCAACATAGATCTGAAATTTTTTTCAATTTTAATTTGCTGGTTAAAAGGCTTGGAAACTAAATTTATTATTGTAAGAATTGTATAAGTGTATTAAAAAAAAAAAAACCCTTTCTGGCAAATTCCCAAAAGCAAAAAATTTTTCTTTATCATTAGCAGAAATTATTCATTTTGGATAATTTATTAGGAATTTTAATTAATTATCTTTGCTTAGCAAGGTAAGAATATTTATTTTCCCTGAATTAAAAGGAATTTATTTTCTCTTATATATTCTTCATGTTAAAATTTATTTGATAAGACCAAAAATAATAATTAATATAATTAGAATTTTTGATTATTTATGGTATCTTAGGGCATAAAATGTAGATTTTTGTATCATATTTTAATTTAATTGTTTTTGCCAAACATGAAATCAAGTTTTGTTAACAAACTGTTTTGACTTATCGAAAAAAATCATGCAGTAAAAAATAAGTTCTGCTTATCAACTAGTTAAATACATAATTCAGTTTATTTTAAATCATTTAATAAATTATTTAACTTTTTTCTCCCATTTAATGTCTAATTGTCTATTTGGATTTCTCGACATATCTGAAATTGTAGAATTGCTATAGTAATTTTATATCTCCATACATGTTATTCGATATGTTTACTACTAATATATTATTGATAGTAAATTGTGGCATTACTTTTTTTTTTATAAAAATTTGTTGATGAATTCAGAACTTTCATTTCCTATACAAAGTATTTGTGATGATATTGTAAAATACATTGCATAACAGGAAACAATACACAAAATTGAAAATCCGGGGAATAAAATATTACAGCATATATATGAAATAAAGTTTTATATCCTTAAATTTCACTTTTAATCCTTTGTAAGCTTAATTTATGGCAGAGAAGCTTAAGTATTAAAATATTTTGTTAATTGCAAACATAAGATAGTAATTAGATGCTTTGTGGTGTAGAAATTGCAGAGAGCAAGTATGATTAGTTCATTTCTAATAAGTTTTTTTTTGTCACTGTTACAATATATGGTAGTAGTCAATAGAAATATATGCAATGAAGTAATTTGATCAATTAGAATAATTGATCAAATTACTTCATGCTGTAACATATGATAGACATAACTTGCAATTTTTTTTTTAAGATTTGCATATCTGCATCCAACAAAATTAAATTCTAGCATAAAAATCATCTTTTAAAGTGCATTGATTATAAATAAGATTGTCACAAATGTGGTTTTCGATTAAAGCAACAATCTGCCATATTATTGGGCTAGACTATATAAGAAAATGTTTAATGTTTAATTTGGAATTTTATTGTTATATTAAAAAATATTATATATTGACTAGATTTACATAAGCAGTATCGGAGTGAGATGTGATTCAGTTTATGCTTATTGTCGTTTATCTTTCATCATTAGTTGATCAGCAGAATGAGTATTCTTAATTTTAATAATATCCTTTTATATAAAAGCATTAATATTTTTTCCTTATTATAAAAATTATAGATTTATGAAGTTCTATTGTTAGAGCAAGCATGATATTCAGTTTTTGATATTCGTGTGATATGTTGATTGAATTTTAATTTATTTGATTTGAATAGAAGCTTAGGTATCTTAAATTATTATTAAATTTTTTTCATTTAGGTTCATTCTTATTTATAATAGGTGAAAACTTGAAAATGTAAAATCATGTAAACTACATCCAGAATGAAAGTGAAATATTCATAAAGAACAGGTATTGCTTACACTGCAGAAATAGGTGCTAGTGGGAGCATTTATTATCTAAAACTATCGAAAAGATTATTGATTTGGGAAATAGAAAACATACTTGAATTAAAAATAAAGTACTGAAACAATGGTATTTCAGTCTTCTTAAGTAAATAAATTAATTAAATTTTTTGAATAAAAAAAGTCATCACAGAAAACTGGTTATTGTATGATTACTAGTATAAGCAATGCTGGCTGAATGGACAAGATGATGAGGTAACTGCCTGAAGTGGCAGATTGAGAAGGGCAACAAAAAGTTCAAAAGGAGAAAAATAAATAAATAAAAATAATAGCCAAATACACTGAAGTCCCATAAATGTACTCTAAAGTCGTTTATAAATAGTTCAGCAAGAAAGTGCTCTCTGTTGGCAACCATTCTGGAAGTTGGGGCAGCAAAAATTGGTATTGCCTCATCTGCAAGTTACCATTGAGCCAGTATTAAGTATAAGGATTTGTTATCTAATCACAAGCTTATTCTGGAATAAGCTACTGTATAACCTTGTATTAAACTAATAATAATCTTTTCAGAGTCCAGACATTTTTATATATTGTACAAATCTATATATATACATACATATATGTACTGTATATAACTCAATCTACAGCAATATACTGTATATAACTCAAAGATTATATATATATTGAAATATATATATAATCCTTGAGTTTTATATAGTATTTTGCTGAATTATCTTGAATTTAAGCTGGCTGTTCTTAAATGTATTTGCATAAATAAGACTAAAAGTATTCCTAATATTTATTTTAGTGTATAGTTTTACTCGTAGGTGTAATACTATTGGCAAAGAGAATTGTACTCGTCCGAATGGCACTGATCTTTAATTTCAGTACTGAAATCTCTGTATTTGATAATTTTTTCAGTTGGTCTGTAAGGTGTTAGATTAAGCATAGTTGTCAATGAAGCATGTAAATTTAATGCTCTTCATCAATTGTTATATTTTACATTAGTTGTTTTATAATATATATTGAATTACTGAATGAAATTAGTTGTTATGGAAAAAGCAAAAATACCAATTTTATATTTAAAACTTGATAATGTATAGTCAATTTTTAAAATTGTTTTATACTAATTATTGTCTACCATTTGATTTAATGAGAGTTATTTATTGAATTTTTAACTTATTTGCTAGAACATTTGAAATATAGAATAGCTAAAATCTGCCACGTGAAAACATAAGTTAGTTGATAAGCTATTAATCATGATAATGGTTTTGGTTGATGAACATTGGCTAACAACTGCAAAAACAGATTATTTAGCAGATTTCGAAGGCATAGTCATTTTTTTGTGGAGGGTCATGACAGGAGAATGGAGAATTCCCCCATTTGTAGGTTGCTGGGAAGTTGCAGTGGGTCTTTGGTACCGCTTTCAAGAAAACTGGTCGAGGGAAATATTTGGTGAAATTTTTTAAAGAAGAGGTATTGGATAATAAGAATAATAAGAGTATCATAAATTTAGAGATAATAATAAGTACACATTACAGTATTTTCAGGTTGAAGGTATTTCTTTCATATCTTCAATGATGCTAACCATTGGCAGATTTTGAGTTATGATCTATCTGAGCATTGATTTTTATGTAAGTTCATCTTAAGATCTATAGTTGTGTCATAGTTAGGCAGTGTTATTTTATAATTAAATTTTTCTGGACTAATATAATTAAAAAAAAATTACAAAAAGTAAACTCATTCATTTACATAAACTTCATTAATTATCACTTAAATTAAATTTAAATTTATGCAAATCATAAATTATTTAACATTCTCTATTGTATTGAATTTATGGAGTGAATAATTTTTAATTTTTGACAAATAATTTAATGGAATTGCGAAGACTGTTATATGATATATTTTTTAAATATTTTTTATTTTATGCTTGGATTATAGAATAATAATTTTAATAATATGAAGGTAATCTGTCAGCTGTTGAAGACTAGCTCCTGTTTTTTATACAAGGTCATTTTATATCATATTATACATTGACGATGGATAAAACAATCAAATTGGACCTTGAGTTAATTAGGAAATCAAAATATTTTCTGTTTCACTCAAATTATGTAGAATATTGCACTGAATTTCATAGTCTCTTAAATGAGTTTCATTCAGCTCCATTTTAAACACATGAATATATTTCTTAGTATAAAACGTCATTGCTAACTCATTAAAATGCTTAATTTTAACAATAATTTGTATGATTGGTGACAGACTACATTAAATAATCAAATAGAGGTGATAGCTTACTGTTAATTTATGCATCATAGCAGTGTATTGGTAGTAAATTGTCTCAACTTTATTAGGTTTGATTTGTTAAACTGTCAGAAAAACTTGTGCTAATTATCTAATTATATTAACAATTTAGTAATTACAATTATTATTATTATACTTAAATAAACAAATTGTCAAATTTAATTTAGAAAAATATAGCAATAAAATGACAACACACTGTTGAATTACAGTGATTTAATTATTACAAAATACATTCAATGCATTATATAATTTTATAGTGTCTCTACAAGCAGAAGAGATGAATGTTGAATATTTAAAATTATTGATTTATAACAATAACGAAAATAACTACTTCTCAACTTTGAAATGTTAATCTTTTGAATATTATTTTGTTTATATCATTTTAAAACTCCAAATTATTTTAACATTAAATATTTAAAGAACTTATTTTTAATTATAAATCTGTTGAGGATAAAATTAGATTCTGTGACTAGACATTGATTTAAGTTACGCAAATGGTAAACTTCAGTCTTTCCAAGGCTTACGTATGAAGCTGGATTAGGAGCCAAAACAGTCATTAGGTTTTTTCCTCTATGCTTAGGTAGATTAAGCATTTTCTTCTTAGTCTGTTGCTGATAACTTGCTGTCTTGTTATCTGCTGATATGATGCTATTTTTATGTGGTTAACCTGTTTTTGTTTTCCTATAACATTAATTTGGTTCTAATTAATATATAATATGTTTTCCTAATTTGCATAGTATTAAATCATCTAGTTTAAAATGTAACTTTGCTATTAATGTATGCTATTTTGAAATAATTAGATTAAAATTTTTTTATAGTCACGACATGACTGACTAAAATGTGGTGCCATTTATATACACTGTAACATTAACTGCATAAATTATATATATATATATATATATATATATATATATATAAAATTAAAAATAAAATATATACTTGTACACTTGAAGAGTTTATTTACTTAACCTGAATATTTTAAGTTTATTGATAACTTCTTTAATGCATATTCTGTATAAAATTTAAGTAAAGAATTATCATTTGTAGTTAAATGGCATGTTAAATTGCTCAAATTGATGATGCAATTTTAATCTTTAGAGTTACTTTTATTATGTAATTTGTTTTCATGTGTATTAAAATAACAGTACGTATCTGTTGTGTGTACGTGTTTGTGTCTGCTTAGAGAAAATTTTGTGCATTTGTACATCTTCCACCAAACTTTGTAATAGTTCTCATTAATTTAATATTGTATTGAGTATATGAATTAATTTTATATTCTGATTCACAAGTAATGTTTTGAGCATTCTTGTTTATCATTTAACCAGTTTTAAATTAATAATAATAATTAAAAATATACACCTGATTTAGTTCCTTCATTATTTTTCCATATCTTAATTTATGCAAGGTTTATAAAAAAATGACAAGTTACATTTTATTTTTAATTTTGAAAGCTTTGTCACGTTAAATATATCGAATCGGAATGTAAATATTGATAAAATTAATCTCTCATTGCAGTTATCTCTACTGCCAACGGAATGGGCATTAAATAATTTGGATTTTTCTTTAAAAGATAAAATCAATTGGAATATGAAAATACTTCAGTTAATTCTTCCATGGTACTTAATTAAAAAGGAATGTTTATAATGATTCCATCTGATTAATTTTTGTTCCGAAAAGATGCAATTAAGTTAAAATAGAAAATCTATAAATTGCATTATTGCTAAGTAAGAAAAATATGATATTGTGGAATAGGACAAAAATAATCCCACGACAATTCTGTTGTTATATCAACGACGGTTCATTAAGGATTTTATCTATACGATAATTGATTCCAATCTAAATGTACCTGTACCTGTTACTAAGATAATTAAATAGTCTTACTTTTCAGACAGTCTGTCTGTCATTAACAGACACAGTAAACAACACTAAGATAATTTTTAATAATATCCATTTTAAAATAGTTGTACATTCACGTAGTTCGTTGTCATACTCAAGTTGTGCAATAATTTAACTGTTTAACATGTTAAATGAAGCAATTTCACATATGGTTAACTTTTCCTTTGAACTCTTTAATATCAATACTCAATAACAACATAGCCGAATAAATAGTAAATTATTTTTTAATGTTTTGTATTAATACGTTTCTTACAGTAAGATAAATATGGCGATCAAATATCCATCAAAATGAATAAAAATATGGCTGTTCTTAATTAATGTACAAAGCCAAAATTTTTCCTTATCGGGTGGTTACGTCATCAAATTTAGCTTTAATATTAAGTTGTATTTCTTTATTGTAATAAATTATTTATTTATTATTTTGGTAAAATTAGACGAAGTTGTACGTAAAATGAATTACATTTTAATCAGAACCAATTAAAGTTTTCAAGTTATTTAAATCTTTCAGCTTTTAAATTGGCACTTGCACAAGTACTTTTATATAAATAAAATATATAAATTGGTTTAATTCAAAATATTAAACATAAAGTAAGGAAGTTTCTGATGGTGTCCTTTGTCAACTGCATTGTCATTCACAACATTATTAAAAAAAAAATCATCTTTTTCAGTAGGTTAATTTGTAAAATTGTATGTATGTTTATTTATTGAATTAATAATTAATTTGTTCAGAGTAAATTTTTTTTTCTATACTTTATAAAAGCAATAGATAGGCAACTAATAAAATTGGATGAAAGTTTATTCTTCTACAGATGCTAAGTCAACAGGATAGGATAAGTTCATTTCATCCAATATCTAGGGAAGAGATATTTTTGGACGTTTCCAGTTTTATCCTCAAGTAACTTGATATCATAAGTTTAATCTTTACTTACGGATCTAAAATAACACGAAGGGATTTATTATATGAAATTATGTTTAAGGTAAAATGAAAAGGGGGAAAAAATGAAATGATAGAAAATTATTTTGATTTACAATTGTTTTTTCCCCCCTTCTCTCTCTCTGAAACTTTTATGAATCTGTATAAAAATTTTAAAGAATTAGAAAGTATGTTTAGTTATTTAATTTTTTATAAGTTTTTATTTTACAAAAAAAAGAGACCATACAGAAATAAAACATAGCTAACTTATATTTATATCAAATTAATTTAGATATTTTACAGGTACAGCTTGTATAGGATATATAAAAATATATACTTTAAAGGCTTTGTATTGTAATGTTATTGGAGAATTTTTTTTGTCAAATTAATTAAAAAACGATTTTAAAAAAAAATATTTTAAATATTACTTTTTCTTATTCTGTTTATTAAATATTATTTGCGGTTTGTTATAGATTTAGTTGTTTAGATTGAGTTTTTTTTTTTTTTACTGTTTAAAAATCAAATCTAATTAATTTATCATATCTAGTTTATAAATGGATTTTAGTTAGTGATTTTCTTATAATGAAGCCCAAGAAAATGCATAAAATGCTTGCATTTGTGTGATATGAATCATTGTTCATGGTGCTTCTTGAACAGAATTAAATTTAAGAAAGGTCAGTACAATAGATTCTAAAGTTTATTTTTGGCAGAAATAACTGTTTGTTCATAAAAATTCGGAAATGTAAAACGTTTTAGCAATAATAATAAAGCTTATATTAGTAATTTGACTGTATCTGTTGGTCTCTAGTGACAGTTTTAAAAATTGTCTAGAGTTTCATTTTCTGCTCTATAGACACTAAGAGATCTTTTTCCAGTTCTGTTGTGGGTTTGGCCAGATCTATAATAGGATGGCCGGTAGTGAGGACGGGGCCTTAAATATCCAATATAATCGCATATGAAAAATTCCCAGGGTTGCTCACCTGGATTTGATTCCAGTTTCCTTAGAGTGATAGACTGGTGCCTTAACCATCTTTTTCATCAGGCTTTTGGGATAGTTTGAAATGCGATGTATATTATTTTGCAAAATTTTTCCACGAATAGAAATCACCATTTCAAAATTTTAAACAAATTAGAATAATTTTTATTAAATTGGAAAACTGAAAGTAATATTTCTGTTTGTTTTCCAAGTTAATAAGTGTTTTATTTGAATATTATGATTTTTATTTTTCTTATATTTTTGTCATTAACTAGTTGACTTTGTTTCTGAATTCTTAAATATTATCAGATATTGAACTGCTTCTGAGCGATTAATGGGGTTACATTATTTATTATAGTATTTATTAACAATGTGTAGTGGTAGTCTATTTTAGGTGGTGATGATATTCTATCAAGATTAATAATTCCTGTTAATCTTATTTTATCATTATTGTTTTTCCTAAATTCTGCTACCTATATGCATTTTAATTCCAAGTTTACGATAAGAATATGCAAAATAATATATATTGTATTACATATTTGTTAACATAAGTGATAGTTTATATGTGTGTGTGTAAATGAAGCTTTAGAAATAAAATATTTTAAAATAAACAAACATCTCTAGATATATTTTTATCTTTTTGTTTAAACTGTTCTACAGTAGCATTCTTACATGTTCTTAGAAAGACACAGGTATTTGAGTTGTAAAACAAAGTTTGAGTTACTGTTTTATTTAATTATTTAATGAAGAAATGGAAGAAGCGTTAGTGTGTATTAGAACTTTTTATTTCATTTTTTTTTTGTTAAATTTCTAAAAAAAAATGAATTAAAAAGTTGACACTTAAGAGATTGTAAATAAGTTTGAAATAAGATATTGTTACAGATTTAAATATGTAAATAAAAGTACATTTAACTTGGTTAAACATCTTTAAAGATTATCCTTTAAGCACAACTACATATTTCTATGGTAAACAATATTAAACTAATACTGCACTGTAGACTGAATGAATGTGTAATCTCATTTTAAGGAAAGCTGAGATGAGAAGAAGAAATATTATAATCAAGTAATGATAAAACTTCTGTATAGAGAAAATGTGGAAACTGAAATTGAACTTAGAGTTAATAACACATTCAGAATATTTTGTTTGTTTCTAATTGATTTGGATCAACTGATGATGAAGCAAACAGTTAAAAAATGTGGCTTTCCGAACTTAAATTTGGCTTCTTTATTGCAATTTTTAAATATTTAATGTTTAAATTTATATAAAATATTTGCTCATAATAAATTTAATTTAATTTTGTGGTCATACAGTTGCGTTATTATTATTATTATTGTTATTGCTTTTAAGTTTCCATTTTTCAAGTTAACTGCATGATATATTGAATGAATTCATTAACCCTTCAGTCAGTAATTGAAACAAGAAAAATTGTATCTCTGCCAAAAGGGATTTTCTCTGGTGAGGTTGCAAAACATCAAATTAATTTACTTATCTGCTTCATTTATAGTGAGTATTCTGGTAAATATGTTTGTTTATATGCTAATATGTTAATATTAAATATATCACTAATACAGCACTTGACCATGAAGTTAAATGAATTATAATATAGAGTTTATCAAATATAATGTTAATAATTTCATTTACATTTATGTAGATATGTTGTAATCTTGTTTAAAAATTTTTTAGGCTAGAATTAATTAATTGAATTCTTTGAGGCCTTTAAGAAAGCATATTAAAGTTTATTGATGATTCATCTAATAAAATGATTTTTTTAGAAAATTTCACAAATGAAATGATGCAGTAAGTAGTCTGTAGAAGCAATTAAAGTGTATATGAAACGATATATATATAATTTGAATAAATATTCAAATTAATTGGTTGAAGGTTTTAATATAGGATGGTCCAAAAGCCAGTCAACCATGTAATAACTGAGTTTATGTTGGTTTTGAAATACTTAGTTTACTAATTTTGTAAAAAATATGGTATCTTGGTGTGATTTGTAGTCAGCAAGTTTACAGGAACATGCAAAACAAAAACACAATCAAACCATCCTTTGGGCCATCTTGTATTTAATAATAATACCTGTTAAGTTCGATATTCAATTTAACAAAATTGTAACACATGTGTTTATGTTACGTAGTGTTGATGTACAGTCCATAGCTCTGTCACATGTCTCAGGTGTGTTGTGTAACTATAGACTTGGGAATGCGGGGAGAGATCTTCCTGCCTAGAGAGGGAAAAATTGTGCTTTTTCCTTTGGTGTGGCCGGGCAGTGCGACCGGAGTGTGTAGCTGTGCTGATGAGTGTGTGGCTGTGTGGCTGGCAAAGAACCAGTGTTGTGCCTTTATTAATTAATTGTCGGGTGCCTGAGTGTTACTCGTTTGTGGAGTGCCAGAGTGTTACTCACTAGTGTTGAAAATAAATTACAAATAGTGTTGTTGTTGTGTTATAAATAATTTGTGTACTGTGTTTAGAACGTATAAACAGCAACACGTTAAAACATTTACAATACCTGTTAATAGAATTTGAATTAAACAAGATTCTAGTTGTAGATCTTTTACCACTTTGCATGTTTTGAATGTTTACTTTTTAATTAATCTTTGTATATTTTTTTGCATATAATTGCATTAAGATGAAAGATAGGAACAAATGTGAAGTGTTAAGTAGCCAATTACCATCTCAGGTAAACATAAGTTTGCATTTAAGCATTTTTGTTGTTTCCAAGACATGTTTTTATGATGTAGTAATTCAGATAGGCTATAGAATCTTAATGTAGAATGTATTAAGAGAGAAGAAAGTAGTGAAATGCTGTGAATATATAAATAAAGATATATATTTACTATGGAATCTACTATTGGAATTTAGTTTAGTATTGCTTAAAGATGCAGTATGAAGTTCCAAAGTTTAAAATTGCATACATTATGTAAACAATTAAAAATATATGCAATTTATTCAGGACTGCTTATGCAGGGTATTCAAAAAATTATTGTGTGATGAGAAATTTATAATGGCATTAAAGTGATAAGTTTTAACTGTAAACAATTGATTAAAAAGATCTGTTAACAGTGTTTTTTATTTATTTTTTAATAGATACAACTTGGTTTTTCATAAAGAAAAGCATGACTTTGCATTTGTTATGTGAATATTTGGATTAAGAAAGCAAAATAATCATTAAAAAAATCTGAAAGAAAACTCTACAATGCACTAAAGATTTGTTAGTCAAAAATTGAAATTTGGAAATATATTCTTGTATTTGTACCTGTACACTCAATGTTTATTTATATTGATTGGTAAATCTGTTTTTTATTTAGATACGAAATTACTTAATCTAAAAAAAGATAAAAAGTAGTTTTCTAAAAATAAAATTTATCTTTCACAAATAAACAAAGTGCATTTTTAATTTAAATTTTGTTAAGCAATTTCAGAATGGTACGGTGTGTATGCAAGATCATAAATCTTAGTCGTTGGCCTGTGATAATCATTCTTTTACGTGTTACATTCTAATATTTCCCCTCTCTGGCAGCTCTTGTCTTTCAAAATAAGTAATTCCCAGTTTGAGAATTCTTATTTAGACACAATTTCTAGACAAAGCCAAAAAGTGAGATACTGTGTTGTACCAGATTAATGACAGTAACTGTAAAATTCGTAACGATTCATAATTAGTCGTTTCCCTTTTAACATAGATGCAGTGTCTGGATCCAAAGTTTAATAGTATATTATTTATGCTTCCAGTTTTTTATAAATCATAGTTTATTTGATATAAGAAAGAGATTATTCACTTTAATTTAAAATTAATACAAAATGCAATTTTTTGCTTAGATAAGATTTTTTTTCGTTTTGTTTTTGCAGTAAAAACAATTTCTGATCATCATCATCATCATCATTAACTTCCCATCACTTTCTTCATCTTTCTTCCTCATCCTTCTCCTCATCATCCTCATGTTGATCATTAGAAAATATGCTTTATTATACAGGTTTTCAACATAATTCTTCCCGTTTTTAATGATAAATTATTAGTAATTTGTGATTAATAGATGACAATTATTTAAAAATATCAGATTTTTGTTGCTTTGTTTTCTTTCAAAGTGTGTTGAGTAAAGATTGAGAAAAGTAATTTGGTTAAATTGCATTGTTTATACTACGCTGCATTCTAAACATAAATACAGAAGAAAAATCAGAGAATATAGAAGTTTGGCTTGTTTATACAAAACTTAAAGAATTAATATGCTGTAAATCATTATACACTAGCATATTTTACCTAATATATATTATTACTGTGTAAGTTTAGATAGTATCAGTTAGTCCTGTTTCCTGTATAGTAATATATGTTGTTGAATTATTTTTCTGTATCGTTCAATACCTTCCTAACCTATATATTACCTCATAATGCTATTTATATACCTTACTAAGCATTATTATTATTTTTTTTTATAGAAATTTTATTATCATCTTGTTTACATTCTAGAAATCGGTATTTCTGAATCGGAAGCATTTACAATTTTCAAGCATCTGTGTTCATTCTCTTGCTTTATTTGTTATTACGTTATGCAAATTGACAAAATTCTTTGAATTATAGTTAGAAATTTATATATGATGTGCAATTTATTCACTCTCCACTATCACTTTTTCTTCTTTTTTTTGTATATTTATCATTAAGCAATCCGTATGATTAAATAATTTCAATATTTAGTGAACCATGGCCTGCAAATGGTGCGATCTTACAATATTCTGATATTTATAGATTATTCATTTTGTATTCCTCTCCGGTAACAGGAAAGTCCAAAGTATAAATATTTTTCAGCTTATTAAATTTATACGAATTTAGTAATTCTGAAGAACGAGACGATTTGAAAATAATTCGAGAACATTTCGGGGGAAAGAATTGCAAAACTGATTTTATGGCTTTGCTTTTTTTTTTTTTCTTCCTTCTTCGGGCTTAATTATGTTGAAAAGTTTGTCGTTTGCATTTCCGAATTTACTTTTAGATAAATTATAATTGTTGTCAGTTGTAGAAAAATTGCTGTTTTGTCAATACAAATTTCACACAAAAAATGATTTATTTAATTTCTGACCTTTTTTTTCTGCGCTGAATTTTATATTTAGAGGAATTTTATGATACAATTTCATGACTTTATTTTTTCCAGAAACTTAATTCTTGGTGGAGATATTTTACGGGTGAGGAATTATGTCAAGGTTGAGGTTAAAAGAATCGGCTCAAGTTTCGGAAAAATAAGGAAATACTGTAGTTTTGTATGAAAAGATATATTATAGTTTGAATCATAAACGGATAGCTACTTATGGAATTATTGCAGCTGCTTTTTTATGACATAATTTCGAAGTATTTTAAGCACCAAAGGTTTATTGCAAATTTTTTTTTTGTGATGATATAATAAAATTTGGACTGTACAGGAACATAAAAGAAAATGCTTAATAAGTTTACTCCTGTAGATAAGTTATAAACATAATATAGAAAATCTAATTCTCTTTTCTCGGTTTTGTTGTTAATATAGCAACGTCAAAAGATAAGTGTATTGTTTTGTGCTCTCGGTTACATGTAGAGAAAATCAGGACTTCTGAAGCATGATATTGTTCGCATTAAGACCTTGAATAAATTAGGAAGGAAGGCATGCCGTACTGTTGTATTTTGTAATGTTTACGGTTGCATTACGACATCAGATTTTTAAATGTATTAAGAAAAAGGATTTTAAAGGAGATATCACATTCGAATAGGAATGAGCAAAGAATAGTGATATTTTATATAAATTTGAATGGAATTAGAGCGGAAGATTACCGTCTAAAACAGACCGTTAGAAGCTAAATTAGTTAAGTTATAATTTATTATATATTATTAATTTTTTAAATAATATTTTGAGTTGCTTTCAAGTGAGGTTAATATAAAGTTTTGTCTCGGCTATAACAGAAATGTGTATATATTCGTTTCTGCTGTTAATTATTTGTTTTCAAGCAGTTAAAAAAACTATTATTATAAATAAATAAACAGTAAATATTAATGCTTAAACTTAGATTTAACTTAGGAAAAATATGCAAATCATGAAAATTTAAGTGGTTTTCTTTGTTATTATCTTTTGTTTTAGTGACTTCCCTAAAAAGTTTTGACTTTTGAATTCTGCTTTCATTTGTGTTCAATACCCTACTGATTCTGTTTTTCCTCCTGTATTTTTCTTCTTTTTTCTAAAGAAACCATGTACACTTGAAAGGTACAATGAAAATCGAACAATGGTAATGTTACAGAATCACTCCTCTAAACAATTATTTCCAATTTAAATCTACAGGAAGTGTCGACATCTTAACACTAGATTAATTTAAAATATTAATTTACCAACTAAGTTAATGACTCAATACTAGTATTGTAGAGAGTGATCGAATATATTTTGGAAATTCAGCAAGTGGGTGGTCTAAATTATAAGATATTTATTGTTAAAATTTTCATTTAGATAGAGAAAAGGCCTTTCAATGATTTTTATATAAATTTTGGAGCTTGGTATTACAAAGTTTCAATGCCATTAATTTATATATCAACAGAAATAACATGCTTGAAAGCATCAGTAAGTTAAGGAAATTTAGCAATTTCTGAGTAAAAATGGTTTTTACTTGCTTACAAGCATTTTTGACTGTTTGTTCCCGATACAAAATATGCATTTGCACATGTTTTGGTTCAATCAGATGTATTTTAAATGAAGCGAAAATGTTATTTGCATGAAAAAGTTGAATTTGGAATGCTTACTTTATGTCTGAATTGATTAATAAATACTTTGTAACTAACTAAACATTGGTATAGTTAATATTTTTCCTTAATTAATGCTAATGATATTTTAATGATAATGATGATTTTGCTAATTGAATGAACTGCTATCAGTAAGAGATTGTTTTAATAAGAATCAACAGAAAAATCTTGTCTAAAATATAAAATATTATTAAACGAATGTTTGTATGTAGTGTATTGATAGATTTTACTCTGTACTGTGATCCCAAACTTGTTTTAATTCTAAGAATATTGTTAATAGTAATAAAGTATTAGTTTAAATCAAAAAAAGAGCTGATTATAAAGAAATTTCATAGCTTTAAGTAGTATTTAAGTATTTTGCTGTAAATTTGTATACATTTTGCTATTGAAGGTGTTTCTGGCTTATAGAGTAAGATTGCGTGTTAAACTGGTACATTCGGAAGCGGAAATAACATGTTCCAATCATTTTTACTCCCCACGGAGAGCTTCTGTCAAGGACAATGTCGAATAAATCATATAAAATATAAAACAGATTCGCTAAAAGACAAATTAAATTTATTGACTAACCGTTAATATTATTTAATCCATTTTATTTTTACAATTACAGAGAGAACCTTTAAATCTTGGAGTTAAAAAAAAAAAGTAAATAAAATCAAAATTTACTGGTTTTCGATTTAAAAAAAAAATTGTTTGGAGTAATGCTTGTGAGCAAAAAAAAAACCCGAATAATAATAGTGTAATAAATTTCCTTTAGATGTCGATACCGTGACCTTTTAGGAATATCTTTAAAATATTTGGTTAGGAATAACACAGGTGAAAAGCATTATTAAATTATCAAACAGAGCATAACAGACTGCAAACATCTTTGAACATTTGTAATTTATTGTGTGATTATGATGTATAAAGATTTATTGATGGTTTATCCTTGAAGAATTTTTGATATATTTTCAACTAAAATGTATATAATTTTATATATTCGTATAAAATTATAACTGCATTTTAATTCATTTTTCTGTAGTCATCTATTTAAATTTATTATTATTAACTTATATTAATTACCATATTAAGAATATTAATGAATAAGCTGCAAAAATAACTTTTTTTTAAAATTTATATCTTATAAAAACTATTTATTAATGCACAAACAGGATATATAATCATTCTTTTATATCTTAAATAAATAGAATTTAGTGCAGTGATGTTATTAATGAGGTTCATTTCAAGGATAATTTAGTCTATATAATAATGGTTTTATCTCTAGGCAGTTCTAATTTTATTTTCTTTTGCGATTACATTCCGCTTGCTTTTGCACGTGTCCGTTGGAGTTATTGTCCGAATTTCTTGTTTTTAAACTCGGCAAAGTGATAAGATTGTTGAGTAACATCGCGCATAATTGATTCGTAAATGCTGTAAACCTTTGTGTACATTTATTTTCTTAAGCGCGTGTTTTTAATGCGTGTGTAAGAGATATTACGGCGATTTAATAAGTAATTTGTAAAATAGAAAACAGTATTTAATGTCTAAATTTATTTTATTTACAAGAAGAATTAGCAATTCTTGTAATATTTCTGTTGTTTAGAGTGTGTGTGATACAAATTATGATAAATAGCTGAGTATAGCTGAAGGTCTTAAATGACCTCCAAAAATTATAAGAAACCATTCATAGACTATAGTAACTTTTTGATAAAGCATCTAACAGATATGATTTATTAAATATTGGTTATATTTTTATCAGCTTTAATCGGCATAAACCAAAATTTCTATAACCGACATTAAATAAAATGATCCGTAAGAGTTCCAAATATCAAGCCCCAGTTAGCGTCTGTAGCATGAAAGTTGCCCCAATTATTCTTTGTTTATATATGTACTCTCTGGTGATGACAAGCTTAATAGATGAGAGTTATTTTTTTACAGAATTGTTGCCTTTTTAAATCTCTCATTTTACTTATTTTAAGTTTTGCTGATCAGTTATTTGATGGTTGTAAGTTTTTCTTATCCATTTTGCATGCTTAACAATATTTTGTATACTCATTTCTATGCAATTAAATTATTAAAACAGCTTTATTTTTTTTTTTTAAAATAGTGCTGTTATAGGAGTAAAATATATGAATATGCTAAGTCTACTTAAGAAATGTCAAAAAATGAAGAGAGCAAAATTTTATTTAAGACACATTACATGATATTAAGACAATAAATGGCAAATTAATTGATAATTAATGAAATTTCTTGTTTAAACTTTACATATTTTCAGGAAATTTTGAGGTTTTTAAGAGGAAAATTTTGAGTTTTATTTGTTAATTTTAAAGTTCCTCCTCTTCTGAGTTGACTCAGAATGCTTTTATAGAGGATGTTTTTCTTATTTTTATAAAAAGACAACATTAATGAATTTAGCTGTAATAAAATGATTTTTTCTTTGCTATGTGATTCATTTGAAATAAATTCATTTTCTTTCCTCCTGTAATTTAAATTGCACTTCAAATGGATCACTTCAAATCAGTTTTTACTGATATGTAGTCCTTTTAACAGTGGCATAATTTCTGCTTTCTGTACAACTGTGTGTGTCAAAATGTTTTTTTTTTCTTTTTTCACAGGCTCGGATAGCATTTTTACAAGGAGAGAGAAAAGGACAAGAGAATTTGAAAAATGATCTCATTCGTAGAATTAAAATGTTAGAATATGCTTTAAAACAAGAAAGGTGAGTGCATACTTTTACTGCAAGATTTTTTTTACTAAAAGACTGTTTGCTTCGTACTTTAAAAATGACATTCATTGCATGCCGTTAGACAATCAAATACATTTAATAAAACTGTTTGTTGTTTCTAATGTAAATTTTAATAAATCGGCATTTTATTCAATTTCAAAAGGACTAAAACATATAAATTAAAATACGGAGCCGATCCTAATCAGGCAGATGCTCGTCTCCAGATCTTTGACGAGACCGACAAAGGTAAATTTACGGTTTGATTGGAATGGTTATAAATTAACATCGGCATTCACAGCTCATAATATTAATTTTTGTATTTAATATGTTGTTTAATGTTTTGTAGAAGAGCCAGTCGATGGAGATATATTTCCTTCAAATAGTAATGTTACTTGGAAACAAGGGAGGCAGCTTCTCAGACAGTAAGTTAGAATTTTAAATTTTAAATTAAATTTAACGAAAGGTTAATAAAATAATAATTTAAATTTATTGTTTTTTCCAGATATCTACAAGAAATAGGATACACAGACACTATTATAGATATTAGGTCTGCAAGAGTTCGTTCTCTTCTTGGTTTGAATAATAATATAGGCGATCAAGATAAGCAGCTAAATGTTGTCATGAATGGAGATCAGACAACTAAACGGGCAAATGATGTTCACAACAGAAGGTAATGGAAGGTCAAATGTTTTTAATATCCGTTCTCGTACGTGGAAGAGATTTATAAAGAACTTTTGCAAGAAATAAATTCCTGGAGAATTTTGTAATAGTTTAGAAAAAAATTCAATATGATCTGAAATGATTACAGTAGAAAAAAAATATATAAAATATTTTTCTTTAAATTATTTCTATATATAGGGTCTTCCAAAAAGAACGCTACCATATTAAATTATTGTAATTATCTAAAATATTATTTGTGAACATTGTAATGTACATTAAAACATTAGAAAACTGTCCAAATTTTACATTTGACCATTACAATTTCTCAATGCATTCACTTCATATTACAGAACAGAATATCTGACCAATATTCAAATTCTTCCTATTCTTGCTATAGCATATCTGTTGTTACTCCTCCCACAACAGCCACAATTTTACAACTCCTGCAAATTATTTGTGTTGCATGATAGTGAATGATTTTGGCTACAAAGTGCAGAATGCAAAATGTCTTCTCTGTTGCAGAGTCACCATTTTTGTTTACAGTGCTTTCTAGAGGTAGTGGATGATGCAGGTTGGAGATGAAACTGGAACAGTTATTCTATTGATTGGTGTGTGTCTCATACTTCTCAGATAATAATTAACATAATTACAGTAATTATAAAATAGTAGCATTTATTTTGGAATACACTGTACATAAAATGGCCAGTTAATGATTTTACATTTTAGCAGAGAAAATTTATTAATAGAACATAATATTTAGAAACATACGTTCTAATCATATTAGAATACATACAAATCTAATTACAACAATTGTTCAAAATACTGTCCGGTCTGCGAAGTCAATCAACTCTTGACTTTGCAGACATTTTGCAGTTTAAATCGTCATTATTTGGAAACTTTAAAATCTAAATAATCCAAAATAGTTATTAATTAATAATCAAAGTAGTAGTAACTGCACTATTACTTTTGGCCAGTCTACATTTAAAATTAATTGTAAATGTTATGTAATCTCTGTTATGCACATTTTCAGTTTTCATTGCATGAATTAACCTTGTACTGTTGTTAAAGTAACAGATTTTTTTTATGTTTGAGTTACAGGTTACTTTAATATAATCAATAGTTTCATGTATGACAGACATATTCATTTTAATTAATATACATCTGGCATCATTTAACAGATACAGTCAAACCTCTGAACAGTGGCCATGGACAGAAACACAAAAATTGCTGTTGTATGGTGATTTTTGGCCAAAAATGTGTGCAAAATAAGTATATAGTTTTATTAAAAAAAAAGAGAGTTCCTATAAAAATGGCTGCTGTGTTGCAATATGGTTATTACTGGAGATTTGACTGTATTAATTTCAATATCTGCAAAATCTAAACAAATATCTTTGGATAAAAAGATAAGAGAAACTGCACTAGAGCTCTTAAAAAGGAGTTATTAAACTAGTTATTTGATAGTACCAGAAATTCTATTCATAAATTACAATTATTTACAAAACAAAGTTTAATAATGATGACTAATTTTAACTTGATCAGGAAAAATCTAGCAGAAGAGAGAAAGTCTCAATTAATAGTTCAATAATTTACAATCCAGTACAGTGGAACCTCGCTTAACAAGCATAAATCGTTCCAGAATCTTACTCGTAATGCAAAACACTTGTTAAGTGAAACAGTTTTTCTCATATAAATTAATGTAAAATATGATAATGTGTTCCATGCCAAAAAAAAAAAATACTGAAATATTTTATTTATAATGTTTATTCAAAGAAAATTGTACAATATACATTGTTAAGGAGTGTGAATCAACTTCATCTTTTCTTCTAGCATGGAATGAACCAACCTGGAATGTGAATTCGATTTGTAGAAAACAAAAAAATCAAAAAAAGTCTCATAAACAGCCAAATGATATGCCAAATTCCTGAGCTATGTAAAGGCTATAATTAAATACTAGAAATTAATTAATTTGACTAGAGGTAGGCAGTTATGCTGTCATCTCATATTAAATTTAATGACCAATTCCAAATTAAATTTTAGAAATGTCTAAATGAAAAATTATTTATTTATAATTATTAAATTTAATATGAGATGACAGCATAACTGCCTACCTGTAGTCAAATTAATTTCTAGTATTTAATTATAGCCTTTACGTAGCTCAAGAATTTGGCATATCGTTTGACGTGTTTATTATATAACGGGCTATGGTTGTTGTTGTTTATAATATGTGTGAACACAAGTGACACTAAGATGCTAGCAGAACAAGTGCTACACACAGACTGATGGAGCATGCGCACGCACAATTCGGGACTTCCCCTCTCCTTTTTACTTGTTATGCAAAACATTGTTTGTTAAGCGAGTCATTTTTTTACAATTTGTTTTGCTCGTTAATTAAGTGAGGTTCCACTGTAATTCTAGACTGGCTGACAGTTGTCCAGCATACCTTGTCAGCTTTTAAGTTATCTTTTAAACATACTGTTGGCATTATACTAATTGATGTAAAATACAATTTGTATTCACAAGTAATTTATTAATGATGATGATTGAATTCATTTAAAACCATTATTTTTGGTGTTATTAAGGAATTCAATTCCAATACCATACCAATATTACACGAAATATCTAGTAAACTGGGAAGCAGTGATGAGATTTAACAATACTAGACCCAAAATAGCATAATGGTAGTAAAAATGCAAAGAATGTATTAGATGTAACTATAAAAGTTCTTGTTCTATTTTACATACTTTTATAACAGTATTAGTAATTAGTTTTAATGAATACTTGTTGTTTATTATTATTATAATTTTAAAATAATAATAAATGTTCTTTAGGATCCCTGGAAAGAAAATCAATTCGATAGCCGAAAATACATTAATGGATGCTGAAGCTTCAGTTTTAGCAACTTTTGATTTCTTGGCATCAGAGAATGTGGATGTTGATGACGAGGATGAAAATCTCAGGTTAATATTAATCTATAAATTTATTTTCTCAGACTGTAGTTAAATATTTATGTTCATGTTTTTATATATTTAATTTACATAAAAGTTTCTTTTTTTGACACGCTGTTACAAATTTAAATGTTTCTCGAAGTAATGTTTTAAATATCTACTACTAAAATTTGAAATTTTATTTTTGAAGCGATGAGCTGGAGTTTGGGGGATTAGGTGATGAAAGAATGGAAAGATCGGAGGAAAAATTGGAAAAAAGAATGAAAATGAACTTAAAAGTAAGTTTATGTTGTTTATTTATTTATGATTAACTTAATTCTTTTCTCTTTTAGATTAACTTAATTATTTGATGTTCAATACATGTGTGTGTTGCTTTTTCAAAGGGTGATTCAGGTAGCGGTTTAATAACAAGAGTTAATAATATGATGGATGAACCTGATGGGGATGAAGTGGTGTCGCAGTTTGATTATTTGGGGGCAAACAACACTGACGGAGCTGGAGAAGCTAGGAGCCAGGATGATACAACAGAATGGAGTAATTACTAACATATTATCAATATTCTTTAATGTTGTTTATGTAAATTTTTTTGTATAAATATTTATACATATACTTGTAGACATCCAAGGAAGATCATTCCCCTTCCAACCCGTGTCGCAACGGCAGCTTTTGGGAAATCTCAGAACAGACAACGATGGTATGGAACCTACTCTTGGTCTCGGTGATCTTGCCGAGTTAACAATAAACAATGAGGCAGAATCCACTTACGATGTAAGTGCCATGTCATATTTTTTTTTTATAATTGGTGATAATAGAATAATATAGAAAACTTTTTTCTATATTTTATTATTCAGGTGGCTGCAACCAAAGAGGCTTTTAGGAAAACTTGGAATGCTAAATATACCCTTAGAAGGTGAGATACTTTTGTTGTTAAGTAGATTATGATAGAGACTTATCGTTTTTATATTTTTATTAGTGATATAATATTGAAATCATTTTTTCCCCCAGTCATTTTGATTGTGTACGAGCACTAGCATTTCATCCTGTGGAACCAGTTCTTATCTCTGCTTCGGAAGATCACACATTGAAGTTGTGGAATTTACAAAAGACTTTGCCAGCAAAGAAGTTAGCTTTCTTTTTTATTATTATTAATTTTATCTCTTGATTATTTATATAAAACTCTTGTGTTTTTCTCTGAATTTGCAGAACATCGTCATTAGATGTAGAACCAGTTTATACATTTCGTGGGCATGTGTAAGTAAATTAAATTAACTGTTCTATTAAATAGTTTGTATAAAAACTATATTAATGAAACTTCAATTTGTTTAGTGGTCCTGTACTCTGTCTTGTTATGGGTAGCACTGGTGAACAATGTTATAGTGGTGGTCTAGATGGGACTATTAGATGTTGGAACATTCCAAATTCAAATATAGATCCTTATGATTCATATGGTAAATTAGTAAATCTTTTGTTATTATGAATACACAATAGTTTTTAGTAGTAAATTAACAGTTTGTTTTCCAGATCCGGGTGTTCTCGCTGCTACACTATGTGGGCATACAGATAGCGTGTATGGTTTATCAATTCATACTTCGAAAGTACAGTTAATCTCGTGTTCTTCAGATAGCACCATAAGACTCTGGTCTCCCCAAAGCAAAGTTCCTTTACTAAACACTTACATCTCAAAAACAGGTCAGATAACGTTCAGATATGTATTTTTTGTTTGTGAATATTTTTTTCTTTTAATATAAATATTTAATAAATTCAGATGATGGAATGCCAACATCTGTGGATTTTGTACGTTGCGAACCCACACAGATGGTGGCAGCATACACTTCGTCAAATACTATTATTTTTGATATAGAGACCGGAAAGCCAATAATGCATTTAGAAAGCAATTTGAATACTGGTAAGAAGGTAATTTATGCAAAGATTTAAACCCTTGAAAATGTCCTTTCATTTTATTTTATTTTTATGTTCAGATGGTAATGCTATTAACAGACAGATTAACAAAGTCATCACTCATCCTACACTTCCCATAACAATAACAGCCCATGAAGATAGACATATTTGCTTTTTTGATAATAATACAGGTTTACATTTTGCATTTATGAATTTAATCATATTTTTTATAACTTATAAACCGTACTAACGGAAAATAAAACATTTTAGGCAAAGTAATACATTCAATGGTTGCACATCTTGACGCAGTAACCAGTTTGGCCATTGACCCTAATGGATTATACCTATTGTCCGGAAGTAAGTATTTTGTGTTGATACCGTTGTTAATATATCTTGTTATTTTCCTGCGTTAGCAAAAAAATATTAGTTTGTAATTTGGAGTTTGCAGAACTCAAATCATATCTTTATCTGATCCTAATGGATTTTTCTGTTCAAAATATGCTAATTGCATGTTTTAGTGAGGATTACATTGAATTGATTGTGGAAAGGAAAAGTTTTTAGGATAATTTCATGTGAAATATTAAAAAAAATTGTGAAGATCGGAGAAAGTTGTCTTAACACTGTTTATATACTAGTGACTTATTGTAAATTAGTTATACTGATTGAAAAATGGCCATCACATCCCTCACACATGCTGCACTTTTGTTACTTTCGGAACAAAAAAAAATATATTGGTAATATAATTGAAAAATATTGGTGAAATTTATAAAGTTTTATATATATAGTATGTCAATGTATGTATTTATTAACTTGTCTTTTAGCAAACAACTAACAAAGACTATTCCTAGAAAATATGTAGCCGACCAGAGATCTGTTAGAAAAATCTCATTTTCCTTGATCTTAAGCTAATTATAAATTTTTATAAACTCCATAATTAAACATTTAATTGAAAGTTTGACGTTAAGAGTTAGTCAGAATTATTAATAATAATTTCGAAAGTAAAAAATAAATATTATTATTTGAAAGACATGAATAAAATTTTGTATTCCAGGCCATGACTGTTCCATTCGTCTCTGGAACATGGACAATAAAACATGTGTACAGGAGATAACATCTCACAGAAAGAAGTTTGACGAATCCATCTTTGACGTATCATTCCACCCATGTAAACCATTCATTGCCAGTGCCGGAGCAGACGCACTAGCGAAAGTCTTTGTTTGATGAAAAGTAGTAATTAATATCAACTGTACAGGGACAAGTATGCAAGGATAAAAAAAATAATATGTTGCTTTTTACAACATCAGGGAAGATTATTTTATCCCATATTTTAAAACCGGTATCAGATTGTGTAGTCATTTTTTGTGTATTCGAAAAAGATATCCATTCTTCCCTGTTGGTTGTTTTTAATCACGACAATCGACACTCGTTATTACGGATGAACTGGATTTCCCGAGCCGATGGAGGAAGAAAACAACACTAGGATGTGAGAGAGATTGTTTTCTGCACCTTTGTTATGTTCTTGAGCCGTTAGTTTTTGTGACTTCGAGTAAGTTCTGGAGATGTCGGCTGTAAGAATAAAATCTCCAGAAACCCCCAATAATCAGGTATTAAAATTTCGTAATTAAAAAAAACTATATATGAATATATAATATCAGTATTTCATTGTGAATCCTGTGATCCATTAAGCAATGTCATCTTTTTATTATTATTTTATTATTTTGAGTTCTCGTCAATTGCAAGCTCCAAAAGAAAATTCTCATTGTAGTTCTCTTTATATTTTATTGTATAATGAAGGAAAAACTTGTATATATTATATATACATATATATATTATATATATATCATATCTGTAAAATCACTTGCACTTTACTATAATTGTTAAATTTATGCCGCTTGCAACGTTATGCAGCTTCATTTTTCAACAGTACAAGCAAATGCACATTGTATAAATGATTTTGCAACGGAGAAAACTCGACGCCAACTTTTTTGTTCCTTGTTTTCCGCAGACAGAAACGAGCTTTGTTGTACAGTGTACAGTTATGTTCCATGCATTCGTCAGCGAGTAAACCGGATCATTTCCAACAAGTCTTGCCGATCCTCGTTAAAACTCCCCCACTCAAGACGGCGGTATTTATTGTAGTTTGGTTTGCCGCCCGCAGGCAACTCATTTTTAACACGCAGCGTGTCAACGTTGTTACATGAATTATATAATATACAAGAAATTAATCAATATTAGATCGAACTTTACTGTCGTTTTTAATGGTTTTATTTTTAATTTTTTTTTGTCAGTCTTCAAAATTTAGGCTAGCATTCTAGCTATGTATGTAATGTATTAGGTTGTGGCTTCGAATATTTGTGAAACAAGGAAAAAACCAAAAAAATATATATATTAGATTGTTTTGCATCATCTTGCACGTGTCAAAGTATTTTCACAACTGAAACATTATTTATAGAATCAGTTGTGTAAATAATTTACAGATCCAATTGAAGCTGTGAAAACTGGATCAAAGTGCTTCCTTTTGTAATAAAGATCATACAGCAGTTGGTTTCACGGTGGATTTCATTCAAACACGACCAAAATCTTTAATTCTTTTCCTCGTACCTCAAAGCATTTACCATTAAACAGCAAAGTGAAAATTAAATATATTTATTTTGTTAATTGTGTACAGCAGTTTACAATTTAGGTGCTCCGTATGCATCGGGCATTCTTTCTATGGAGTACCTGCAAAGAAAGAAAATTAATGCATGCAGATTTTTAAAATATTTGCAATGTGAATTTCCACGTACCTGTGTTGATAAATGTACATTATTGGAACACCCGGGATTTTCCTTATTCTCCTTTTCAGATCTTTATCGCACGTTGCTACAATATAACACTTGTGCTGTTTGGGGGAAATATATTTATGAAATTTCTGATCTTCCGCCCTTGCCGAAATACCATCTCAACATACCTGAGTGACTCTCTGCACAATGCAGTCGTCCGCATACGTTCCCTTGTGGAGGCATGGAAGCCTTTCGAACCGCGGGTCTTTGACGATTCTATTATTTAAATACGCCATTAACAAACAAAGAGATAAAAATAAATACAGAAATAGAATATCACCTTAATGCCACTCTGTATTTGCTTCCTAATTTTTCCAGCTCTCCGATAACGCAATCTGTGACGTAAGGTATACCTGAAATATAGACATTTTCTGTGAGTAAAAATTTATAGATGCAGAAGGCCCGTTAATACATTAACTCACATTTGGCATACAGACAATCCATCATAGACTGGATGACGTCTAATTTATTTTTGATGGAGAAGTTGACGAAATTTGTGTCTATCAAAATGCGAAATGGCGGGCCGAGCTGAGTATTATATTTGAAGTAGAGTGCCGACGAATACTGCGGACTGAAACGGAAATCTGAATTAGGAACAAATTTGTAGTTTTTAAATGGAGTCCAAAGAATACTCACGCTTCTTTTACCACAAGTTTTTGAGGATCTTGTTTCTTCTTCTTACGTGGAGGTAATCTATCTTTCTCGTTACTAGTTTGAATGAGAAAGGATAGAAAATTTATTAAAATTGAGGGAGGTGTACTTTTACCAAATCGTCAAATACCTTTGTTTCAAATAGCTGTAGATGGATTTGGGATTGTTTATCCCCTCTACAGTTTGGTTTCTAAACATTCTTGAAATATGTTTATCACTGTGAAATAAAGGTGTTTGACGAGGCAAGCCGCAAGCATTGATAGGGACTGATACTAATTACTATAGGAACAATTTGGAAAATAAGCGATGCAAGGTGGGTCTGAGAACGAGGGGTACTTACATTCTGCTGTCTGCAGGATTAATTAATTTTTTCACCGGGGCGGGTCTGACTTTGACTCTCTTTACTTTCGGCTGAAAGAAATGGGAATTTATATACATTATCAAATGCTATTTTCAAAATAAAAAAAGAATTACAGTTAATGCACGAAAGATTGCACTTCTTCCCGTTAAATGGACAATACCTATCATTCTATTGACTTTTCGGTGTCCTGGAAGCAACATATGCAAAACTAAATGCCCAACCCTGTAAATAATGTACATTTATGCATTTTATCATTATTACACTATTAAGCTGTTTTCAATATTATTTTATTTTGTAATGTGTCAGCTTTTTAAAACGATCAAGAGGATACTGAACCCTTTAAAGGTAAGTAACCGAAACAAATGATTCTCATTTTTATAACTATAATTGGTTGTCTGCTTATAGATACAAACATTGAAAAGACAATGTTACTCTAATACGGTGGATTTTTACATTATGAATTGCAATGTGCAGAGCACATATTCATAAACAATTCATTTTTTAAGATTTTGGAAATTTAATTAAGTTAAGTTATAATGAACACTTGCAATTATATGTCAAACCACTAAATGTAACCTCCAAACAATGGCCATAATCCTTTAAAATTCTGTATGTGTTTCAAAAGAAATGTTGCCAAAAAAATTACTGCTGTTTGGAGACAGCCATTATTAGAGATTTAACTGTATTTAGCAACAGATTTGTCTTTTTTATTTCACGGTATTATTTACAAAAAAAAAAAAACAACACACAGTATCCTTGTATATGATAGACTTACTCCAAATCCCAGAGAATAGTAGAGAAATAGAAAGTAACATTAATGAGCCCATTGATTTTACAAAACCATTCAATTTCCATACAATACCAAGATGTGCCATACTAATGAAATTTCTTGGCAATGGTTTGTCTCGATGGTTGCAAGCATCCCGCGGCCTCTGGAGCTTTGGCAATTTAACTTCATTTTCTCGTTTTCTGTATTTAAGCCGATATTTGCGACAAAGAAATTCAAAGAATGAGAACAAAGTATATATTGTTAGTACCTAGTGTACTAGCAGTTAATGTTTATGCTTGGAAAGCTCAAAAGTCAGACTATAAGTAAAAATGCACACTGGCCACTTGCAGAAAAGGTTGCGCGTCGACAATCTAGAACTAATAAGTCGAATTTGCGGGACTCTACTGTACTTAACTTGGACCGGGAAGATGAGTTTTGCAGCATAGTGATGATGCTAGTTTAAGTAGTGCAATTTTTATAATGACATTATATGAACAAATTCAAACACACACATTAACTATACACCACTAGTAACTTTTATTTGTAGTTAAAATTTAATTAAAAAAACTACTGACCATTTAGTGGCATTTTGCAGTGGCACATCAGAAAATGGGTTATATTCTTAATACAGGAAGTTGATGCTATTATTAATTTGTCAATAGTGAAGAACAATAACACATTTGATTCTAGTGTTAAGTTATTGGGTAAAAATTAGATTATATTATATAAATTATCTACAATTTTTTATTATTATTATAAGTTTTGTTTTATATGTTCCAAAGCTACAAATTCAAATACATAATGTATGGTTGTAGGAATAACTGCTTTGAATAAAATGAGCTATTTTTGCATGCAACGATACACGCAAGAACATATTAAAATTTTTCTGCACGAAAGAAGAGCACAGAGAAAGAATTCCATTCTCCAATCCGTGGTTTTGGAAAATAATAATAATGCTTCTCATTCTTTGTAAAGAATAAACAAAATAAGAATTTGGAATATGAATGCATAAAGCTAAATGTGGATAGGGAAACACCCATTCTGTAGAACCCGATGTATTAGATCCCATCCCTGCCATAGACGTGAATAAACCTCTCTAAGCACTACAAACTGTGGAAAATTAATAATAGAAACAACACAAAATATGTAATTTATTTTCTACCACAAACTACAATGCATAAAACTAATGCACTTTATGGGCATAAATATGGAACTTATTTACTTATGTAGTCTTTTATTCATAGATTTTTGTCAAAAGAGTTTCGTGAAAATTCATGCTTTGGTAATAAACTGTATACAGTAAAGTGACCAGATATGTTAGGTTGAAATGCGAGATGCTTCTGTGTTGTGGGAGCTAAAAGTGGGGTGGACCTCCAACATATATACAGGGTTCCTACGTACCTGGAAAGTCAGGGATTTTCATTAGTTTTGGAAAAAGTCATGGAAAGTCAGGGAATTTGTCTCCCTAACTGCCTTGTTGATTTCGTTTGCTGAATATGGCTGACTAAGCGTAGCCATCTGCAGGCGGAAGAAGTAATGCTGCAATCTTTAATAAGAAAATATACTAGAATCCGTTTTGAATCTGAAATGGCTCTTTTCACCGTTCTAAAGCCATATAATTTTACAGTTGTGGATTAATAACAGGATAAACTACTATTATGTAATAGTGTTTAATTTTAATAATTCAGCGATTATAAAAAGATGAATTTGTTAATTAGAATAAAAAATAACTAATTAAAAATTAGTTTACAAACTTTTAAAACTTGAAATCGTAATTTATTAGATTGTTCACTTCAAAATAGCTAAACAGATCAGTAAAAATCCGTGATTTAGTTGTTTTTCACGTTTAAAACATTACTATACAACATAAAAAATTATAAATAGCTACCCGACATTTACAGTAAAATGCTGGTGCCGATTAGTAGTTTTTTACATGTGTTGTTACAACTTTCCTTGAAAAGAACTGTACTGCAAGCGTATTTTTCCCCCTCTCCCGTTAATTTCCGCAACTTCGATACATAGTTTAATAATTAGTTTAACAGAAATAATGTTGGGTAACAAATATCCACTGATTTTGGCAAATTTAGGCATCATACTTGTAATAGATATACTGTAGTTATCGTTTTGAAAATCATCTAGGTCAGGGGTGGCCAACAAGTCGATCGCCAAGCCAATTTTGGTCGATCGCTAGCGATGTCTTGACTTAGTGTATTATATTTGTAACCGAACGCAACTGTTTGCATGCAGTTATGACTCGACTCACAAGCAGTGAGTTCACTTCGTACTGAAACAGTGTATAAACATAGTATGTATTTCACACTTCCCCTCCCCACTTAGACTATGCCTATGACAACAAGTCGATCGCGACACATTTTTACGATAAAAAGTAGATCTTATGTGCACAAAAGTTGGCCACCCCTGATCTAGGTAATCCGATAGTTTAACCAATGTTAACTTGCTTATAATTAATTATAAATTTAAAAAGCTGGTAAATTTTTAAAAAAAATTAATTAAATTACTAAAAAATTAAAATAAATTTGATTATCTTTTGTGCGAAATAACAACAAAACAATTTTTATAGTTATGTTGCAAAAGAAAAAAATTTGTAGTTACGATTCTATGCGCTGAACTTCTATATTTTATTAACATATAATTGTAATTTCGTTTGATGTTTATTTCTGTACACTCAAACCTGTTTTTGTGCGGTATATGAAAATTTCAATCAAATTGGAACATAATTGACTTCTGTAAAATTTTTTTCTCTTACCTTTTTTTCGGTCCCCTCGTATTTTAATAGCATAAAAATCAGAAATATTGTGTTAAATGTAGACTGCAGGTGTGAAATTTCACGCCTTGTTAAATGAAAGAATAACACTTCCTGCAGCTATATTTATCAAATAAAAGTATTTTTTAACGATTACTTTAAACTTTTTATATAGTTTTTCTGTAAAACCACTTTTTGTGGGAATTATTTCCCGGCAAATTTTTTTAATGTTAGATTCGTATTTAAGTGGAAATAATTAATATAAAAAATAAACTTCTTAGAGGAATTTTTCCCCCATTAGAGATTGCAGAAAAAGGCCCAAGGAGTTAAAGAAGCAATTCCTAGTTATTTCGTACGATTTTGAGTTATTTTTCACGTGAGACTTTTTTTATGCGATCCCTATTCACCGCATAAAAAAAATACTTTTTGTGTTGCGAAAACTATTTTTTATAGCTACTCGTGCGTTTTTTAATGCGTTTTCTTTTATGTGGTCCTTATCCACCACACAAAAACAGGTTTGAGTGCATTTATTTTATTTTATTTAAATTCCATACATTTTAAGAATCCTAATTTTCGTGATACTATGACGTCATAGAAATACAAGTCTCACTAAAATAGAAAAACGTAAAAAAATTAAATTATTAGATGAAAAAAAAGGAATGAGTAAAAATTTTTTTATAGAAACTTGAGAAATAGTCAAGACAGTGCAGCTCTCAAGATTGATCATTTGGATGGGAGTTGGATTTTCCATTGTTTGAAAAGACAATGAATACTTCTGTGAACTCGGATTCTTCGATTGACGTAAGTAAATCGGAGAATCCATTAGATCCCCATCATAAAGTGTGGGTGATGGTCCGAAACCAATCCAGGAAACGATTGAGGGCTACCTTTTCCTTCCACAAATTAACAGCTGCCTTTCAAAAGGAGGACTTTTCTAACTCAGGAAAAACACGAGTGATATATGTTAGTGCTAGACATCAAACAGAAATCAAATGAACTTTCCTTTCCGGATCATTCACTGAACATTGCTCCGGATTCCACTACCGCCACTATGAACTTAAGACGAGAAACGAAGACAACTTTAGCTATATTGTAAGCATGTTTTTACAATAAACGGGTTAAATGGTAAAGAGGTGTCTTCGTCCGTCTGTACCATGTTTCCCACAACTTATTAGTCCCTCGACTTTCCTGACGTTGCGAGAATTAACTTTATCCCTTTTATTTTCCCAAAGGAAAAGAGTCATCATATCTCACAAGTGAAATGTGAAGTTTCAAATCTTATGTTCTAATTGACGTTTGAAATTATGTTAAACCTGAAGAAGGCTATTTAAGATTGCTGAAAACATTAGTTCATTTATTAAAATTTGCTATAAAAGTGAGAAAGATGGTTTGTGATATGATTTGCAATAATTATAAGATTTGTAATTAAGGGTTAAAATAGATAAATTTTGTCTGCATTCTTAAGCAAATTTAATGCGAAATTAAATAATAAATAAAAATTATTAAAAATAATTATTAAAACTCTGGCCTTTACACCAAAACCAAAATCAAAATGGCAGCAACAAAACATTTTTTTTCTTTTAATGAGTTGCCAATTCAGCTAATTTTTTGCTAGATTTAGTGGATTTGTTAGAGAAGCTATAGTAAAAACTTACACCTATCCCTCTTTATATACAATCTATTTTTACACCATTTTGAAATAATGTGGTTGACAAAAGAAAACTATTTCTTTTTTTACATAATCAATTTTTTTTATGAGGGAACAAATGCTTTATTTGAAAATTTTTAAATTTAACTTTTTGTTAAAATTATGTTGCTGTTTAAAAAAAGTTACTCTTTTTGTCGAAAGATTTTAAAATTATGTGTTTCTAAGTCAAGAGTTCATTTTAAGTACAGTACAGTACTATTTGTATATCAAAGCATAAAATCAACAAACAGTATTCTATCTTGTATTTACTAGATTTACATACAAATAATATTGATAAATAATGATAAAATAAAAAGCTCATGTTTCATTTGTAAATTGCTTATTTTTTCATTACATTGAAGTTGTGGATTCTATCATACATTTTTCTACAGGATGTATGCATACTGTATTTTTTTAATGTGGCAGTCTTTGAAACATACAACTAGGCAAAAAGAGGGATAGATATACTCGATGTTCGCAGTACATAAAATGCTGTTTTATTATGTCGATATTCCATACCGTGAGAAATGTGAGGGTCAGGGAATTTGGACAAAGTTGGTCAGGGAAAATCAGGGAAAGTCAGGGAATTCAAAACAAAAATTTGAGTAGGAACCCTGTATATATAATAATAAAAACTAATTCATTAATAAATAATTTAGTAGAAAAATATGTAAATGCATAAATAAACTTAAAAATAACTCTACGTTTTTTTTTTCCACAACTTGATGGCGCTGTTGTATATCTGTCATGGTATGCCTAGAATGGCCACTTGAGGTGCCCCTAGATATTATTTAAATTAATAATAAATTCAGTATATTATTATTGCAATAGGAATTTATTGTTTATACCATGGAATGACACCGTTGCTGCTAGAACGCCCACTAGGGAGTGTCCTGGGCTGCTAGTAGTAAAAGAAAACAACTTTGTGCTCTTGACAACTTACGAACATGTTGAAAATGTTACATGAACAAATGCGGGACGCTTTCTGGGATGGTGTTCAATGCGGGACTAACAACCCAAATCCGGGATGTCTGATCACCTTAGTATATAGTCTTCTCAAACTGAAAATCTTAGCATGCTTACATCTCAAAGCTGTCCTTTGTAGTTCCCAAACAATTAAGTTAGGCTAGAATCAGGCAAAAGTTAAATGTATTCTGAATTATCTCTTGATGAAAGGAACCCTTTTCACTAAAAGCTTTTATTATTATGTAGAGAGAGATATACATGGATTATAAGCAAAACTCACAACTTAAAATAGCACTTGTGAAGCTAAGGAGTTTGAATGAATAGTCAAAGTTATGTGACATTTATTAATGACCAGAGATAGTATTTTATATTAAAAGTAGCTGTTCCAATAGGAGATGTGACAACTATTATGACCACCCATGGTGTATATGACAATCAAAAGCCATGATTATGAAGAATAATGAAAAATAACAAAACAATTGGAAAATTTGGACATTTGAGAGTAAGCTAACACAATTCACTACACAACCCAAAAACTTTGAATGGCAAGCAAGTATAAGATATCAAAATACGTTTTCCAAAGATAAAAATATATGAATTTTTTTAGAACCACAAGTTTTCCTTTGCTAATAAACATCTTTGAAGTTGACACTTGCACATCTTCCACAGAACTTAATCCTCCTGGCACAAAAATGTTCAAAACATCACCAAGTTGTCTTTATATAGTTTTGTGTCTATGTAGATTTTTTTAATATCAAATTTATCAATAAATTAATATTTTAATATCATTTTTTATTAATTCTAAATAAATATGATGATGATAAGTAACCAGAAAACATATTTCTGTTGATCACTTAAGACAGTTTACAATGTTGATATACATGGTACGATCCAAAAGTTCAGGGAATGCAGTAATCTATGACAACAAAAGCATGTATTTGAAGTTACAGCGTATGAAATGTATTCTACCAAACCACCTCTACGTGTTCAGGTTAATTTCACCCGTGTCATGTGATTAAACTGCAAACGCTGCTGTTTTTTTCCAGAGATAGTTACCTTTGTTCTGCAACGTAATCAAAGTGGAGTTTCAAGAACAACCTCCAACATTAAATTTTGTCAGCGTTTAGGTAAAACACCTACGGAGATTTTAAAATTGCTAAGAAAGGTGTACAGTGATTCTACAGTGAAAGGTCATGGTGAAGTCGAAATGTTGGAGGTTGTTCTTGAAACTCCACTTTGATTACATCGCAGAACAAAGGTAACTATCTCCGGAAAAAAACAGCAGCACTCGCGGTTTAGTCACATGACATGGGTGAAATTAACCTGAACACGTAGAGGTGGTTTGGTAGAATCCATTTCATACGCTGTAACTTCAAATGCATGCTTTTGTTGTCATAGATTACTGCATTCCCCGAACTTTTGGATCGTACCACGTATATCAATCCAGATCTCAGTATTTGTCAATGTGGCTGACACTATGCTCTGAATGTTCTTCACACCTACATCATACACTAATAATCGCTAAAACCTGTGTTACCTGAACTACTATAGCTGTGACTTCTATTAGGAGCTACAGATTGTATGTCAAGTTATTAATAAAATGATGTTTAAATAGCGATTTAAGAATTATCACACTTAAATAGTAGATTATATAAGTTTGTGATTTGCTTATATATGAGGTTATAATTGTTGAAATATTCTTCATACATGCTCTTACGAAGCTTAACAAATATTTGTGACATGAAACGTGAATAAAACACGTGGCTGCCATCTTGGATGTAGTCACATGTCTATCATTTTAAATCTACACAAAAGCTTTTTACCATAAACAAATATATCCACTCAAGCTAAATTATACTTCGAAGACATTCAAGGGAAAAATAAACGTATTCTTATTAAATTTACATAGATAACAAGCAATTATTTACATTAGAGATGCAAAAATAACTCACCATATTCAATTATAGACGACAGAGCGCGTAGCGAGTAATAGCGTACCCTGGCGAATAAACTTCGAAACAAAATAAATATTACCCGATTGTCTCGTCAGACTAACAAAAACTGAAAATGTGTAATTATTAATTTTAATAAAAATATTTAAAAATGTAAATTAATAATAGTTTAATAGCAATAATTAAAACATTAGTTTTGTTTCAAAATGCCTTGTTGTACGTTTGAAATTAGCGAATCTGGTAGACGTTGTTTGGCATTAACTCTCGTACTTTCTAACACCGCCTTATTTCTTCATTGCCTTATCCATTTTGGATTCGGTATATACGTTTTAACAGCAATCCAGAAGATCGCTCACCTCGTCAGCAAAGAATACGATACCAGCAATTTAGGCCTTATCATCTTGATATTCAACGGCGTACAAATGATGGTCTATTTATTTTCCATCGCTGTAAATTTCCGCTGTTCTAAGAAAAATCACGTATCCAAATCCAAAAGATTTTATCTTCCGTTGATTTTCGTACTCTTCGTCTTCATTTGGTTGAATTTGGCTTACATGATCATCCTCCATCAACATAATGGAGAAATCATATATCAAGTGAAGAAGGGAATGACTCAAGCTCTTGATAATTACTGTACTAAATTATCCAATAAAATACAAATAGATCGCCTACAATTCCATTATAAATGCTGCGGAGTTTCAGACCATCAAGATTGGTTACTGTCGTTCTGGTATCCTCTACAACTTGTTTCTCCGGAAAGGAAAAGAAAAGATGACAAATTTGTGGAGTGAGTTTTAATTCTTTTTTAAAATATAAATCGCTATCGATTTGAATTTAATTTTGCATTTTTGTTTGTTACGAGAATCAAATCCTTTGGCCAAATTTGTAAGATATTTTTGAAGGCCCTGTTCTTATTGTGGGCCTGGCCGAACCCATGATGAGTATGGTTTAAAAGCGGTGTCGTGGTATCACTGTCATAATCCCTACGCATGTCTTTAATCACAAATCTTAAAACATAATGAATCTTTATAATGTAACTAGCAGACCCGGCCACGCGTTGCTGTGGCTCAAAATGTATCTATTATAAATGTATAACGCCTCCCCCGTGGGGGGAATTTCAAAAAATCCCTTCTTAGTGTACATTCTCTTGACGTACCCTATTAAAACGCAATCAAACACGCATCTAAAATAGTATAATAAAAGTCGAGTTCTTCACAGTAAGCCTTAATCCTGTCCCTCTCCCCGCTGGGGAATATCGAAAAATCCCTTTTTAGTGTATATTCTGTTGACGTAACCTATTAAAACGCAATTAAAAACGCAAAAAACCGCATCTAAAATAGTATAATAGAAGCCAAGTTTTTCACGGTAAGCCTTAATCCTGTCCCTCTTCCCCGCTGGGGAATATCGAAAAATCCCTTTTTAGTGTATATTCTGTTGACGTCACCTATTAAAACGCAATTAAAAACGCAAAAAACCGCATCTAAAATAGTATAATAGAAGCCAAGTTCTTCACAGTAAGCCTTAATCCTGTCCCTCTCCCCCAGTGGGGGGAATTTCGACATGTATATTATATAAAAACACGTGCGTATTCGAATGCAACGTGGTGTCAAAATTTCAAAGGAATCGGTAGGAACAAACAAACGTTATATTTTATTTATATAGATAGATAGAAAATGATCTGCTTTAGTCCATTCTCACAGAAAAGCATAATGCCTCACAGAAAAGCAAACTTAAGTCGTCGGAAGTTAGCGCCATCTGTTGGACATGAAAGGCTTAATCCATATATAAATATATTTTTGAAAGGGGGGAAATGGTGGTCTTCACATATGCCACAAACCTTCGCAGGAGTGTATTAAACAACTTCCCGAAGTTTCATGGCAGTCGGATAAATGGTGTGGTAATGCATGAAGGACAGACACACAGACACACACACAGACAGACATACATTCGTTTTTATATATATAGAAGATAGATTTAGAGAAAATTCATGTGTTTAAGGCTTATTGTAACCTCTGTTATTCATGCATCTCCTGCAGACGACATGAATAACATAGAAGTTACAATAAACCTTAAACATAAAAATCGTGTTTTCAGGCTATATTCTACAGCAGAATCCATATCAGAGAAAAATAAAATATTTATGGACCCAGAGCTCAACACTCGGGGAGTTCCATTTAGCTGCTGCAATCCAAGAGTACTTTCTCCTTGCTATCATAAACACGTTGTGAAACCTCGACCCAATTATAAATACGATCCAACGAATCATTCGTTCTATGAAGATGGATGTGCAGGAAAACTTACAGTCAAACTCAGAAATACCATTAGATCTTTCACCCTTTCTGCATTGTTCCCGTTCCTCTTATTGGTAAGAAACACGTTTTCAATTTTCAATTGACCCAAAAGAAATTTTACAATAATATTTCTTTTATCATTTTCACAGTGGATAATGATGTGCCTTGTTCAGTTTCTTCGAACGTCCATAAATTCGGCAGTTGCAAGAGAATCTATACAAGGAAAAGGCAAAGCTTACCTTTTACCCGTAGACATTTCTCAAGCAATAGCTGTTGCAGTGGCAGGACCCCCGGGTCTATTAATCAAAGAAATGCATAGTAAATCGAAGAGATGAAAAAATAAAATAAAATTTGTAATTATAAAAATTAAAGAATCTGTATTGTTTCATTCTGGAAGTTTTATATACTCTACGAAAATTTTCTTTATGATAGAAAAATCGGACAGAGTTCGATTGAATAGGATTTTTGATACTATGATATGGACTAAAGTAATCAACATCAATTTTGTGTATTACAGTGAGGCCGGACGGCAGATGTGATTAAAGCATCAGCCTACCGCTGTGGAGAATCCGGGCAAGGTCGAAAACTCGAGGAATTTTTCAGGTGATGGTCTATTCCGAATTGTTTTTTTTTTTTTTAAACTCTCCTCCTTATAGGCACTAGAAGGGCTTCTTTTTTTAGCAAAACCACAATGGCTTCCGTTGTGAGGCTGGCCGAATTAGTAATAGGGCGGGTGGTATGGAACCGGGCCCCTTACGAAACTAAATTTAGGAAAATTTACTTAGTCTTTATAATAATTAAAAATAAATTCCAATATAAGTTTATCGATTGTTGATTAGTTCATGTTCCTGGAATCTTCACAAAATTAGATTATTTTTCTTATTAACTGAAATGCGCACAGATATACTACATTTGATTACATCCTTATTATTTTAGTTTGTATTTAAATGTTTTCACGATTATTAGATTCTTTCAGAGCGATTAGATCACACTACTGTCTCAGTTATAAAGAATTAAGTGTTAATAACATTACATAATAATCATGGCTAAATACAAAACACAGATTGGCCACAGACACTACAATACGCCATCAATCGGAAAATATTTTTAGTAAAAAAGAAAACTGTTGTTTGAATACCCCTAAAGTGGACCAGTTGTTAAAAATTAACCAATCACACCACTGTCCAAAGTTACGCTTCAAATAAATATCCACAGTACACGTATTTACTAAGAATTCCAGTCATTCTCTTACAGCTTAGTATGTAAATATTAAATGATATGCTTCGATTAATAGTAAGTTTCGAAGATCCATTTAGGATGAATTTTTAAAGAATTCTTATTATTTGTTCCCGAGTGTAATTATCACAATTGATAACAATAGCAGAAATTTGATTATAATAGGCGATTATTTTAAACAAATTTTATAACTGCTAAAAATTTTAACTGATTATGATAACAATATCCGATTGATAACATTATCCGTGATTATAATAACCAGATTGCACTGTATAAAAATTCATAAAAGATATTTTTTTCAGTTTTTAAGTTATGATTTGTTAAAAATTTATATTGAATTCAAATTAAACGTATCCAATCTCTGGTCTGTGGATATAAGGATAATCGCTTATTGTCTAAATCAGTGGCACCCAAACTTTTTGATTGGTATGCCAAGTTGCGCATAAGTCGTACCTGTACATATGCGTATAACGGCGACGGATATTTTCTGCTTCATATACCTGAAAAATAGGCCTATTTCTGTCGCTATAAGAGCCATTCAAGTATTACATCAGCAAAACTTTCTATTTTTGATCTTCCCTTTCCTGTCTTCACCAGTCATCAGAAATCATGGCACCTTTTTCTTCCTAATTATGCTTTTTCCAGTGGCGTGCCGTGACATTTGATGATAGGGAAGCTGTGTTTCTGTGAGAAGCTGACTTCCAGGAGCAATCAGTTAATTGCGCGTCAGTGATGATCTTGGTTCCATTCGTATCGTTTGTTCGATAAGCCAGTAGAAACCATAGACTTCTCTAAATGTATTTTTAATATCACGATTACATTCTGAATCGCTAGCCACGATATAAGGGCTAAAATTATAAATAAAATAATAACTTACTTGGTGAAATAAAATGTGTGATGGATATACAGTTCATACTCGTACCCGGTACAAAATCTTCTTCAATTGTATGAATATACTTTTAAAGAAAATTATAATTAAATATAGCTTTGCAAAGAAACGTACATAAAAATAACAAAATTTTCTTCTTTTTTTAATCTTAAAACAATCCACTTAGTCAAATAGCTCCCTACGAGCGACTAATGGGTGGAATCAGAGACAGTCCTGGTAAGTGCATGCACGTGGGCTGCCAAATCCCGAGGGTGCCGATACCAATCAATGTCAAATGCCTTATTTGTCGCATCACTCGTATACCTCAAAGGAGGCAACAAGATTGTTGTACATTGTAAATGTTTCTCGCCATAGCTATAAAAATCTAAATATGTTAAATTTAATAGATTGTCCGTCATTTGTTTTCTAACTAATTCGTTTTAGGACCAGGGTCCACGAAAATTTCCAAAATTTACAATTTTTCGGTCACTCTCATTGAACTGGAAAAATAAAATCCAATATTACGAACAAATCAGTCCGCGCTGTACTCGGCTAGAGATTGGTTCGGTTAAGCTTTTAAGTAAAATTCCGGTACTTTCGGCAGGATTTTATTATGTCCCCCAATTCCCTAATCTCTTAATTATTTAACTACTTCTTAAGTAGAAATAAGTCGAAACCGGTTACTTTGTACTTGAATATTTGTAGTCTTGGGAAAAAGTGGAAA
This sequence comes from Centruroides vittatus, assembly GCF_030686945.1. Taxonomy (NCBI): domain Eukaryota; kingdom Metazoa; phylum Arthropoda; class Arachnida; order Scorpiones; family Buthidae; genus Centruroides; species Centruroides vittatus. The sequence goes on along the minus strand of NW_027122289.1, from coordinate 554,984 downwards.
GACAAATTTTTCTGACAACGGATACATAAATCGTAAATTTAAGGAAAATAAATTCTAGCGCTTTTTTGTACCTTATGCATCTTTCATTAAATTTAGTTGTAAATGATGCTGCCAAAGTAATAGTTAATTTTTTAACATTGTACAAGATTTGTACACGTTTTTTTCTACATTTCCTTATAGATGGGACGTACGAAATCGTAATATCACTGGTTTAACATTGAAATCCGTAAGTAATATAAGATGGGAGAGCAGAATAAAAATATCAAATATTTTAATGGATTTTTTAAAATTCCTGTCAATTATACAGAACTATCATAAAAACATCATACCAGTAAATTCTTATCGGTTGGGTTGAGTTATAAATCTACTCATGATTCACATAATCGGGCCAGGGCGGCCAAACATCTAACAGGCAGGCGGCTAACAGCCTAGGACCGGTCCTGCATACAATTGGAAGCGTTATACGTGTGTAGCTTCCACCAGCTAAACCGGGTGAGGTTGGTGCTCTGTCAAGCGCATGCGCGAATGAGTATAATCTGGCTGTTTGGAAGCTGACAATACAGCGCTTCCATCCCGCCACTAATATTCGAATATATAATAGCAATCTTATCGTTTTTTTCACGTGTAGTATAGAAATTTGTAATAAGATACATAATGCGGTTATAATAAAATATTAATTTTAATTATATGAAAATAATCGCACAATATGTATTTATTTTTCAGAAAATACAATCGTAGCGGCGCTTCCACCGCTTCCAATGACGGCACGCCACTGGTTCTTTCATCAGGACAAATAACTATCATTTCTAAATACATAGGAATTATTATCAGACAATTTTGTAGTAATTGAAGAGAAAAGTAAACAATAAATGTAGTCTTACGTAATCAAAGATTTGCCCTCCTCCATCGTCAGACACAAACGAATCTCCCCTGCCCATAGACAGCTGACGTAACACTTGAATGATTTTTAGTTAAGTGGTGTCAAATATGTTCGCGAACCACATTTAGCCCCGAAGCAATCTTCATTTAGACCAGTGGGCACCACTGGTCTAAATGAAAATTGATGATAGTTTACTCTCACAACGGAGCACTTTTGTATTGTAAGTGCTAGAAAAATAACTTGTAAAGAATTTTATGAGACACATGATTGTAATTGACCAAGGCTAATTCCTAAAATTAAAAGTTTATTTTTAATATGGAAACACTTAACTCTTATTTAAAAATTAAAAATTAGAATCTGAATTTGGAACTCGAAATTTGCTGAAAACCAGTATACATGGAAGCATGAGTGGCCTGACATATCTGGAATAGACTGTCCAGGAAAAATTCCTGAGGTTTCCGACCAGACCGCGAACCCTGATTCCTCAGAGAAGCATGCTAATTTACGAGCAATTCTGATGGGGTGTTGTTTCCCACATTAATCTATGTTGAAGATTATTAAGGATCGGGCCGCGTTGCTATTTGTAGCCATTTTACATAGGCTTATATTATATAACTACTAGCAGATAAGCCCGGCATTGCTCGGGCAAAAAGTAACGATAGCGAAGATTATTGCATTATAGCCAATCTTACGCGTTTTTACAGAATGCAAGAATTAGATCTCCTTGTTTTCAGACTAATTAGAGAATTTTTAGATGGGTCTAAAAATATGTTCGATTTCCCGTAAAAATGCTTAAAACCGCATCTGCGCCTGTAAATCTTGCACGTCGCTTTCCCTTAACATTTCCATTGTTACTTAACACTTCCATTGTTAACACTTCCCCGCGGGGAGAAGTGTTAGCAACCTCTCCCCCGCGAAGGGAATTTCGAAAAATCCCTTCTTAGTGTACGTTCTCGTGACGTACCCTAACTGTGTACCTAATTTCAACTTTCAATTCCTAACCGTTTGGGCTCTGCGTTTATTATTATTATATTATTATTATCATCAATCCATCTCGATTATATATATATATAGATTGTGTGAAATTACTACAGTAGAGAGTCGTTAATCCGAATCAATTGGAAACTGGGGTTGTTCGGATTAGTGATTTGTTCGGATAACCGATTATGTACGAAAAAATATGTTAACCTGTCCGATGTTCAAATTTTTCTCCGTTGCGTGTCGCTTCGTGTTGAATTTTCGTCGATTTTAAGCCTAACGAAAATTTTATAACAATAATCGAGGCTATCGTATCCTTAAAAATTATTTCTTTATTTTGTACAAACAAAATAAATATATTGAAGAATATAAAAACATGAAAATTATACTTTAGAAGTAAATCTAGTATCAAAAACGTTCGATTCAGCACGACACAGTCCGACTGAAAATCGTTCGGATAACCGGCGATTCGGATTACTGGGGTTCGGATTAACGACTCTCTACTGTAATTTGTTTTATCTCATGTCAAATAATGAGTTCGTTTCTTTTTTTCTGTCATTGTTTTTCTATTTCCCGCTTTTTTCTAATTTACTTATTTCCGGTCTTTGTGATTGGTGGAACTGGACTTTATTAATTCAACTTGAGTGAGTTACACGAATGAGAGGCGATTGATAGTTTATATGCAATTGTCATTGGTCAAAAGATATATAAAAGGACGAAACCACGCGTGTCTTTGTTTCTGCTCCCGGTTGTAGAGTGAAGAAAATATCGTTTGAAAACTCGCAATATTGTTAAAGGTAACCTTTTTATAAGCCACTCCACTACTATTTTACTCAGCTTTTCTCTTTACTAGTTCGTATACGCGTTCTTTTTGTATTTTACTTGTGATTGTCGTGCATAAGTGTAATAAGCAAGTTGTTTTGTTATTTCGTTCCCTTGGGTGTTCGTATATCTAGTCTTTTATAAATAATCTTAATGTATGATCCACGGGTTTACGTTAGCGTTGGCTAAGAAACATTATTCACAATCGTATCTGAAAAGAATTAAAGATGGCCATATAACCCATAGCGTTCTGATGGCAGAGGCAGCTTGATCACTCACAGAGAAATAAATCGTTGTGAATAATCAAGATGGTAAACTCATGAATTTAGAAATTCAATGAAATGGTTGAAATTTATTACAGCGTCGAGAAATATCTTATTAAATTTGTATTATAAAACTACAGTAGAGAGTCGAAAATCGGAATCAATTGGGGACTGGGGTTGTTCCGATTAGTCATTTGTTCCGATTACCCATTATGTACGAAAAAGTACATTAACCTGTCCGATGTTCAAATTTTTCTCCGTTGCGTGTCGCTTGGCGTTGAATTTTTCTCCTTTGCGTGTCGCTTCGTGTTGAATTTTCGTCGATTTTAAGCCTAACGAAAATTTTTATAATAATAATCGAGGCTATCGTATCGTTAAAAATTATTTCTGCATTTTGTACAAACAAAATAAATATATTCAAGAATATAAAAACATGAAAATTATACTTTAGAAGTAAATTTAGTATCAAAAACGTTCGATTCAGCACGATACAGTCCGACTGAAAATCGTGCCGATTACCGACGATTCCGATTACCAGTGTTCCGATTAACGACTCTCTACTGTATAGTTGAAACTCCTTGCACAAATACATTTTCGATTATAAAACAAGACGTTTTTCTTGAAAGTTTCCACCTTGTAAATTAAAAGAGCCTTTTTTCATGCTGTTATGTCCACAATAGAGTGGCCAAGTGCTAAGGAATGAAATCCGAGGTCAAACCACTTATTATATAAAGATTTAGCTTGAACCAAATTTCTCATAATGACATGTTAACGGCTATAAGTAATCTTAGAATAAGAGTATAATTACAGAACAAAGAGATTTCATATTGTAGATTATATACAATTTGTTTGTTATTTTACTGATAATGTACATCAGGCATGTCCAATAAGCCTACCTCGGATAATATGGCTTATTAAAACACACGAAACATTTGTAATTTGCATAAAACTATCAATTCACTATTTTGCACAAAGAATCATTTAATTATCGTTATGGGCGAGTTGTCTGGTAAAGCAAACCAATGACATTGTTCGTTTCAAATGAAACAGGTTATACATTGGTTTTATCCAGCTGTATTAAAGATAAACAAAGCCTAGCAATTGAACTGAGACAAAATAATCTGTGAATAGCGCTGCCCTGGGGCCGTCATCCGAAACTGTCTATCGGTAAATGGATTACGGATAAAATCAAACCTTTTAGAATGTAAACATTTTGAAATCATTGGACCATTGGATTTTTAAATATTAAATGATTAAAGGTTGAATAAAATAAGATGGTGAGTTGAACTGAAATATTTACTTAGACACAGGTTGGCACAAATTTGCAACTTCGTTTTAACAATAGAAACAATAAGAAGCAATAACATTAAACAGACGATTAAAAATTCTCATTATTGAACTCAATTTACTACAAACAATTACGGTATCAATGTATACAATTGATCACAAACCGTACACTCAATGCAACATTGTACATTTATATATGCTACATTTCTCATACACAACTAGAGAAATGGCTAAATGTTCATTCCCAAAGGTAGGCTTGAAGTACAGATTTATATTACACGTATTTTCTAAGAATTCTTATCATGCCCCTGCAGCTTAGTATGTAAAATATAAAAGGTATGCTTCGGTTAAAAGTTCTGAAGAAAAGGTCCATTTAGTACGAATTTTCTAAGAATTATTTTAACCGTTTGTCCCCAAGCGCAATTATAACAATAGCCGAAATTTAATTATAATAGGTGTATTATTTTAAACTAATTTTCTACAGTGTTTTGGGACCAACTGTTATAACAATAGCCGATCGATAACATTACCCGTGATTATAATTTCTGATTCCACTGTATAAAACATGTTTAGAAAGATCTCGTTTCATTTATCTTGCAAGGAAAGACAACGAAATGACTACCTAACTTATAAATATTTCATATTTAAAATAAAAGATTATGTAAAATTAAAGTTATACGTTTTTAAAACACTTTTATAGACAGTTTTATTAACGTAATATATAAAATTGTTATACTTTTAAGTTATGAACTGTGTGCGGACCACAGTTTAAGCACTGTTCTAGACACTTATATATTATAAATTGTGATGAAATAGCAGTAACTAAAACAGTGATGAAGGAATACAAAAACGAGCTACATCATCTAGAATGCTACAGAGTAATTTGAGAAAATATGAGTCATTGAAAGACACATAAAACTACAAAATTTATTTTTATACTGATTGCATCTGTCTACAGTAAATCCCCCGTCATTTTATCAGAAGGAACCAATGTTTGTAAATATCCTAGAACTTGCTAACACTTTGGTATGTTTAGTACCAAATGCTATATTTAGATATTTATGTTTATAAATTTCTCTGGAAACATATATTATTTGCTTAAGTTATTAACAGTAGATAAAGAATAGGCTGAACAATATAGAACATTAATAGTTATTAGGCTAATGTTATCAAAGCATTTTCGGAATTTTGTACAGTCAGGATGAGTCAAAAGTCCCTTGCATTTTTTTATTCCAGAAGTACTGTAAATATATTAATTTTGTTAATGTAGTTACATAGGAGGTCAGGTATAAAGAATCCGATAGGACTTTTCTTGTTGACTAAAAATCATCTTTAAGATCAGTCGTGTTGTAATGTTTTAATGAACAACGGAAATGTAAAAATTCCAATGACAAAGTTAAAGAGCACCATCTAATTAACAGTTTTCTGGATTCAAATAAAAACTACTTAGTACAGTATTTCATAAATCTATGAGGATTGAAAGTGACGTTTAAGTGACTTTTCGAGGTTCATTGATACGTTCATGATCTACTATAAGTTAGACGAGTCTGTTATACTGAATTAACCCCGGGAACGGAATAAATGCTAATGACGGTTAATGACATAGGGGATGGGGCAGTTGCATGAAGAAAATGTCATCAGTACTTCGCATCTTTATTTTCGTAGCTGTCGTACTTTTGATGATTTAATAAAAGAACTGCATAATCTTGGATTTGACATTAACACATCAGGTGCACATCACATTTGTACCCGATGCCACGTTCTTTCCTCACTGCCGAAGGAAATGTCATGTGATTATCGAGCCACTATATTTAAAGCATACAGAAGTTTCTCTGCATAAAAATCACTGTGATGAAGTCTTTTGAACAGCCGAATGACACAACTGGAAGAATTGGGATATTTTTTGGGTCTTCTTAATGTTGAGTTTTTGTCATAGGACGACAAGGTGAAGCTGCAATAAGACTAACAACTTCCTTATGATGCATATTGCCCAGCTATTCACCCAGCCTTAAAAAGAGGACCTGCAGGTACTATTAATTAATACAATAAACTTTTATTACAAAGAAAAAAGATGTACAAAAACCATTTAAACATAGGCTTCAATATGTGCAGTTTGCTACAGGAAGTATGGAATTTATCGTGCTTCTGCAAGAAGTCTAATCAAGCATTCATAAATTAATGACAGAAGGAGAGAGATAAGAAATGACCAGTTTTTGATGATTTAATATATGGACGGCTCCTTAATACGTTGTAGAAAACCATGTAATTTTTATTCTATAATTATTATACATTCTAGTTCGGCAAGATAATGGGCAAAATTATTGACAACTCAATGAAAATTCTGTGAATAATTTAAAATGTATCCTTTTGGAAGTTCGGACTTAATGACACGTGGCAGACAATTCGATTTGTGGTATTGAGAAAGAGAAATTTCTCAACTCTGCCTTATAACAGTTATCAAAGATCTAAAAGCAGCAACAAGGGTTACTTCAATATCTCCCAACCAAAATAGAAAATGAGATCCAGATGAACTTTGAGAAAAGTTAAGATTTGTGCAAAGAACGGAGGGAGCTTACAGACACTTCTAATTAGCATGCATAGAAACTTTACTACCATTCTTCATATAGCATATATAAATTAAGAATGAAGTGTTTTAAGGAATTTAGCTCACTTTTTCTTTGTCTCGCGATGGGAAATAGGTTTCATATTGTGTCAAGGGCGAAAAAATTTAAAAAACATTGACCCGTTACATTTATGAGATCATGGAAAGGGCCTTGATCTGCCATTGCATAAGGTTCAATGATCTTTAATTAAATCATTCAGGTGTAAATACATTTTCTTATATAAGCTTTTTAAATTCTTATATTAACAGATAACTCGTTAAAGCTTTTCTAAAAATCTAGATATTAATAGAAAATAAGATAATATATTCAAGAAAAGGGTATTTGTAGACAATAGGATGAATGTATTTATAATTATTATAAGTTAATTAAATTACTTTTCATAATTTTGTGAAAGTTTATGATTAATTTAGTTTCTATGAATTTTATTTTGTAGATTAAAAAAGTATCTTTTATTCTAGTTATAAAATAATAAGGTTAAATATGTCATGTGTGATAAATGATGCAGAATTAATTATCATACCTGCATACAGTAACAAGAATCGATAACATAATTAATTATTGTTTTAATCTGAAACATTTGTTGACTTTTTAGATTAAAATTACATAATAAAAATCTTTAATTTTAATCTAAAAAAGTATTTTATCGTCATTAATTTTTTAATAAAACAATTATTGTAAAAATGATATAATAACCCCCCTTTTCTTATTTTTATGTACATAAAAGTAAGAAATGGGCCTGTAAGTAACAAATGGACCTGCTTCTTCCCCTCTAGAAGGAAACAAGCAGGTCCATTTAACTCAGATCCCACATACAAAGATGCCTCCATAACTTAAATTTTATGTTACAATGTAAATTTTGGGCCTCTGAATCTATTTTTATGTTTTATTCAAATATTTTTATGAATAAAACATAAAGACATTGAAGAAACATCTCATTGAAGAGACATATGCAAGTGACTCATGCCTCATCTCACCTCTCTGACCCTGACTATAATATTTAATAAAAATGCATTTATTTTGATAGAATGGGATCATATATCTTTCAAATCCAATATTGATAAAGGAACAGACTCTAGAGATTGCTTGTATATCAATATTTAGATTTAAGAGATGTATGATGATAGAGTAGAACAATAATAAGTTGTGTAATGGATTAGCATAATCTCACCTCCCGTGAAAATTTATTTATATCACGAATGCATTCTTATTTCTTAACGTAAATTCATATATAGAGCCGTAACACTTATTAAAACACGTGATATACAAGTTCCATGTTAAACACGTGTCAGTGATAAATTCAAACACATACTAAACTGTTTTTTTTAATAAATTATTTTCTTTTAATTTATAACTACTCTTAAAAAATTTTAATTGTGACTAAAATAATGAAATTATCTTAATTTTACATTTAAAAAAATTAAAAATATATAATTTATTACTCGGAAGCACCAAACGACGGCGAAATTAAGAATTAATTTTTTAAAAAATTATAAAAAAACATTTAATTATTAAAATAAACATAATACAAATATTAAATATTTCATTAAAAATGAAAAATTTTAAATAGTATAAATTAAATTTCCTTAATTAATATTAATTAAAAATAATTATTAACGCGAATAATCGATATCTGTTGATAAAACGCAGACGACAAATATATTTATTAAAATTAAAATAATTATTTAACATCTTATAAATTTTTCGTTTATTATTTAATTAGATCAATAATTATAAGTTTTAAAAATACCAGCAAGAAATATTGATTCGTAATTTGATAAAATCGAAAGATATATAATTTTTTTTATATTAAGTTAATCTAGAATAAAAGTGCGCATGTGTAGTGAAAGCAATTTATTGGTTTCTAGGCGACCAGACGTTGCTTGATGTTAAAGACGATCCCGTCGCCATGATCAGTATTATCAACCTTAATCCTCCTGAAATATAATTAATACGCGTTGTATCTTATACGAATCGTCTTCTTTATACTCCTATTATACTTATAACGGAGAAAAACAATATTTTTTCAGGATCATGGCTCTCGATTTTGTAGCTGGTTGTATAGGAGGTAAGCCCCGTTATTTTTCTTAATTATTTTATTAGATTTAATCGGAAAGTTTTTAAATATTATTTATGAGAAAGCTCATTGAATGTATTATACACACTTTGAGTAATATACAGGTGGCCCAAAAGTCAGTTAACCAATTTAACTGACCTTACTTTATCTCGGTTGACTGATTTCTGGGCCACCCTGTGTATATGCATATAATCTTTGTATAAGAATTTATGTTATTCATGTTAAATATGTTGAGGATATTTTTTCAATTTAATAAAGAATAATATATTTTTAAATACACTTGTGTATACATATGTCTACTTGTAAGAATATACAACTATAGTGCTTAGATAACCTAATTTATAATTATAATAATGACAAATATGTTTATCTGTTTTAAAATATATTTTGTAATGAAGTAAATTCTACATTAAAATGTAAAAAGTCAGAATGATTTAAGATTTTTTTAAAAATAATGTTTATATTAAAAAATATATAAATAATATTTAAAAGTTTAAAAGGTATTATAAGTTGATTTTTGACTTTTTTTTTTAAATAATAATTCTGTATTTTTGCATTATTTCAGGTTGTGCCGGTGTTTTAGTAGGTCACCCTTTTGATACAATAAAGGTAATTATTTGTTAAATACTTAGAGCTGTTGAGCTCTTATATGGGGCCCAGGGAATAGTGCCCCTTTTACATTTTTTTTTTTTTTTTTGAACAAAGGAAATACATGGATATTAAAAAGGTTTTCTTTTTGTTAGTAAAAATAGCATTAATTTATGGGAGTAGGAACAATTTCGGGACCAGGGAGAAACATCTCCAGCTCCACCGTGCTTAGAGACAGTGCTTAAAATGTATTTATGCTAACTGATTTTAAATATTTAGAATTATTTTATGCACTAATTTTTTATGATATTTACATGTCCACGTTAAGAAAACGAACGAGTTCTATAAAATACGTGCACGTGTTTCCAGCATGATTATAGAATGAACGTTTCCGGAATGGGTCATTTGTCAGTTTAGAAGCGTGAAGTAGATGAAAGATACATGATATAATTATTTATTAAATGTTACATCAGTTAAATTGGTCGAAAATTTAAATAACCTTGGCCCTTTTTAACCTTACCAGATTGTGCAAATTAAAGGAAGATTCTAATAAAGATATTTCTTTGTTATCTCTAATTCCAAAATATATATTGAAAAGATATTTTATTTAAAACGTATCAAATTTGATAAAGTAAATAAATATTTTAAAATAGTTCTTTGATTATATCTGAGCATTTAAAAAAGAAAACATTTTTGTGTTCGGGACTCAGTGGAAGCCTTTAAAATTTATTTTAAATCCTTAGAAATGTTAACGATTTATTAGTTTTATTGAACATATTTAACTTTATTTATAAAATATAAATATTTAATTAAATTATGAAGAATGGAAGCATTCAAAAAGCTTTACAAAAATGAAAAATTCATTAATAGTAGAGCAGTATTGTGGAATAAAAAAAAAATCAAAATGGCGAGTTTTTAATCAGTTAAATCAGAAATAAACACAGATAAATTATTTATCATCTTATATAAACAAGATAATAATAATTTTGTTGTATAATCACGTATCTAAACATTGATTATCATTTAGTTTATGAAGTTATTTAAAGTCTTTACAGACGTCTAATTAAAAATTAATACACGGTAGGCCATTAGTAAATTTTTAGTATTTAAAATTAATTTGTATTCGAACAAGAACGATTAAAATTGAAGTAAGATGCCACATAGCAACAGCAATTCGTATCGATTTAGCTTGATGTGTAGGCCTATACGCTGGTGGTTATATAGGTGACTGGGAATTCCAATTAAAAAACTTATCTGACCGATTTTGGAGGAATGAGTGGCTAAAATAAAATTTTTGACTTTTTTAAAATGGTTTTTAGTGTAGATTATTATAAGAGAGTTCAATTAGGCTGGCTGTATGTTATTGAAGTTTTAACCTTTATATGCTTCAAATGTAATGTAATAAATATATTTGTTTATTCAAAAGGACTTCGACTTAATACGAACAGTTGTTTTCGTCTAAACTTGTTTATTCTCAAATATATCAAATTTTGAGGTCCAATCAAAATTACTCTTTATATTCTGTAACCTAACATTAGTTGATAGGAGCATAACAGATCTAATATTTATCTAAGATTTTATATAAACATTGATAACTATATACATTTTCGGAATAATTTATGATACTGTTCTTTTTTTTTTCTTTAGGTGAGATTGCAAACGCAATGTACACTTAAACCCATGTATAATGGAACTTTCCATTGTTTTGTCTCGATCGTCAAGAACGAATCGGTAAGTTCTTATAAAATGATAATAAAAAATTAATTTAAATAAAAATAGGTTGTACCATAAGTGGAGAATCTGCGATTTTCAGGCCACATGCGGTCTTTTGTAGCTTCTAGTACGGCATAACAAAATAAAAAATAATATAGAAATAAGATTTTGGGCATCTGTTTTTCTTCATTTATCACATAAGTAATTTACAAATAACTATTTTGATATTTTCAAGTTGTTTTTAATTGTTTTGTTTTATTTATTATAAAAACGGCATATACGTGTATGTCGAGTATGTTTATTTATGCAGTCGGCAATATGCTCTTTCTAGTATTGGATGTGGCCTTCTAATTAAAATGTTTCTCCACCTATGAGTTTACCATTCTGTCATATTTCTATTTATAAAAAATACAGCAAAACATAAAATGATTTTATTTAAATATTATAGATATCCGGTTGTATAAGGGTATGTCATCACCAATGGCAGGATTAGCAGCTATAAATGCTATCGTTTTTGGCGTTTACGGAAATATTCTCAGATCACTACCAAATCCTAACTCACTTTGCAGTCAGTTTGTTGCAGGAGTTAGTACAGGTGTTGTACAGAGTCTTGTTTGCAGCCCTATGGAATTAGCAAAAATACAAATGCAATTACAAGGTCAAGGCAAACCGAAATATTATTTTCCATATTGGAAAAGACCCCAACCTTTTTACAATTCGCCTTTAGACTGTTTACTCAAGATCTATCGGTTAGATGGAACCAGAGGAATATTTAGAGGTTTGTGCGCTACCGCTATGAGGGATGCTCCCGCCTTCGGCGTTTATTTTGCCGGTTATGAATTTTTAACTCAATTTTTTACGGATTCTAACGGAGATGTAAATACTATAGGACTAGTAATGGCAGGTGGATTAGCTGGTGTTCTCTCGTGGATTGTAGTCTATCCCGTAGACGTCTTGAAATCAAGGTTACAAGCTGATGGAATCGGAAGCCAAAGGTTATATAGTGGCATGAGTGACTGTATGAGAAAGAGTATAATTAGTGAAGGATATAAGGTATTATTTAGAGGACTGAATTCAACTGTTATAAGGGCATTTCCCACAAACGCTGCTACTTTCTCAGCAGTTACTTGGGTTCTTATGCTTTTTGAAGCGGATAAGAAGTCTATAAGGTTGAGAATGGAAAAACATACTAACATGTTAATGGAATGAAGCAATCAACCATTATCGAATTTTGAATAAAGGTCAAATAAACGAAATTCTTTTATATGTTATACCAATGTTGAATTTCAGAATGATAATCTTTGTAAAAACATTCCTGTTTAAAAATATGCTGCACACTTTTTCCAGTGAAACTTTCATAACGAAAATAATGGTTGTTAATTCAGTGTAGTATATATACAAAATGTATATATAAGTATTTATAGTGTGTGTGTGTGTGTATATATATATACATACCGGTATATACATATTAGACTTCTTACTTATATTGTAGTGCACTATGTAAGTTTATATATACAACATTTGTGTAATAATTCTCGAATTTTACAATTATTAAATTTTAAATAGACTTCATTTTGTGTGTTTCTTGTATATTTATAACGAACATTTCAATAAATTTTAAGTACAAAATATATTTTAATAAATTTTAAGTACAAAACACGCAGCCCATTGATGAGGCGCGAACCCAGAACCACAAAAGTTTAGCGATTTTATTCATTTAATACTAGTATTCAAATTCATACATCAATTTAATAATCATATATTCTGCGAGCAGTTTAGTATTAGTTTACTCAAAAAGATATTTTTTTAATTTTAGAAATCAAAATAATTTCGAGAAAATAAAACTAAAATATTTCCAAACTAATCTGATAGCATCTACTGTAGAATAATTCATATCTGAGGAGAAAATTTATTCCGATTCTAATTTCGACTCCTCACATAAACTGGAAATCCGCTTATTTCGTAATTACCGAAACGTTGCTGATTCTTCAAAAAATTGCTTACAAATGAAAAGAATTTTAGAAATATTTTATATTCAAAACAGTTCTGTTTTCAATATACACGTAGCGAAAGTTTCCTCGGTAAGTAGTATCTTTACTTTTTTAACTCTCCGCCCTGTGGGCATTAAGGGGGCCTTTTAGCAAGTCCATTATGGCTTCGGCCAGGGCGACAGTGGGGGGCCGGGTGGTAAAAGACGGAGCCCGAAATTCCTGGGATTTTTCGATCCTTCCGGATCGATCCCGGGTCATCCAGAGCGGTAGGCTGCCACCTTCACCGCTCGGCCAACGGCCGTCTAAGGTAACTCGTAGCTCAAAAAATATTGTACTGTAATAAAATTCATTTTTTGTTAACATAATTAAAATTAACTTCTATATTTTCAGAATAAAGTAGTTTTTTACAAACAAAGTTATTTATAATTTAACGGGGCAAAGTATATATAATAAGTTAACATAAAAAGTTATCTGGCAACACTTATAGTAAAACTGATTCGGCAGACGATAGGTTATTTGTCGTCTGCTTCAGACGCCATATTTAAAGTACAAATTTAATAAGCGATGGAAATAAATAATACATTGAGGACGCAGATATAACGAGGTTTGATTTCTTTTTTAGACATATGTTATTAACCTATGCTTTGTAATTGTTAAGAAGTCCTAAACTATTAACTGATCTGAAATTAATGATGATAAATACTTTAGTTATAATTGACTGTAGCGGATTACGACTTTCCTAGATAGATAGGGTCTCTCTACATATCTTACATAATAAATTATCATCTAATAATAGCCATACAATTATTTATAAATTTCCTTTATATTATATTCTCTTACTTAATGCAATTTTCTAAGGTAAAACAATGATTATCATTTTTTTGTTTAACTTGATATTCTAAGTTTTGCTTTTCAATAAATATATTTTGTTTTGAAATTCAATGAAATATTGTATCAAACGCGCTTTATCAGAAAAGAAATGAAGTTATTTAAACTCATTTTTAAGAGTTCCAAATAAGTTTCAGCTGGAAAGACATCTTTGAATCAAATTAAGAAAATTCTATAGCATTGTTTTTAAAGCTTTTATTTGAATCACACTTGAAATTTAAATTACTCAACTCTCTTTTCTAAAGTCAATTCGTTTATTAGGGGCTGTCCATAAATTACGTCCGCATTTTTCTTGAAATTTTTACTCCCCTACAACCCACGTTTGCCTAAGTTTCCGTAATCCCCCTACCTTCTTCGGACGTCCAACAAAACTCAACCCCTCCTCAAAATCTTTACTACTTTATAAATAATAATATATATAAACTGCATAAAACTTAATGAAATAAAACGGACGTCCATTGAAGTTCAACCCTTTCCAACGTCATTTATGGACAGCCTTTTACTTGATTTTCTTAGAATCCTGTCCATATTTCTGTTACATGAATACTGTTAGAATTCATTTCTTCCACTTAAGACGACCTTCCTAGTGGATAATCTGACACTGAATTTCATAATTTAATTAACTGAAATAGATTACCATTTGGTTTAATTATGAGAGAGAGAAACTGTAAAACATACATAAATTCGAATAGATGATGATAAATTATTTTATGCTACTGTTACCATCTTAAAATTATTTTAGCAAGTTTCTAATATCAAGTCTCACTTTGTACTGGGGGGTAAAAATAGCACGAATAAATATTTATAGTCCACCTACTGACATGAATCAAATTTGAGATCAAAATATAATTAATGCATTTATAAAAATCTGGTTTAAAAAATGTTCACATGTTAGTTTTTACTTTTCATATTTTTTTAATGAATACATAACAATTGTCTTCATTGTAAAATGCGATTTTATGTACTTTATATTATTAGAGATTTATTATTGTGGAAATTTTACAATAATAATATAATGTGCAATATTTAATCATTTTCTATAAAAATTATGTTTTCTGTTAGCTTGTTTGCAAAATTAAATTGTGATATAAAAATTAAGACAAATAATTTATATCTTTTTCCTTAAAATAGACTCTTCCTATGTAATGTCAATAACTGAAAGCATTCATCATTAATTCTTATGTATTGATTCAGCCAAACTAAAACTGGGATGTAGAAATCAGTGTTTGGTAATAAAATGTTTTTTGAGACCAAAATGTATCATCATCAGATCAATGTTTTATTGAAAACAACAAATGTAAACTGAAGCAAATGAAGAATTTTTATTGACAATGAATAAAACATTTTAAATCCAATTTTACTAAAACTTTTGAAGTTTATAACAACAATAAAAATGAAAAAATTACAAATTAAAAACACCAGAACTTATAAACAACTTATAATGAAATGAAAACAATTACACAAATGATTTAAAGTTACTTTTAATGGAATGTTGATCTGACAAGACGTTTTGGTCTTGAAAAATGTCTTATCACTAAACACTCAGCTTATACATCCAATTTTAATGTATTTTTGACATTGTTGATATTAAAACCAACATTAAACAGAAAATTTAATTAATAATTAATGCAAATTTAAAAATAATTTTATTACATTTTTTATTTTAAGATATATTTTGTTTCTATACTTAGCTTAAGAATAATTTTATATCTTCATATAAAATTATTTTTGGAAATTAATTGGTCTATTAGTTTCATATTACATGATTCTCATTTGTACTTTATTTACTTCATTTGTATCTTTAATTATTATTTATATTATTATTTATTTATTATGATCTTAAAATCGGAACATATGGAATTAAGAGATCAACAATAATAGTATAGAAGTGTTTATTGTTGGTGAGCGAATAAATGACAAAGTGCAAATTTTCATTTCTGAGAAACCTACCATATTTACCTAAACAAAACAATCAATCTATTGATTTTGTATGAAATAATGGCATATTGGCACTGTAATAACAAAAAGTTTGTGTTTATGTTGTACAATTTGTTCAAATCAAAATTTAAACTGAATTTTAGAAAGAAAAATAATTAATTCAAAAAAATTATAAATAAATGTTAGGACACTTGGAAAATCATAATGATTAAATATAACAAATTATTATTTTATGCTAAATTACAATTAAATCTGTGAAGGATAAACTGATATACCACAATCTGATGTAAAATCATATGAATATATATACTGATTAAGGGGAAAACACTTTATATTACAATGTTTAATAGCCTCTGAGCTATTGCTACAAATTTACCACATAACTAACTGTTAATGTGTATTTTTCCATGTTTTCAAAAAAATTTTTTTTTTATTGTTTCACATAAGCAGTTGACGTATTCCACTCTTCCATTATAAACATTTCAGGATGATTTGTGGTGACAGTCAAAAACATAATGTTGAAGATCCAAGTTCAAATAAAAAACTTCACAACAAGGGAAATGGAATGACATATTAAATAGCCACTCCAAGTAATGCATCTAAAAAATGTACAGAAAAAGAAGTGCTTTGTTTTTTACTCCACATTGTCATAATTAATATATAGAAAATACATCCTTTACACAGAAGAAGGTATTTTTGAGATGCAGCATTTCCATAGAGTACAAAGAAATTAAAATATCAATACACAAGCTTTGTACATAGTATACAGATTGATGGACTTGTCACGTAACGTGAGAAAGTAAGTAGTGCTAACTTCCTGGCTTTGAAACCTCCAGCAAACCTACTGAAACAAAAATTCATGCTGCGTTTCCGTGACGGTTGTTGTTTTATCCATCGATAAATGAGGTACCGATAATGCCAGGAGAACAGGATACCCAATGTTGTGTCCCAAGTATAAAATGTCCTTAGTTAATATATACTGTGATTGTACACATGTCAATTTTACTAAGGACTCTTGGGTAACAAGTTCTTGTGCACTATTTTCTCACCTGGTGTTTCATTCCTGTTCAAAAGCAAATGTTATTTGCTGTGATTCCATAGATGCAATCCTTTGGGCATTATTCCTTAAAAAAATAATTAATTTTAATTAACAATTTTGAATGTAATTTTTATTAAACAATATATTTAAAACATATAAATCACACATCAGAAAATAAATTTTTATTACTTTATATACAAATATTCTGTAACGTGAAAAATTGAATAATTAAGTTCCAAGTCAATCTTCATTTCTACACATATATGGTTATGGTGTAACTGGGGGTTCTGGATGTTATTAAAGACAGAAATATTTTAGTTTTTTCCAGCTAAGAGATTTTCTCTTTAATATACAAATATGTAGAAATGAAGATTGACATTAAACCTAAACCTAAAAGTCTCATCTACACTAATTAAATCAATTTTTTGGCAAAGTTTGCATAATAATAATGTTTGAAAATATAGTTTCAATGTTCTACAAAACACCCTACATTTGTGAATAATTCTAAATAAAGGCTGAGAATCACCAATCTAATGGAATGATTATATCATAACTGCTTTAGAGATTTTTGTTCTTATGTTTCCATAGTAACACAACAGCATTCCTGAAGATAAATAATTAACTATTTGGTTTTTTGTATGTTTTTATACTCCATAAAAAACATTTCCATTTATGTATTGAATGTTTGTTAGAGCTTGTTCTGATAATTTTAAAACAATTGCCATCAGGAATCAGGACAATAAACAGATACACAAAAAAAAATACATTGTGGTCTTAAAACTTTTCAATTATAAAGAGTCCAGCTGATATTTGAGATTTGAAGTAAAAACAGATGTAAAGGATGTATGTATATTTGTTCTCTCAACACACTGTATGATTGTGAAATATGTATATAATACAAAATACAGGCATACCTATTAGAAAACATATTTCATCAAACACTTCAAAACCTTTATATAGGACCAGTTAAGAATTTTAATTAAATATATTAAAGACAAATGTTTTCAATCTACATCTATAATCTGCTTCAGGTCTTTTAAATTCTTCTTTTTCCTATATAAATGAAAGTATGCATTCTAATTTTACCTTTCTTTTAAATCAAATACAATGAAAACAAAGACATGGGATGGCATTTTATATGGTAAAATTGGGTTGTATACCATATATTCTTTAAATAAACTTAATCATACTCGTTTACCTTTCTGATCACGTTATGGCATTTTTAAAATGACAGCAAAGTTTCATTTTTTGAGATGTTATTGATAAGGCTCTAGATTTAAACAAATTATCTATTTTTTTTTTTTAGTAATTAACTCTTTACATGAATATAAAACTTACTTGTGATTACAGAACTGTGAGTCATATTAATGTAATCAATTATATTAATAATTCTATGGAAATACAAATGAACTGGGTCTAATTGTAATAAAAAACATCTACAAAACCTTAGTATCTCCAGTTGTAAATTTTTTTTATTAGTGACTAATGTTTTCAATCTTAAGCAGATCTTCAGGTCTGAATACAAAACTGAATTAGAATGCAGAAAAAAACCATACTATTTTTAAAAATTGGACCAACCAATAAACGAATACATAATGTAATTAGATATAAAATAAAAATAAAAAAGAAATATCAGTAAAAATGTTTTAAAATTACAAAAATTGAAATTATTATTTAAAATTAAATATAATGCATTGTTATATGTTCCAATTTTTTAACCTAGTATGCTCTATTTCGCATTCTAATTTGTTTGTGTATTCAGATCTGAAGATCTGTTTAAGATCAAAAATGTTAGTTGCTAATAAAAAAAAATTTACAACTGAAGATATGAAGGTTTTATGGATGCTTTTTAATTATATATTTATATATTAATTTTTTGTTAAAAATGTTATTTTACTTTCTAGATTACAATAAAGCACAAACTAAAAAAACCTACTTAGCTTTAGCATGTGTGAGGATATGAGACTTCAAATTAGTTGACTGTGCAAATTTTTTGCTGCAACCATCAAACGGACAAACATATGGTCTGTCACCAGTGTGGATTCGTACATGAGTCCGAAGATTAAAATCTAGAGAAAATCGTTTTCCACAACCTTCAAATGTACACTGTAAAAAATAACGATATTATAAAAAAAATATAGGTAATAATTTTTAATATTGTGTATCCAAAATTTATTATGCATTTAAAAAAAGTTATAATTAGTATATAAAAATACAGCATATACTAAAAACAAGTGAACTTAATTTTTGGATTTCATTTTGCTCTATTAAAACAATTTCTAGATTTTAATAGTAATACATATTATTATTATTTTTTGAAACTATAGATACATTTTCAAACGTGTATAATATGAAAAAAGAAAAGTTATATGAATGTAAAGGGTGTCTCAGAATAAATTTTCAACTTTAAAAATGAATAAAATGTCAACTATGGGGTACCACTAGAGAACAATGAATACATTTGGTAGAGGAGAGTGCAGGTTTGTTAGCAATAATGTCACAGGGGTCAGGTGAGCATTATGCATTTATCATAGAGGCCTTTTTCAAGACCAACAATTCTTATGCAGTTGCTAGATGTCAGTTTCATGCTTGGTGTAATATCTGTTATTTGCGTGATGCACCAAGTGTCAATCTTGTCTGTTCACAAGTGAAAAGATTTAGGGTGCCATCCTCAGCACTAAATACTTGAAAATCAGGTTGAATAAGGACTATGAGAAGTTATGAAAAATGTGGACATTGTATCAGTGGCTGTTCTGTGTAATTGAGACACTCTGTGTGCAAACATACAGCTGCTCTTGGCATACATCATTTGTCGGTTCATTGGATTTTGAAGTTAAACCCATGCTTACATCCACATACTGTCCAAACTGTGCAGAAAATAATGGATTCAGATTATGAAAAATGTAAATCTTATTGTGAGAAAATGCTGAAAGATTTTTTTTCCAATAATGGCTTAATTTATGTTTTTTGGAGTGTTGAGGCCCACTCCCACCTTAACAAATACAATAACAAACAAAACTGTCACTGCTGGTTCTGAACAAACCCCCCAAAAAAAACAAACATTGGAGAACATTATACAATCATAGACTGACAGTTTGGTGTGTGATGTCTTTAGTATGAATTATTAGTCTGTATTTCTTTGAGGATGGCTAAGTTACTCACTTACTTGTACACAATAGTATATGCTATTCTGAAATGAAAAAATATTTGTTCATACTAAAGTTTTATAGGCATCCTGTCTATAATGCAAATACCTGGTTTCAGCAGGATGGAGAAACAGCACACTTCAAAAGCCTCAAAGAGCAATGTTCAAGAATTTTTTCTGGATAAAGTTATCTCAATGTTCGGTGATTCTCTCATACACTGGCTTCCAAGGCCACCTGACCTTACCCCTATTGATTATTTTTTGTAGGAGTTCTCATGAGAAAAGTTTAGATAGACTTCCTGAACAATATTCAACAGTTAAAGCAAAAATAATTAAAGCCAAAAATAAACAATATCTCTGCATTAACTATTTAGTGAATCATCAGTAGGGATGTCCTGATACCCCAAAAGTATTGATACATGACAGTATCAGAACTGAATATCAAAACTGGAAATCATGCTGACTGTCGCATTGCCTTTCGGTTGATTTTACTGCTGAGAAGGTATTCAGTTTCTGATTTGGCTGCAAAATTCAGTTTTGATTGGACCTTACCTGTCTGTGAAAAATATAATGATACCAGATCCGATACCCAAAGTAAAGTTTCAATACTGGTATCAGTATCAAATTAAAAGTTTTGAATATGAAAAGTATTTGGTACTGAAGGAAAGTATAGTAGTACCTTGACTTAAGAGTTTAATTCATTCTGTGACGGAACTCATAACTCAAATTACTCGTATGTCAAATCACTTTTTCCCATTGAAATGAAGTTAATCTGTTCCAGACCATAAAAAAAATTAACTTATAAATAACAATTATTGTATAAAAACATAATAGAATGTACTGCATCAAATTAGTTTTGTGGATGCTTTGGCATTCACTTCATAAATAAATAAAGATAAATAAAGAAAAAATGAAAAATTCGAGAAATGAGAGACAGTGATGCCAAACACAACATAGAAGTGAACTAATTCATTCAATCACACATTTTTCTATAAGCTAGCTTGTCAGACATTGGAAGAGTAACAAAAATGACAAAATTACGACAGTTTTCCACTTTTTTGCTGCGCCAACTAGTGGTGGGGTATCTGAAGCTGGCTCATAACCTGAAGTTTAGCTCTCAACTCAAAGCAAAAGATTGGCTGAGAGACGGCTCGTATCTTGAAAAATTTTAAGTTGGGACACTTGTATGTCAAGGTACCACTGTATTGATACAGTACCGGTAGTATCAGAACATCCCTAATCACCAGTAATATGAAGGGTAGATTGGAGGCAAGATGGATGGCATCTTAATGATATAATTTTTAAAACATGAAATCCACATATGTTTACCGCAATATTTCATTAATAAAAATTTTCAAATAATTAGATTTTGAGTTTTATTTCAGTTTTTAATTGTAAATTTATTCTGAGACAGGCTGTATTATATTCAGAGATGTAAACATAAAATAATAGAATAAAATTAAGAAAATTTCAAGTATGTTGCATATAAGTTTTATAAACTTCACTAAATGAGAACAAAATCTGAACCCAGTAAAAGGGTTCAGATTTTGTTCTCATTTAGAAATTTTTCAACATCCTTAGAAACATAGTTTTTATTTTAACCTTTTGTTAATAACAAATAACTAACCTGGAATGGCTTTTCTCCTGTATGTACCAACTGATGCCGTTTAAGTTTAGAACTTTCCACAAAAGCCTTACCACACTCAGCACATACATGAACTCTGGGTCCATGAGTATGAAGATGTTTTCTCATTGCAGAATTGTCACGAAACATTTTAGTACATCCCTAAAAATATAAAATTACTTACTCAGAAATGAAATAATCTAAATCATTCATGATCATAAAATAACTTGAAATGAGGTTGGTAAAATAAAATATCCATTTTTTTTGTGCACTTTGATGCTTATTTTCATAAAACATATTTTTATGAACAATTCTACATTATTACATACATCTGACATAATAATGTATCAAGCTGTTCATAAAATGAATTTAAAAAAAATTCAAATATGAAATTTTTTTATACAATCAAAACATTCAATGATATAACAAGGTAATAAAAGCTGATCATGTAAACAAGATTTGGGGGAAATTTATGGCAGAAAAAATAATATTAAGGCAGTAGCAAAAAAAGTAATGTAATTAAAAGTAAAATTGTAATGTTGTTTCTTCTGTTTCTGATCAGTTTAGTCACTCATTATATCACTGTCTACTTACACAATTATGTGCATGCAAATAGGGATGAGTAAGTCTTGATTACCAAATCACAGTTTTGATTTTTACAAAAACTGAAATCAAAACAAGGCTTTAAAATGTACCAAAAAGGAAGCCATTTTTATTCCAAAACTTTATTCAACACCATTTTTAATGGTTAGAATTTTTAATTGGCTTGAATTAAAACAAAACAGTCACTCTTCCCCCCACATGGGAGATTTGTAAATTAATAAACTGCATTAAAAAACTTTTTCTGAATTGTCTCAACCAAATTGCCAAACAAAAGTTTTATCATTGCTCTACAGACATCATTTACCTTTATTTTAATATTTTTTCATAATTTATTATACAATAAAAAATATTAATGTTAAAAAATCATAAAAATATGGTTCATTTAAAATGGTAAGGATGATGATAGTGACAAAAAATCAGTCAAAAACTCTAAAAAAGTTCATCTTTTTGCAAAAAACTTGACGCATTTCTTAAATAATTTTGTTACTATCATGATTTACACTTGTTGCTCACTTTTCCAGCAGACCATTGTACAAGTTACAGGTGTTTTCCGCTTTTTCAGAATCCTGCTTTGGGTTGTTCTCTTGTTTGATCTTCACTGATGAAAATTTAAAAGATTTGAAATTTCAAACAAGAGAACAACCCAAGGTAGACTTCTCAAAAAAACTGAAAACATTTGTAACCTGTACAATGGTCTACTGGGGAAGTGAGCAAGATGTGTATATCACAATAATTATGTTGGTTTCAGTATTGATAACTCATTCAAGATATTTTATGTTTTTTGTATTTCAAAATGTCCATAAATGTCCATTAATTAGCATTCCATGCTAAAAATAGGTCATTTATGGCATAAACTTCAATTTTAATTTTTATTAATCAACATATGAGCCTTTGATTTTGAAAGTTGGGCAAGTCCATTTTGTGAAAAAAATAGTTAAAGCTAATCCTTATTACAAATTAACATAAAATTTATGTTTTTAATCAATTCACAATAAATATCTTAATATCATATAAATTTGTTACTAGTAATTTATATTGTCAATGATATTTACAGTGAGTCGATTATGAAAGTGAGGCAAGTCCACTCTAAAGAAAAATATGAAGATATGATGGATTTATTACCCTATGTACCACCCATTTATCATAAATACTTGCACCATCTAAACTAAGAAATATAATTATATGCATGCAACTTATTACTAAATATTTATTATTATTTTCTCCACTTTGTCCTATAAAATTAAATATATTTTTTGTTTCATTGTAGCTTTTCGAAAAAAGTATAAAATTTTGAAATAAAATAAATAAGTAAATAAATAAAATATTCAATTTTTTGTTGTTATAACTATATTCCATTCAAAGAAAAGCAACGTTTTCAACAAATCACTACTTTTGAAAGTGATGCAAGTCCATGGCACATACCAAAACCATGATTTTTTTTTCACCTAACATGGATAACCATTATTGCATATTAAATTTACATAAAATAAAACCAAAAAAATATAAAATAAGCCTATTACTATTTACGAATATTTTTAAACTCATTCAAATGCAAACCATTAAATATCTAGCAATAACATAAAATGGACTTTCTCCACTTTCAAAATCAATGGCTCATATATGCATTTATAATTGTACATGCTATCAATACAATCAATAAACAGTTAAAATATTTATTAATTGTATTTGCTATCCTATGATGATGACACATGATTAAATAATTATTTGTATGATTTAATTTGAATTTCTCAAACTATGTAGGAATAATAATTAATTGTTTTATTTTGTGTGCAATAATTTTCAGGAATGTTTTGGGTCCTGAAAATATTCTGCACCCCTGATTAATAGTATCAAGACAATATTGTTACTTGATTGTTATAAGTCAGATTAAATTTATTTATTGCTGTGTAATTTATTCTTTCTAATATAATACTTTTTAATTTTTGTGATAATATTATCTAAGCTTTTCATTCAAAATTTCTGAGTAGTCAGGTACTGTACAACTTTCATTGTAGAATTTCGTTGGATGATAATTTATAAGTTAATCTAAAAAAGATGTAGTCTTTCTTGTCTTTCTTTAGATTATGACTGGACCTTTCTTTAGAGGCTACTGGCCTGATGGTCCAGTAGCCTCTAAAGAAAGGTCTGGTTGCCAAGGTGTTCTAGAATGTGTGATTAGAATAAATGGTGGTTTTCAAAAAATATTTTGGACAGACTATGTCTTTTTTAGATGTATCTTACTGAACAAGTCTCACCACTAACATCTGAGAGTCACATTTGGCTTTTAAATCACACTTTAGATATCATTGTGATATATGAACAACTTTGAACAATTATTTTATACATATATATAAAAAAATACATACATGTATACTTTTTTCATTAAACATCTATTAACAGATTTTTCTTATAAGTCATTTATTAAACACAGACTATGCATAAATCTGAAATCATTATATTGCTAATCTACAGTATCTTCAGAAGTTTCCAGCAATCACCCAACATTGCAAAATGCCAAGTGCAAATCTTTTTGGTTCCTTTCAGTGTCCAGCTTTGGGCATTTCCATTGAAGATTTGCATTGGAATTCAAACTTTTTTTGTTTTTGAGAAATTCCAGTGTATTAAAAAAATGGTTCAAGTGCTAATGCAAACCTTCAATGGAAATTCCTGAAAATGGCCACTGAAAGGGTCCAAAAATGTTTGCACTTGGATTTTGCAACATCAGGTGACTGCTGGAAATATGTGCTGGCACTATAGATTAGTGTTATTTTGGATTAATAATCCTGTAAGAAAAAATATTTTTATAAAAATAATAAATAAATAAAAATAGTTGGAAATCCTGATTTAAGCTAAAATCTTTAAATTTCAATTTAACTTTGAAAACAATTTTAATTATATTAAACATCTTACTTTATGGGGGCAAGCAATTGTTCTTGCAATGTCATCACTTTGTTTTCGAGGTTTCATCCTAAAACATAAAAAACAAAAATTGAATTGTGAAATTATAATTACAAAAATTAAGTTTTAAACAACAGAAAGAATACAGTGCCATACAGTAATGTAAAGACTGAAACAGAATGTCAATTGTCAAATGTTTGACAATCTCCAGATTAAACATTTTGAAATTATATGTAAATCGATACTTTTCCTAATCAGAATTTAGAGAGAATATATGTAAATTTAAAAGGAAATTCAGAGAAAGATTTATAGAATTTTTTTTATTGAACAAGGTGTATGAAATAAGAATTGCATAACAAAAATTTGATAATTTAATTATTCAAATGAACCACTATACAGTGGTTTGTATTGGGCTACATTATTGCTCCATCTCATGTTAAATTTAATGATTTGAAATAATTTAGAATATTCTGAGAGAAAAGATCAGCCTAGAGAGAACTTGAACCCAAAACATCTGCTTACAGTGCAAATGCATTGCCAGTCATGTTACCTGGACCCCCATCTAATCACTTCTTGACCACTTAAATAATTTTAGATGTAACCATTACTGGTCACTCACCCACTTTTCATTTTCCTGATTTGTAATGGATACCTGAATATTATTGTAATTTCTTCCAGATTATTTTAAATTAAAACTTATTTATTTCTAATTATTAAATTTAACATGAAACAGTAGCTTAACTGCTACCATTTCATGCTACCTCCAGCAAACTTACTTAATTCCTTAATAATTTATTAGCCATCATCTAGCCAAATATGAACCCAGCAGATTATTTGAATAATAAAAATTACACTACAACAAATTGAATTTTAAAATCGATGTGCAATTTTAATGATTGATAAACTGATAACAAATATAATTCTTAGCTTGAATCTTTAAAATCAAATGTAATGTTTGTGGCAACAAAAGAAACAACAGAACATGTTATAAATTCTATTATACAATGCCAAAGCTTTTTTAACTTTAATATTGATGATGATAACAGTAAAACTAAAAGATTATATTCAAGATGGAACCTTCTGAAACTCACTTTCATACAGTCATGTTTAACACCTGAAGTTAAATCTAGACTAAGATTCAAATTGCAGGTTTAGTTAAAGTCGGTATTCATAATATATTAATTCTAGACATAACTCTTAAATCTGAATCATGATTTAACTTGCTGCTATCAAGTTAATTCTTGAATGACAGATTATGGCATGCACTATTTGAATTTTTCATAAAACAGCATTAACCAATTTAATTTTTAAGGCAATTTTAAGCTCTTTTGAAAATAAGCAATCAATTTATGTAAACAATTCATCATAACAGGATTTCCAGTTAGAAAATTCTATCCTTTCTTTTCCACTTGAACTTTATTTGCTTCAGTTATTATTATATACAGTAGAGAGTCATAAATCGGCACCCCGGTAATCAGAATCGCCGGTATTCGGCACGATTTTCAGTCGGACTGTATCGTGCTGAATCGAACGTTTTTGATACTAAATTTACTTCTAAAGTATAATTTTCATGTTTTTATATTCTTCAATATATTTATTTTGTTTGTACAAAATGCAGAAATAATTTTTAACGATACGATAGCCTCGATTATTATTATAAAAATTTTCGTTAGGCTTAAAATCGATGAAAATTCAACACGAAGCGACACGCAAAGGAGAAAAATTCAACGCGAAGCGACACGCAACGGAGAAAAATTTGAACATCGGACAGGTTAATATATTTTTTCGTACATAGACCGTAATCGGAACAAATCCCTAATCTGAACAACCCCAGTCCCCAATTGATTCCGATTTTCGGTTCTCTACTGTATATATATTTTTAAGTTTTGCAACAGAATAATTGCTTATTATTTTCTGGTGGTATAATTTCCTAGTAACTGTTCTATTCTATCTCTATATTGCCTGTATACCTTTCAATGCATTTATTTTGTATTTTCTAATAAATTTTTATATTTTGCAACTAATTCTAATAATACTTCTGTCTGAAAGATAGCATAGTTTCTTTCATTGTTAAAATCTATTGTATATTAAACTTTTAACACTTAGCGTTTAGTATATATGCATGACAATGCATGCAGACATGCCATGAAGCACTCAAAATGGAGAGCTTGTAACATAGCTCTTCAATTTGAGGATTTTGTAATCCAGTGTTAGATTGAATTGGTGAATACAAAAAGTAAAGTACAGTGGGCGATCAGTTAATGAACATAATTCGTTCCAAGACTTTGTTTGCTATCTGAATTGTTCATTAACCAATTATCGATTTACCATACGTTTTTATGGGAATTTGCTCCACTTTTTCAAAAGATGTTTAATAGCAGTTATCAGCATTAATCCTCTTTTTCAGAAGAAAGCATATCTTGCTGAGTTTCTTGGTGTTCTTCTGTCATCAGATCAGTTTCAGGTTCCATTATTAGCTCTTCAATGTTCTTTATTTCTTACATATGATTTTTGTTACTTCTTAAGCTGTCTGAGTTTTCTTGATAATACAGTATCTTTCTTAGATAAGATTGAACTGGGGCCTACTGTAGACCTGTTCAAGCCATACTGCCCAGCAACATTAATCATCAGACATCTTCTGCCCACTCTCTACCTTTGCTATTATACTCTCACCTTTTGAAAATAAAAACAGATGCAAAACTTAACGAGTGCCCGCCCGACAGTCTCGCAAATACTATAAAAGAATTGTTTCTGTCAGAAAAATAAAAGGCTGGAATTACAAGGGAGAGTTTCAAAGTTTGGAGGAATACTATCTGATCAGTATATACTGGGTTGAGCATTGATGTCAACGTCTTCTGTGCTCTGAAAAGCTACCAATTGGTATTCATTATTTTACGTCGCTTCGTTTTGTGTTTGTTCTGTGAGGTGTTTGTTATCCAAACATAAAAAGTCTTTCGCAAAAGTGTTCGTTATCCGATTTGTTCGTTAACAGATCACCCACTGTAACTCTTAATTAAAAACATTTTGGTGAATATAACCATTAGATTGTTTACAACAAAATTAGCATATATTTTATGCTCGCATAATACTAAAATAAATGTTTTTATTTATTTTAGATGTAAATTTTATTTTGTTGAAATTTTTGATATTTACAAATTAAGTTTACAGTGTGACCTTACTTGATTTATAAAGCTTCAATACAATAAGCTGTTTACTTTATTTTATTTTTTATTATATTCCTAACTTGTAAGATAAAATATTTTATAACAAATGAGCTCAACTGATATTTACAAAAACAAAATTTTCTAATCATAAATATTACAAGACTGAAATTTCTGCATAAACTAAGTAGATAGCTTAAAGATTACAGTTTCCATTTTATTTGTTTTGTTTACACTCATTCATTCATTAGTTGCAATGTCATTCATTCTAACATAGTTGTATAATTCAGTAAACTTTATCTCTACATTAAAAAATAATTATGTAATCAAATTAATTGGATTCAAAAGTAAGAACAGTACCAATTACACCTTTTAAATTCCAGTAGCTTAAATTTAAAACATATAGTTGGTACTGTTAAAAAAATAATTTTATTTTACTTAATCTCTTAGTAAACTTTTCTTCTCATCATTAAATAAATGTCTAGTGATATGTATACTTATAAACCAGGATTACACTGAACTAGAATTAACATCAAATTAATATTACAATATTCAAAATCTCTTAAATATATCATTTTTTTTTGTATTTTTATTGATCTAATATTTTGAAATGTTACAAAATTTTAATATTAGGCATAAATCTATTAAACATTTATTGTCTTTATTAAATATCACTGTTATAACTTAAAACTATTTTTCATATTTATAAGAAACTTGTACTGTATAGATATAAAATCTATCCAGTGTAAGTCAACATTTTTATATTTAGGCAATTTAGGCAAATTATTGTAAGATTGAAATAAATCATAGCAAGAAATGAATAAAATATAAAAACTGAAGTTTTAGTAATTAAACTCAAAATGCCTCTCTCGAGATTAAAAGCAGTTTGTATTCTAAAATATCTTTTCCTAGATATAAAGATATGATTTCAGAACAATACTGAAAATCTTCATAATTAACTCATTTAGAAGAATTTGATCATTTTTTAATGTTATCAGAATAGCAAGTTCCATAACATTTGAGTTAAAATATAATTATAAACGCTTCTAATCAGAATAAGTGATAGTTATCACTATCCTTGGGTAACTAAGCATTTTTAAGTTATGTTTTTAAGCATATTTTTGTACTATCAGCCTCAATACATGACTGCTAACATGAATTTCTTTTAGTAATTCATTTATCATTATAAGTCCTAACCAGTGCTTTAAGCATTAAACATTTATTATTTTATTGTTATTACAAGTAAATAAGTTGCTTTGACTTGCTAATTTAAAAGTGAAAGTTCTTACTTTTTATCTCATGATATGATAACTCACTTAGTCTGACAGGGTAAAAGGAGCAGTTGCCATATCATTTCTATGGATCCTTCAGTTTCATAAAATTAAGTATAAGTAACTTGAATGCCTTACTTGAGTGATCACATCATATTTTACTCCATATTTCAACACATAACGTCAATAATGAAATCCTGGGTTTTCAGGATTGAGATTTTGGATGGAATCCCAAAATTTGGCATTGAGATCCCTAGTTATGGTTTACTATTTATCCTGGACAAAATTTTCATTCAATTTTAAATGAAATGTTTATAATTTAATTTACAAGTTTTATAAATTTAAAAATTACATAATTTAATAGTTGTATATTTTTAACTGTTTTTAAAATAAACCTAACACAAAGAATCACTAACTCCATAATATAAGAATAAGAAACCAAACAAAATAAAAACACATCAATGATCTTAAATAAATTTAAAAAATGTATTTATATCTAAGTTATATTAATTTCCTTCTTTACTGTCATGAAATGCTAAATAAACAAAGAAATTAATCTAGCATACATATTCTCTATAATAAAATTTAGCCATCTATGTTGTTAATATTAAATAATAATAATAATAATAATAATAACAATTATGCTGAGAATTTCCTTGTTAGTTTAAAACTGGGCTAATTAAGCTGTCTGTGAATCTGCACATGTAGGCATGCCACTTCTCTTGCTAACATTAATAATTAATATTTAGTAAATTATAATTTTATAATTATTAATATTATCAACAAATTTTGAATTTGTTTAATATTATCAATTACACTTTCACATATTCACCCTTACTTCAAAAGCGACAGAACTAAAAAATGTAGGTTTTCAGAAAAATACAAAAAATTGTTTTTGAACAATTGATCCTGGTTTATAAGCATTATTTTTCTCACTGAATCTGATTAACAATATGGTATTTATTATTGTTTTAAAACAGTTTTGTGCATTTTTTTCTAAAAACTCATATTTTTTAGTTGCCCACTTTTGAAGCAAGGGTGAGATATATGAAATCATATATATATATAAAATAAATTAACTGGAATATTTACCATTAAAAAAAATCTACCTTTAATTTCCCAGCATTTGTTTTGTGTGAACAAGTACTTCCAATTTTTTTAAAGGATTATCTTCAGGCTCATCAAATAATATAAAATTATAAAACTCTAGTATATAATTCTTATTAAATGAATTTAGCAGAATATTTTATTTGAATTTTAAATTTCAAACTTGTTCTGCTAAATTCATTTGATTATAACTGTATACTAATTTTATAATTTTATATTATTTGATGAAACTGAATCCTTTAAAAGAATTGAAAATACTTATTCGTACAAAACAAATACTACAAATTAAAAGTGGATTTTTTATTTTATATATATAATATACAATAACAAATAGATATACACATTGTATATGTATAAAATTAATAAAAATCAACAATATAAATACAAATCATGTTATTTCAAGCATGTATTGTTAAAAATAAATACCAGCTGTTATTGAAAGCTCTAAGTTAGGCATTGAAACTTTAATCACAAAAAAAATTACTTCAAAGAATCTTATGCCATTTCTTTGGTACTCCTTTTTCATTTACTAACTATCTTGCAAATTTTTCTTGCCTCTGTATTGTGTCTTTCATATTCTTTTATCTAGAAGAATCAGCATTATTTTTTAAACAATAGAAAGAAGTATTCCTTAAGTAACTAAAATTCATTTACTAACACACAAAAGTGTAAAACAACAAAAACTGCTTTTGGAAAATTAAGAATTCTTAACATGCACAGCAATAAATTAATTATCTCACCAGAAAATGTTCTTGCATGTACAGCTTTAACTAAAGATAGAAAAGTGATGCTTATTAAGAAAAAACAAAACAATTCTACAGATTTGACAAAAAATGCATATAAATAGTATTTTTTGAATAGATCTACTTCATTAATTTTTTTTTATAAAAAAATTAATTATATATTCTTTTAAAATTTACATACAATTATGTATGAAAACTATTGTAATCAATAAGCAAACAAAAAGCAAAATGTCATTAATATTTCTGATTTTACTTTCTATAGAGAGAAATAATTTGATTCAAAATTATCATCAATGAATATCATAGATAAATATAATGTTAATATGGCTAAATTAATTTGACATTCTCCCAGTTCTAATTCAATAAAGTATTGTTACATTCCACTTGAAAACCACATGTCATATCTTCATATCACATCATATATAATAAATATGATTTTAAGAGTTATAGGAGATATTCAGTAAAAATGCAAGAAGACTCAATCAAAAGAATTGACTTTCAATGATAAATAACTCTTTACATAAGTGTGTCAGAACATCTTTGAGATGACAAAATAACTTACTGTTATTAGATTTATAAAAATCAGGAAAAGCAATGGAAACCATTGAAGCAAATAAAAATGCAACAGACAATAACTATTAAGAATAGTCTGTTTCAAATGCTGATCACTGTTTTTATAGTATACAAGATAGAGTCAAAAATAAACATAATTACAGCATACATTGATAATACAATTTGATCATTTCATGTGCTAAGTTCTCAAGGTTTTGAAATATTACCTCAATAAAAATAGATCAGGTGGCTTCTTCCAAACTTTTAAATATTGAAAATGAAAACTGAATTAATATTAAATTTAGCTCTAAGCTTGAGATATCTTGCAGCAAAATTGTAAAAATGTTAAAAATGGTCTGTAGTAGACACACCATCAAAAAACCCAAGAGATACCCAAGATAAGGAATGAAGAACTTACAATGTGATAAAACATAAAATGATAGAACTCATGACAGCAAAATTACATTTGTTAGTTATAAAAATATTGTTTTTTGCTCTTTTTCAATAAATATATCTATTTAACTATAATTTATATATATCATTAGTGCATTTAAAATTGGCCAACAGTATTTAATTTTTAATAAAATACAAAAATACAGACGATACAAAATGTCTTTGGATATCCATCTTCACAATCACCATCAACAATCTTCATCTACAGAGATGACAGTTTTATGGAGGCTTTATATTTTATATTATTAATATACATATACTAAATGTATACTCATTCAACCTGCCTTATGCAACTTTTACATCATGTGGTCTTAAGAATTCTTTCTGAAATACAATATGACCATCTGATTAAAAAAGCTTCCCATCTATGCCCACAATCCTATCTTTTTTGAATCTCTTGTACAAGTGGTACAAGAGATTCAAAGAAGATAGAAAAGATAAGTAATTGCTACAGGCAAAAGTGCTTTCAGTAAAAAGTTTTTGTTTTAATAGCATTATTGTCAAGTTTATGTAACTAACTTTAAAAGGAGGTAATTGCTAGGATTCAAGAGGAAATTAAACAGAACAGTTACTGGTATCAATCAATAGGCACTTTGGCACATGCTGTGGCTATTTCATATATACAAACTTTTGTGTGACAATATCAAGATGCATAACGTGTGTCACACATTAAGCTTTTGACATCCAACAGTACTTGGTCAAAAAATACAATTTCAGTGCTCCTATAGTCACCCTACTCTCTTGATTTGGAACTCTAAGTTTTCTTTCTTTCCAAGATTAAATAAATATCTGAAAAGTGCTATTTTGTGTCATTGCAGTAACCTGAGAATGCTATACTATAAGCTATCTAAAAAATGTTAAAAAAAAAAAGGGTTTCATGACTGCTTCAAGTTGTGATATGAACTTTGGCAAAAGTGTATGATAGCAAATGGTCATTATTTTGAAAAAAACGTATTACACATCTATCACCAATTATAATTCTAATATCATAAAGGAATCTGACAAAGATTTCCATTTATTTAGTTCCAAAAAAATAGATGATTGTTATGAGAAGTTTAAAAATGTAATTGACACACAAAAAGAATTCAATTACTAAAAATTAGTAGAAACAATACAAAATACATGCAACAAGTTAGAAATATTCTCTCTCTAGATAATGACAGTATATTTACATAATAATATGTATTTTTTTTAATAGACGTTTATTCAGAACACAACACAACAACAGTATTAAAAAAAATCAATCTTAAAAAGGTATAGATTTTGAATGACTTTGTTGTTAGTTTTGACAGATCCATCTTAAGGAATATGCTCTGTTAGCAGTAATTGCACTTCTATAAAATTCCTTGATAAACAAGTACAGTTAGCATACATCATTATAATACATAGTAAAGCATGACTATTTCTATGTTCAATATAAACAAGTAACACACAATGGAACTGTTTATGAAATGGCTACATTTTCAATAGTTCATGAAAAATGTAAATAAATGAAATTTAAAAAAGAGTTTTAGATTAAGAAGGAAAAAACACCAAAATTTACAGTATTTTCACAATTTTTGTCCTTTTCACACCCCAGGACCAATAAAATTGACTCCACTAATGCCACTTTGTTGTTCCTAAGAAGATAAGAATTTTGATTTTTTTTCTCCCTACTTTTTAATCCTGTTTGAATTCTTTGTCTGGTTTTTATTTTCATTAATTGAAAGTGCTTGTTTACAGATTTTTGTTTACAGCTCAAAATAAATAAAAATATAATAGTTTGATACAAGTATTCATATTTGTAGTTAATCACATTTAATTACAGAATATATTACAGGTACTTAATCATTGACAATTTTTATACAGAGAAATTCTTACAATGTTTATAAGTTACTCAAAATCTCATTTATCTGTGGGAAAGAATTAAGTTTCTGTAACATTCTTAAAAACTTCATATGCGATATATGACATTTCTTTATTATCTTGAGTTGCAATAATTATTAAAATGCAATGTTAACATAATCCTAGCTTTATTTATTACAAAAATTATAGCGTTTCTATAATACAATCAAGTACTAAGTAGAGCATATTTCACTTGTTTGACATCCACAAGAATATCTTATCTCACTGAGAATTATTTAACTTTAACAAATGTTTTCAACCTATTCTATGGGTCATCTTCAGGTTATATAGAACAGGTTGAAAATGTTTATTAAAGTTAATAAATAATTCTCAGTGAGATAAGGTGTTATTGTGGAAATTAAGAAGCATCCAGCTAGGTATTAATTAAGTATTGTTTGATAATTTGAATAGATTAGCTATCAAGGCATTATATATATCAGAGACGGGCAAGCAAAAGTTCAGTGGGAGCCAAAATGTAGGTTTTGCAAAATGCATGGGAGCCGCAGTTCTGTACTGTCATGGCGGATAGTACGGTAAGGCAGGGAAGGATAGGGTATCCCCCATCTGGGTCAAGAACTTGTTTTCAAAGAACAGATTTGAAATGCCAATTTAATTTATTGTACCAACTTGGAAATAAGTTACTAAATATTATATATAATTACATATTTTCACAAAATTGTGGAAATAAAATTGTAAAAATAATAATAAAAAGCATAAATTGACACTTTCAGCAAGAGCCGCATGTAACTCAAAAAGAGCCGAATGTGGCTCTCGGATCCGCATTTGCCCATGTCTGATATATGTTATTACTGTACCTATAAGAAATTTTATTAAATCTGTTTAAGTTTCTCAGTATATTTTTCACTCTGATACTAACAACATAAAACAAATAGTTGTTCATTTTAATCTATAATAATAAGTCTATAACAATAATGGATTTACTTTTATATATTAAAAGCAAAATCATTTTAGTGACTGTCAAAAATCTTTCTGTAGATTTTTACTGTCAAATTTGGAAAACAGTACACAACTAATCTGGCTTGAAGTAGTTCCTACGCTTCATATCATTAAATCATTCATATCAAAAAATCTAATGCTTACAGATAATCTGCTGTAATGACAATTTTAGCTGTCATTATAATAATGAATAAATTTAAGCATAATTAGAAATGGCTATCAGTCAATGCTACATATTATACAGTATATAACAAATATTCCATGCTTATTTATTCCTGTTTGTCAACAGACAAAAGTAATTATTATTTAGTTTTATACTATCTATGAATTTTCAGTGTATAAATTAGTTGAAAAAATTCACTACTTTCTTGTGTCCTTTTAGACTTAAAGTCAATGAATGAACTTAAAAGTATACATATTAGTCTAAAGAGGGCTAAAATGCTTAAACATGTCGCTTCTAGTTTAAAAGCTGAAAAAAAAGGAGTTCATTTTGTGATTTTTTTGAATACAATATCAACAAATTATACACTACAAATCTGTGGATAGTATAAAACTAAATACAGTAGAGCATCGGTTATCCAACTTAATTGGGGACTGGGGTTGGTCGGATAACTGAAAAGTATGAAAAAATACATTATTAGTATAGTGTATTAGGCCTGGTTTAAATACTAGCCTCCCTTTCATGGTCAAGCCAGTGCTGCCAGCTAAAACACAAAAATTTAACAAAAATAATATTAAAGTAGCCAAGACATAGCCAAATATTGTAGCGCCACATCACTAGTGGACAATTGAATTTGCCGACTAGAACGCGGTCGGTTAATTGGGGGTCGGATAATCGATGCTCTACTGTAATATACAAATATCTGTTATCATCCTTAATATGAAAGAACAAAATGAAACCTTTTTTAACTTTTTACTGATTTACTTATGAATAAATAAATAAGCTTTCCACTTTGAAATACAAGTACTCCATCTATATTTTTAAAATGAAAGTATATCGTAAACCTGATATAACAATGATGGAGTCCAAAAATTCAATCAACATTATAAGTGAGTGCACATTATACTGTGCTAATGTGATATATTTGCATAATATATATATATATATATGCTGGAAAAAACAGATTGTTATCAAATTTGAAGCACAAAATTTGGAAAACAGACTGAGTGCTATGAACAATGTTCTGATCTGAAGCATTTGAATGTACTGAAGTTGGCACAATTGATTACAGGTGACATTTAAATAGTAATCTAGAATTACTGTACATAGTTTGTTACAGTGACTAAAATAAGCATAATTCACAGTCACATATAATTTACTTTGTCCATGTAAAAGTATTCATAATTTACTGGTCTGCAATGATAAAAAGATTCAGAAACACTGCTCTACTCCACTAGAGTATATCTTACATCAGTGAGTGATTCCCAAACTTTTTCGATCCACCGCCCCCTAACCCATTTTCTCTTGCGTGAGAAAGGATTGGAAATATTCTTAGGAAAATTTTTCTATGAATCTCACACTTTGTGCCCTTACCGTACATTGTTCTCAACATCCGGAAACCATTAAACACAATGTTTTCTCTTATCCATTTAACAGTTTAATAGAGGAAAGGGAACAGCTGTCAGTGACCCCATCTTTTGCCTTTGGTCACCATTCAGTACCCTGCCTCCAGTGCCCCCTAGATTTACTCACTGCCCACAGGGGGTGATAGTGCCCATTTTGAGAACCACTGTCTTACATTATGATTTTTTACAATATAAGAGAACATGTAAACATATTATATATAACTGACCAGTAACATAGTATGCTCTTTTAATATCTCAGCTTTTAGTGTATAAATTCTTACATTTATATTTTTTTAATATCTGATATTATTTATATGTATCTCCTTTATTTGATTTATTGTTTATATTTATCTACATTTTATAATTTATAATTTTTATACATGTATATGTGTTAATTTTGATTTAGATCTGTTATATTATTGTACAATGCAGGTTAATTAACTGTTGTTCGTGGATGGAAATCCATCGTCATAAGACAGGGGTGGCGAACCTATGGCATGCAAGAGAAATCATCTGGCACGTAATGTATCATATGATTTTTGTCTTTTTCAATCATCCTTTCTGTTTATCACCTGATCATCCTTTTTTCAATCAGATTTTTTACATTTATTCCAATTAAAGTGTATTCATTTAATTTCTTTAAATATCATTATTTGAAGTCTAAGACTTTGGCATGCATTAACATCTTTAAAGCTAAGTATGCTTACAATATAACATGCGGACTCAAAAAGGTTCGCCATCCCTGTCATAAGACATTTCCAATTATATGTAAAATAAATAAATAAATAAATATTGAGAAAAATTTAATAACTATTCATTGCTCCATATTATATTCATCTACCTGATGCACAGTGATACATTCATTAAAGTGGTCATAAAACAAGAATCAATGCATATTAAGAATTATCCAACTAATGGCTGGAAAGAGCACATACTAGCAGTCCCAATGACAAAAGCTAGTTCTTATCCATAGTGTGCATTAGTGTCCAGTCATTATTTAATTGGTAAACTGCATACATAAAATAACACAATCAAATTTCATATTTTCTTCATAATGACAGAGAATTAAAATGTGTATATTAAAAACAGACATTCATTATTTCAGTTTAGAAAACAAATGGTTTCTTGATATGAATATATCTACTGTAATAATATATATATGACAAAAACAATATTAACCTTACGCTGGGAATGTTAATATGGGAGAAAAATCATTAAACTGACATTAAAAAACATGTATTTTTAATAAATATATATATTTTAATGTCAGTTAAATGTGTTTCTCTCCCAAATATATATCTACTGTAATATACATGCATAATAAATTAACTAGGACTCATGAAACATTTCCACATGCATTAATTACAAAGGAAATCGATAAATTAAATCATTGTTTTATTGAATAATATAAAGTTTTAGATCTATATCCTTACTTTCGTATCCCAAATGAAAGAGACTTGAAAACAAGCGAATCTGAATTCACTATTATAATGTTTTAATATTTGATCAATTTTTTGTGTCACAATGAGAAATGATTTTTTTTTAACAATATGAAAATGAGGAGAGATTAAATACTATTCATATTATAATTTTCTTAATATTGCATTTATAAACAACATCGCTAAACCCGATATATTATAAGAGTAGACACCAACCAAATGCTGAAACTCTATCGAAACTAGCCCGATAGAGTTTCAGCATTTAATTGGTATTGCATTTATATGCAAAATTATATTTTTATTTGGATTTTTGATTTGGATTTGGTAACTATTTGGATTTATATACATTCACTTTCAGTTACTAATCCTAACAATTCTGTTATTCTTGATAATGTTATTTTGAATTAATGAAAATGCATAAAGTATTTTTTTTATTGGTTTACTTTATTTAGTTCCTATTGATACTGAAAGACAAATGTTTCTTCTTACATGTTTAAATTCAAAATATTTTCTATTGTTATAAGTGTTTACATATTGCATCAAATAATAAAGTTATAATAAAATGTTATATAAACAGAAATGGCAACAAAAGTTACCTTAATGTTAAATCCAGACTAATAAAAATTACTTAACTTTGAACATTTGATACTCTGAAAACCATAAACTAAGCACAAGATACAAATGTTTAGCACACTTTACTGACAAGATAAAGTCAAATATTGCAATTTTGTGATTCTACCATAATTACAATAATAAAAAGGAAAAAAATAGAAATACTGAAAATGATCATTTGTTGTACAACGATAAAGATAAATGTAATATTTCACTAGTACTTTATTTTTTTTTTACTGTTAAAGAGACCATGAAATTGTATTCTACAGAAACAAAAAAAATTAATTATAAAAAATGCAATTCCATTTCTTAATAACAAATGGCATTGAAAGTTTAATTATCTTTTTAAAAGTGTTTAAAAACCATGAATGATTTTAATGTAATCATTCATGGTTGCTCTGGAGAATGATTGTCTATATCTAAATATTTTTTAAAATTTTATTTATTATTATTTTTTCTTTAAATAAATCTCTTGCTCAAATAAAAATTCTAGATCTGTTACAATCACTATAACTGATGTTAGTATAATCAAAAATTACTATTTTAAAATTTGCACTCACTTAGCAAATTCTGCTAGTTGTTTAGGATCACTAAGATCTACTCCGGGAATTCCACCTGGAGGTATCTTTTTTCCTGTCATATACTCTGTATAGTCTGGATCTGGTTCAGGTGTTGAAGCATCTTCCACAACTGTTAAATCTCTTTTATCATCTGGAATGCAAGTATAAATTTTTATAATTAAATATTATGTTCTAATCATTATTAGGACAAATTAAACAAAAACTGCTATCAGCAAAATTTAATAATACAGATATTTTCAATTACTTTTTAGTGTCCTTTTCTCTATTTACTATTGAAACTAATTGCTTTCATAATAAATAGAGAAGACTAAAAGTAGCTGAAATTTGTTTTTAATCATTAAGTTTTGCTAGTAGATATCAGTTTTTGTTTAATTAATATCATCACCATAAACAATACTTATAACTATGAAATTTCATTTAACTTCACACAATGAAGTTCTTTATTATTGTTATTTTTTTAAATATAACACATACTTAGCCAATCCAAACTAATTATTATATAGGGGTGTTCAGATTAATGTGTTCTATATAAAAAAAAAGTCAAGAAGGACTATGAACAAATATACTTATTTAAAATTTTTTTTTATATTGTATTTGGTCCATATATTAAAATATGTAATACAGTAAAACCTGTCTATGGCGACCACCCACAGTTCCTTCAAAAAGTGGTCTTTTAGTCAGATGGTTGTCCAATACAGGTGGTGCTATAATACCGTATTTTTCAACGATAGCAAAAAGAAGCAAATTTTTTAACGATAGAGCTACATTGGTATTGTATTTTATTCTTATCAGATAACTTGATTTACAGCAGCAGTCACGATTTTATAAGACAGATTTAATACCAATATTTTAAAGACTAATACAATACTCGCATTTTCTTAATTATAATGCACACTTTCTTTCTTTCGATTTAATAAATTCAACTTGGTTCTTTTTGTTTGCTCCTCAGTTATGTATATTGCATCATCGATATACAAGTGCATTGTATCTCTCCATCACTTTGGTTGGTTTTCGTTAGTTTAATCTTATTTTAACTTTAAAAATACTGTACTGTAATTTTTTAATATTTAATATTTTCTTAAGTACAATAAGAAAAATTATTAATTAATAATAAAACGATTTTATTATTTTTTCTCATAATATGATTTCATTACATTCTGTGATTGCCCAATGACAATGGCGGAATCGAAAAAAAAAAGGTTGCCTGTAAAACTGATTTTTGCATTAATGGGTTTACTGTATTTTGAATATTTTGCGTGCAAAAATTACTTGGATATTACTTTTCTAAAAATATCGTGAAAATAAGGTAGGTTGATACAAAAACT
This sequence comes from Centruroides vittatus, assembly GCF_030686945.1. Taxonomy (NCBI): domain Eukaryota; kingdom Metazoa; phylum Arthropoda; class Arachnida; order Scorpiones; family Buthidae; genus Centruroides; species Centruroides vittatus. Next base: position 513,978 of record NW_027122289.1, on the reverse strand, counting down.
ATTTATCACACATCTACTGTATATGAATGTAAAAAAAAAAAAAAAAATAAATGAATAAAATAAATTTTATCAAAACAATGAGATCAGCCAATTAATTGTATAGTATACAATATTTTATACCCCAAGGAAAATACTGTAGGTCTACGGTAAAATAAATTTCATTTTCCCACAGTTAAACTTCTCAGCTAAATTGCCATTGTGATAAACCATTTTCACTTTCTCTGAACGTTAACACGATTTTCTAACAACAGCACTTTGCATTTCTTTCATTTTTTGGACAATTTCGAACAAACTGAAATGAATTTCCTTTGTTGCTAGAATTATTCATTAACACCTGCACCTAATTTCAAGGGTGGAAGAAGTGTCCAAGGTGGGTTCAAACAAGAGTTTAGACTAATTCATTATATTAGGAGGGGAAAACGTTGTTGAGATGGGTTCGAACAATAGTTGAGACCAGATATACTCGGGAAGTGGTCGCTTATTACAGTTGTTGTATGTTGTTTCGAACCAAAAATCGATGCCTGCAGTTGTGTTACACAGGTGGTCGTTTAATACGGGTAACTTATATCAAGACTCTATGTATAAACTATTCCATGCCATAAATTTTTGCCTGTTTTGACAGGTGGTCGCCTAAGCAGTTTTTACTGTACATAAAACACTCCTAAAAACTGGAACCACTTGATAATAAAAGACACCTTCCATACTTTTCCAGCACCAGTCCTTTATTAAAAAAGTTTTTGGTCACTTTTAGGGGTGCTCAACAGAATACAATATTTATAATGAGTACAAATTGAATGTCTAATGGATTTAACAGTGTTCAAAAGAGTGGTTAGTGAAATTAAATCCATCAATTTAAATTTTCACTATGTATTCATAGTAATCTGATGCAGATCCCTGAAAGTGTCCAAAAACATCTGTTCTAATAAAGGAATGGTTCTGGAAAAGTGTGTAAAATGTCCTTTATTAATGTTTAATACTTATCAATGTTACAATTTTGCCATATTTTAAAAAATAATCCATAACTTCTTTATGTTTTTGATGAACATTTAGCAGAAAAACATAAAATTAGTTCAGATTAGTGAAAGTGCAATGTGGTAATTTTATCATAAACAATTTCATTTATTAATTTTTTAAACTCTAGCACGCCCATTATAGATTCAACAGGCTCACAATGGGATAACTGGGGATGGTAAAAAATGGGGCCTAACACATCTGGACAGACCACTCCTGAAAAATTCCTGGGGTTTTTTGACCCATCCAGATTCAATCCTTCGTCCCCTTAACAAATTTAATCATAAAGGAAAGATGATTTATTTTCATAGAATTAATAAAAAATATCATTAGTGACAATCTAAAATTTAATAAAACTTAAGATTTGTGAAGATTATGTGCATAAATACAATTGAGGTAACACCTTATATTTAATCAATTAAAATTGAATCTTGTTATCGGTGTAGTGATTTCTTAAGAACAAGATTAATAAATTTAACCATTACTACAATTGACATGCTCTCACTCATTTTACAAAAGTCATTCAACACAAAAGTGAGCTTATACAGAGTACCCACTGACAGGAAAAATTCTTTAGGATTTGCCTAATTAGTTGTGAAAAATATTAATCAAATTCAGAAAGCTTTAGCACAGCCCTGTATTCTCAAATTATGCAGAATACAAAGAGAATCACAATATTTTATTGTTACAAAAGCTCTGTTCAACTATACTGGCTATAGAAAGTGGCACAATACAAAATTTATAATTTTGATTTTGCAATTATAATGCTTAATAATAATTATTTTTATTACAAATTAAATGCACTTTCTTATAATTATAAAATTCTTGAAAATATCATTTATAGTTTTGTTTTGAGATGAAATCACTAACCGATGAAATATATTATTTATTATATTTCAAATCACCTTAGGACAATTTAAATTCAGCTTGTTAGTTTGAGCTTAATTTCATAATCTTGCTGAATTTGTTAATTGAAATGTTCAATGAAATGAAGTGATATCATTCAACAAAATTATAGATACACAGTAAAATTGCTCCATGTGCATTGTTTTGCAGTATTCCATATCTATGCTTTTTTCTTTAATATTTAGTTTTATAAAATAAATTAAAATATTTTTTTACACTTTAATGTTACAATAGAGATTTCAAAACTCAAATAACAAAAGCTTACTCAGATGTGTTGAGCTGAATTTAAGTTCTTGCATATTATGTCTAGCGCTTGTTGAGTGCAGCAAAATGATGCCATTTTGACATTCTCATACATTACAGATTTATGAAAACAGATGCTACTAAAGATTATTGTATTGTAAAGAATATCAATCTTTACAATACAAGTTTATTGTGTGTTTTTTCATTTATGTTGGTACCACAACAAGTGCTATAATATTTTTTGCTTGAATAGTTACCAATTTAAACCATTTCAACATTGGCAGGTCTGCAACTTAACAACACTGTAGATGGTATTTATGATAAGATATGGATAGTTAACAAAGCACTTATGTGAAATGACATAAGCTACACTTTAGCAATGAAAAGGAATGGTCATTAACACAGCCTTCTAGTAGGTGGGCATTTGAACTGCCAGAAAACATCACTTTGAACCTAATGAAAAACCATTGGAGATCATTTCACAACCTGACAAATATATATGTAATTGTATTATCAGTTTTATTCATAAATAATGATTTTACTAGTAGTAAGAGGAGCCCTGTTATATCAAACATTTTAGGATAATTCTATAATACATTATTACTTAAAATATGATAGTAACACAGTTTCTATCTGGCATCATATACTGTACTTGAAGTAATTAATGAAGTGCTAGATTTCAAGATAGTAACAATCATGCAGTTTTGTATTAATTTATAAATGTAATTTTTCTATCTGTTTTTTTTTTTAATTTAGGAAGAGGCAAATAACTAAAGATGATCTTAAATGGACTATATGTTAGATAATAAATGTATTGATTCTGAACAGTACCATATAAATTTACTTTGGCTAAAACAAATCCATGCTCAAACATTAGCCAAAAAACTTACTGTTAATGTTTCAGGAGCCCAGAGAGATAATTCTTGAGGATTATGTTCAGAAAAGAATGATAAGCAGCAAATGTAGTGATATACTTTTAAACCATTTGAAACTAATTAATAATATACAATATATTTGCTATTCTTGGATATAGATTTGCAGCATAATATTGCCCATCTTCAAACTACTAATACTACAGTGTGACTAACAGAAAGGAGGAAATTTAAACTATTAATCCACTCTTGTCATTTGTCAGATTTTCTGACCAATAAAGGATTCATTTTTTTGTGGACGTATTCTCCTGGCTGTAGGACTCTGAGGACTGTGTTATCACTTTAAATACTAAGATTCATTGGGCAGGAGGCATTGAATGGCCATCTTATAACCCTCATCTGAACCCATGATTTTTGTGAGGTTGTTTAAAGACAAAGTCTTTCAGACTGGCCCAAAACCATTAATCTTTAAAAAAAGCAATTGCAGATGAAATCAAGTCATTAACTAAAACATGCTGGATGTACTTTCAGCAAATTTCAGGCCTGTCTCTATACTGTGGTTTGTGGAACAGTGGCTATTTTAAAAATCTCTATGAATTTCACTTATTGTTTGAAGTTCTATGAAAATTTCAGTAAATTTGGTCCAGTAATAAAAAATGTTGTGTCACTTTTTAATGCCTTTTCTTGACCTCCTGCACCACAACATTTAATCTAATACTGCAATACTGAATCAACTATTTTTAGTACACTAACTGAATCCTGTCAATTTGGAGATGAAAAAATTCTTTTTTCAAAACTTGTTATTGATAACAATATTAATATATTTGTATTTAATCATATTATTAAAATTATGAGGAACAGTTATTATTATTTACAGATATTATATCTGATTATTTTTTATCATTGTTACTTACTAAAAACTTTGGTCTTTTGAAATAAATAACTTTTTAAAAACTTGTAAACATTTTTAACATAAATACTTTATCAAAGCAAGAAAAATACTACTACTCTTATAATTTTTTTAGAAAAGTTCAGAAATCAAAAAATATAAGTGAATTTATGCTAGATTTTCTGGATTGTTTAAAATTTTTAAAGATAACTACTTTTAATAGTACTTTTTAAGTTTATTTTTTATATTTAATTTAGAAGTAAAAGAATTAGACAGAAATGCTGATAAAACATAACATAGAGAATAATGGTTTTATTAATTCATTCTTGACCAGTTTGTTTCAGTTATTATTTTTTAAAGCTCTTCAACTCTCAAATGTTTCTCTCTTTACTACTGCTCCAAATGTTCAAGTTAGCAAAATTGAAACTTGCACTTTTCAATCATGAACTCTATTATAAATATATATATTTATATATGTGGTGTCTATAGATGGCTGGGCTGGGCTTTAAGAAGCATATGCTGAATGCAGTTTAAGAAAGAATACGAAGAGCTTCTTATGACATATAATGACGTATATTTTAATACGATACAGAAAACATTACAGAACGAAGAACACTAAACAAATCATCTTGATACTAATTATTAAATAGATATTAATCGTCTTGAAGTGGACACGTCGTTTGTGCTACATCGTTGCTTTTTTTTTTTTTTTCTAACTCTTAACTGTTTGTCTTTTTCCCGCCTGCGCACAACATCAGACTCAACCAAGCATGTCAGCATGGGGGATGGGCACCACATATATATAAAATCATTCCTGCATTACATTTAGTTTCTTATTAAAGTAAGATACTTTATTTCTATTTCACTCCTTATTTTCTACATTTCTATAGATAAAATATCAGGCTTTGCCATATTTTTAAATTTTATCTTAGACTTACTTGCTATTCACTTGAAAATATGGTAACCCGAACAAAAAATTTAGTTCAGTTTGTCCAATTTCTTAATATATTTTATATATTAGTTATAATCAGATACACTTATTTTTTTTTTTATAAATCTTCTATTCCTTACTACTATTTTATAATATTCATCTTTTATACAGTTCATTTAATGTCTACTTTTTTTTAATCATCTTGATTTGGCTAACTTAAAAATTTTCTTTATTTTATTTTTGTATTTTGTCATTCATACTTTGTCTTTTTTTGGGAAGAATTACTGAATCACATACTGAACCTTTTTGAATTCCTTATGATTTCATTTAAAAAGAAACAATGTTATGGTAAAAATATGAAAATATCAACTACTGAAAAAGAAGAGCCAATTCAAATCACTTGATAAATCTCAGTTTCAGGCTTAACAGAGTTCTAATATTCAGAGCTTCTGATTTTTAATAGCCAAGCACAACAACTCAATAGCAAAAAATAAAATAGAGATCTAAGTAGCATAACTAGTAATACATCTGCAAGACAAGCAGATTCGTAAAATTTGTGATTACAGAACGTATTGTGGTAACAATACCTTCCAATGTGATTACTGGTGTTACTGAACACTCTTGACGAACCTTTATGTCCGGTAACATTTAAAATTCATGAAACGAACATTTTCGGCAAGACAAGCAGATTCGTAAAATTTGTGATTACAGAATGTATTGTGGTAACAATACCTTCCAATGTGATTACTGGTGTTACTGAACACTCTTGATGAACCTTTATGTCTGGTAACATTTAAAATTCATGAAACGAACATTTTTGGCCTCACTCGAGGTCTGCTTCAGGTTAAATTGAGAAGGAATTCCAAACTTAGAATGCCTGATATCGAACAATTTCAAATGTTAAATTTTAAAATAAAATTGGAATATGGTTATTAACCGTATTCAATGGTTGCAAAAGCTATGTATAAATACATAGGGTGTCCCATGCAAGCCTATTAATTGTGGCCAAAACAGGCACCACAAAAGGTCCCCCTCTATATATACATTATTGCGCAATGTGAAAGACAAATGTGACGACCTCAGGGCTCCTGGTGTGTACACTGTTCTGGTGAGAGATGACAGGTTTAGACGAAACTTGGTGTACATCGTCTCCACGAAATGTTCCATCCAACAGAGAGTCCATGAGCACAAATACGACATAGACCATGCACGATACACCACTGCCCTATCTACCTATGCCACCAGGCTGGCCTGGTGGGTAGATGTATCAACTTTAAGGACGACAATGCATTATCGTACACGTGGTGCTACATATACGAGGAACAAGTTGTTGCTGATGTATTATTTACGTTTATACCAGTCCCACAATTAATAGGCTTGCATGGGACACCTAGATGGCACACTTTTGCAACCATTGAATACTAATAACCATATTCCAATTATATTTTAAAATTTAACATTTGAAATTGTTCGATACCAGGCATTCTAACTTTGGAATTCCTTCTCAATTTAACCTGAAGCAGACTTCAAGTGAGGCTGAAAATGTTCGTTTTACGAATTTTAAACATTACCAGACAAAGGTTCATCGAAAGTGTATTGTGGTAATTGATATGGTTGCAGATTTGGTTGTAGATTGAACGGCAGTTGAATTTTTGGTTATGAAATGGGTTGCAATAGAGAATGAATTGCACAAACTTTTAACAAATGTATTCATAGATATATGAAAATGTATGTAAAAACCAATTGCCATTTGATTCTTCTTGATGATCCGACACCATTACAAGAGTAAAGACAACATACATGCACTGATACAATCACATCATGTAAGCGTAAATATTAGAGAGCAGTGCAACTGACGCTTCACTTTGAGATATCTTAAAACATATAGCATTTACAGAAATAAAGTATTTTTCACAAAAGAGAATTATTTCTGACAAAACTGTATGAATCATACACCTTGAGAGCCTACAGCAAAAAACCCATCTACTTTTCAGCTATCTGCCTATTGGGATTTTTGACCAGGACCTCATAAACTACAACATATTTCATTTTCAGCTAATTTCACCTAACTGCATTTTCCAAAGGAAGTTAAAAATGCCTTCAGAAAGAACCCACAACTTATTTTATAATCAATTCGAACAGCAGTTACATAATTAGTTAGCTTATTTATTATTAAGGTTTCAGAAATGTTTACAAAATTTGGCATCTAAAATATTTTATTCCAAAAATGTATGATTATGTTAAAGATTATATTTTAAGACTCACTTTTTTTTACATGTGTTTCTTATTTAAAATTAGTATGTCTTAAATTGGAGATATTCATTATCAATGGCTAAGATTATATATTTAATAGAAATTTTTATAATATTTCCTCTTAATCACTCTAGATTTTAGATACATTAATAACTCTCTTACTTTTTAATAAATTCTTTAAACTGTGTTTACTTCTAATTATCACTAAACATTTGCCCAAATCTCCTTACTTTAAAAATGGAAATGTCTTAAATTTAGAGCATCATTATATTTTAATTAACTTAAAATACTTGTTTCATGTTAACAAATTATAAATCCCTTTATTTTTTATATGCAGGACAGAAAAATAAAAGTGCATGTTTTTCTGGAAGTTTTTATGATAAGTAGATTAAGATATGCAAAGAATACACAACAAATCTGACCATCAATTTTTAAGAAGAAATTACTATTTTCAACTTCAATTACTTCAAATGGTATGTTTGTTTTTATTACATTATATAAATAGAATAGTGTGTCAAAAAGCTATCATAAAACTATCATACTGATTATTCTCATTTTAACAACTAAATTTGCAATAAGCAATGTAAAGATGTCAAAATCTATATTCACCAACTAATTTATTGTAAAAACAAATGTTTCCAATCATGTGACCATCTTCAGATTCTATAAATCTACTGATAATTATAGAATTTATAAGAATTATAGAATTAATATTAATCTGATTTATAGAACAAAATGTTAAAGATGCCCTATGTCCTGCAATATTCAGCCAAGATTTAATTCTTTATGTAAAAACAAACAAGTACAGTAGAACCTCACTTAACGACCACCTCGCACAGCGAGTATTTCGCATAACTAGCAAAACAAATTGTAAAAATTTGCCTCGCATAACGAGTGATGAGGAGAGGGGAAGTCCCGAACTGTGTGCATGCGGCATGCTCCACCAGTCTGTATTTAGCACTCGTTCCGTTAGCATCTCAGTGTCGCTTGTGATCACACATTTTTCCAAACTTGTATTCACACATATTACTTATAAACATGAACGACCATAGCCCGTTATATAATAAACACGCCAAACGATACGATACGCCAAATTCTTGGGTCAGTAAATTTAACGACCGATTCCAAATTACATTTTAGAAATGTCTGAATTAAAAGTTAACTGCAACTTGAACACAAACTATATGGTGTATTTTCTCGGACACATGGCAAATTTCATCACTAAGTTTTCCTTCAGTTGATACGTGTATTAAGTTTTGTACACGTTTCGGGCTGTTGACGCCCCTCTTCAGCCAACTTTAAATCACAGATTTTTGCAAACATAAAATTGTTTTAAAACCTCTCTGTACATTAATTAATTTTTTATCATCTAGTCGATCTTTTTTCATCGAAGCCAGAGATTCTATTGTACAAACGAATTCTTATTGGTTTTGTTGCGTATGACTATTCATTTACATAGTGATGTGGTAGATGGGCCACCTCGTGGCAATCTTCTGTTTATAGGCATTAATTTTTATTTTATTATTTTACATAAAAATAATTTACTTTTTAGTTTATATAGAAATAATTTACTTAGTTCCAATTTATAATATGCTGAGCCAATTTTCATTTATTTTTATACTAAAGTTTTTATTTATACATTCCTTAGCTTTTAAAGAAAGCATTTAAATTATAAAAAGTAAGTAATGTATAAATAAAAACTTTAGTATAAAAATAAACGAAAATTGGCTCAGCATATTATAAATTGGAACTAAGTAAATTATTTCTATATAAACTAAAAAGTAAATTATTTTTATGTAAAATAATAAAATAAAAATTAATGCCTATAAACAGAAGATTGCCACGAGGTGGCCCATCTACCACATCACTATGTAAATGAATACGTCATACGCAACAAAACCAATAAGAATTCGTTTGTACAATAGAATCTCTGGCTTCGATGAAAAAAGATCGACTAGATGATAAAAATTAATTAATGTACAGAGAGGTTTTAAAACAATTTTATGTTTGCAAAAATCTGTGATTTAAAGTTGGCTGAAGAGGGGCGTCAACAGCCCGAAACGTGTACAAAACTTAATACACGTATCAACTGAAGGAAACTTAGTGATGAAATTTGCCATGTGTCCGAGAAAATACACCATATAGTTTGTGTTCAAGTTGCAGAATAAGCACCGGCACGGTTTCATAAATACTACAATAAAAGTTAACTATTTATAATTATTAAATTTAATATGAGATGGAAACATAACTGCCTACCTCTGGTTAAATTAATTAATTTCTAATATTTACTTATAGCCTTTACATAACCCAAGAATTTGGCATATCGTTTGGAGTGTTTATCAACCATATTAGCTGCGATTTTTTTTTGTTTCTGCAAATCAAATTCTCATTCCAGGATGGTTCATTCTGCGCTAGAAGAAAAGATGATAATGATTCATGCTCCTTAACAGTGTATAGTGTACAATTTTTTTAAAATAAATGTTATACATAAAACATTTGAGCATTTTTTTGGAGTGGAACGCATTACGAGTAAGACCCTGGAATGAATTATGCTAGTTAAGTTCCACTGTACATCCATCTCAACAGTATGAAAATCTACTTTTACCTTTAATAAATGGCAAAAAATGGTAAAATAACATTTATATAAAAACTGTTTTGGTATAACAAGTAAAAATCAGTGATTTTATTTGTATACCTATTTTATATATCTATACACAGAGGGTCATATAAAATTTTCTTGAGTAAAAAGGATCACAAATGAAAAAGTTTAAGATGCTCTGATTTAAAATGATTGTAAATGTTTGTTTTTAGAAACATCACCAAACAATCGCCTAAATAATCAGGATATAATTCAGCTAATTTAATAATTAATATTAAGTAATTTGCTACTAGAGATAGACATTAGGTGTCATCTCTTAACTAAATTAATAATTATAATTTTTAATAATTTATTAAATAATTTGAAAACCATCTGGAAGAAATGGACTAACACGGGGTGGGGCTTGAACCCGCAACCTCCGCTTGCAAGTTACACCACCCGGACCCTTTGCAAGCCTTTGTTTCCAGATATATTTAAATTTAGATATAACTTTCCACAGTTTGTTTTTACAATAAATTAGTTTAAGATAAAAATAATTTAGTAAAAAGAAACCATCAAAATCAATTTGAAACACATGTCAATAAATGTTAAACTTATAAAAAAAAAAAAAAAAAAAAAAATGTCCATTAATATGTGATTTGGTTTGTAAACTTATTTTCTATGCTATTATGTTTTGTTTATCAAAGCAGAACACCAAAATACGTCTAAAAAAATTTGCAGAGCATTTAGTATAACTTATCACTCTATACCAGACAAAAATAATACAGCTCACAATCTAGTTTTTCTAGTTTCCCCTAGATGGCATTAGTTTTATTGACAATTCTTTGTCTGCCTAAAATTAGATTTTTTTTATGATCAGCTACTGATATTAATTTTTTTATTCAAATGTATGTCAAATGTTCACTATAGCAGAAATTTTAACATTGCACATAATTCAATTATATTTTCCCAGAATTTTTTAATTCTTAATTATTTTAAATAATTAAAAAAAATAATCACAAGAGAAAAATTATTTAAAAAATAAATGTGTTTGCATATACATTATTTAACTGTATTTACATCAGTTGACAAAAAATAGTTGGTATCAAATTTCTGAACATTAAAAACTAACATTAAATATAATTACTGCATTCTATTCATGAATTTATTTAATTTAGCAACCAAATAATTTCAACTAAAAGTAATTAAAAAAAAAAAATATTTTGCAAAATTTGTTTATTTACAAAAATTCCTAAGGAATATTCCTAGTCATATTAAGATACTAAGAAATTTTGAATAAACTTTTAATTAAACAACATTATTCAAATAATATTGTTTTAAAGAATAAATTACAAAGTCAATTAAGGAACATTAAAAACATATCCAAAACTTAAAATAATTGAAAACTTCCAGCTGCGTGATTACCATTCTCTAAATGGCTGCAGGGTTCTTTCAGACTGCTTTTGAGGCCTGAAAGAACCTGCAGCCACTACATAAGTTTGACAGTTGCAACCAGAAAGATTCTAACACTGCATAATATGATAAACAAAATCGAAATTAAAAAGTTTTTTTAAATATAAAAGAGCCAAATAGTGTTTTACAATAGGCTAAAAATTATAAACATTCCAAAGTTTATGTAAAAATCAAGTATAAGCTGTTTTTCTTTGCATGTGAAACGATAAAACTTTTTAAATATGCAAAAATTCCAATTAAAATTGATAAATCAAAAGAAAATATTCTTAAAAATTTCTGGAATAAAACTGATTCTATCTTACAGAAGTTTTCATTACAAGAAATTCTGAATGTGCATATAAAGAAATCAGTACATTGTGCATCGCACAAACAAAATTTCATTCTCATTCTCTCGAACATGACAGTTCAAAAACGTTTGTGCACAAAAAATGAAATGTGTTATACTTAAAAATACATAGATTTAATTAATATCAACGAAATATTTATAAACGAAACTAAAAAATAATACATTTAAAACAGATCTATAATTTCTAAATAAATAAAAAATATATATATATTTCAAAATATCAATTATGAAAGCATGAGCTTTGTTGATTTTAATTGAACAACATGCATGCCAAAACTTAGAAATTTGATGCTTTTAAAGCTGTACATTATAAACTGTTTTTAAAAAATGTATACTTGAAGACAATTTAAATTAACAGACGAAAACAATTAATAAGAAAAAAAAAAAATTATGTACTGTTGTAGATTATGTATTCAAAATCTTAACATAATAACCGTAAAAAATTCACGATCGAATTTTACGTAATTATAATAATAAAATACAATTTATTAAATAAAAAATCATACATGGCATATTAAACTAAAAATCAGTGTGATGAAAATCACATTAAAAAGATTTTAATACAAAAAAAAAGGCAAAAATAAACAGAATGTAAAACATTTGTCAGCAATACAATCATTGGCCGAATTTCACTTTCACAGAGGCAGAAGTGGAATAATTTCACACGTAACAAGCAGGATAAACACTACCGTCCATCTTCATCATTGTACTTTTTGTGTACGAGTAATTCAAGATGGCGGACAGACGCCATCAACGATCGCCATCTTCGATGATGGCGGCGCCCACGACAACATGACAATCACTTGCAGGCATCCAAACACTAATATTTTAATATCAAACGACACGTTTTCTTACAGAAAACACTTTAATAATAATAGCATACGGTAAAACTCGATCGTAACGGCCAGCATAGCTAACGGTACAGGCGGTAACAGTATTAACTGGGTATGTGTTAGAGCGCAAATTTGATAACACTAGAAAAAACACAAGAGAGTGGTAAATGATTGTTTACTTACCCTCATCGGCTCCCGATGCCCACATGGTAACGGAAAATTCACCTTCCAATGTTTTAATTTGCACTTGTTTCTGTTCCCATTTCCTGGCACCCGTAGACCTTTCGGTGGCATCGTAATTTAAATCGCTGTTTCCTCTTCTGCCCTTTTTACCCCTTCTACCTTTTTTACCAGAGGTACTCGGACTCGTTTCTATAATAACTTCCGGTGTCGGTACAGGAATGTGATCGTATCCGCTTAAAACTTCTCCGTCTCCGTCATTACCCACTATTTCTTCTTGTGTCTGTAGTATGATCTCACGTCCGGGCTCGGGTAACGGTTGTAGGGCTATCATGGGCTGTCCTTCTACAGATTCCACCGTCGTTTCCACAGTTTCTACCGACATTTCTACAGGTATAGCTTCGATTTCTACCTCCTGTATCTCTGGCTGTATTTCAACTTCGGTAACAACATCTGACGACGCCATCTTGTCCCCTTCCACGATCTAGTGACGTCACCGGCGGTTACGTAGGGGATCAGTCACGTGGTCGAAGATGTCGACTAGAAAATTTCCAATTTAAAAAAAAAAAAATGCGCTTACAAAAGTTATAAATCACGCGATGAATCGCTTCTTATAACACAAAAAAATACATTAAAATTTTATTACGACGCATTTTTAAGTGACAATTTAATTAGGATATTAATTAATACTAATGAATACACGGGGATATAAATACATGTATTGTTCGGTGAAACACGTACAAAAATTCCCCCGAGAACACTTATATTTACTATTAAGTAATCAGTTGAAGGTGCTGCGAGATTGTTCTGTCAGTCGAGAGTTTTCCTTTTAACATTTTTACGCGGAATCTGTTAAACAAGCGACATATCTTTCGCTTAAAGAATCCAGCTCCAGGCTGAAAAGGTGCACCTTTCAGTTTAGGCGCTCACTCGCTAAGATATAACCTAGTAGAGGGTCATAACCTAATCGCCTGTCACGCGTTAACCTCTAAGGACGTTCCTGAAAACATTCCACATTACGCCTCTCATTTTTTGATTAAAATTTATTAAATTTGCATTTTTTTTAATTGTAAACCTTACGACTCTTTAAAAGATATCGCCAATAATATTTAAGTTTTATAATTTCAAATAAAATTATTAAATGTTAATTAATTATTTTTGATCGATTGATTCAAACTGTCGCCATTCACAATAGTTGTCGATTTAATCAACAGATGGCAGCACAAATACTTTAGAGGAAGAAATACTGATGTTAGTAGTATTTTGGCTCTTTCCTCATTTTATGTATTGATCTATCTAAAAATAATAAATAAGAATTTTTCAAAGGTTAGAGAGGAATTGATTTTGCCTAAAATCGGTCAAGGTCAAGAACATTAAGTTTGTTTATTTTCCCATTAGATGGCGCTACGTATAACTCTCTTTTTTTAAATTCATTTCCATTCATCTTTCCACTTGACTTATCATAATTCAAACGCATAAAAACTTCCCTACGATTTTTTCTCTCTAAACGGACAACATGCTTAGGAGGCTCTATAGTGTTTTCCTCCTACGTAGGTTAAGAACTTGGAAGTCTAAATTTTTTTCTTTTTCTCTGAATAGGGAAAGTGCTTACTAGTTTTAAATTGTTTCCTTACAAGTCCCTACGAACTTTTTTTTTTATATAAAATGCTTAGAGACCCCTCAACGTTTTTAGAAAAATAACTTGAAGTTTCTACATTAAACACTAACAAATGCTATATTTTAAGTGAAATACCGTATAATAAATTATATTGCCCAAATTTTAAAATAAATTCCGATATTTTACTATAGTCATCGATAAAAGGATTAAAATTTCTTTTGTTTTTTTTAAACACAGCAAGAATTAATTGAGAAAGAAAAAAAATATATACATAAAGAAAAAAAGACAATGTTTATTTAATGTTTATATAATTATATGATACATGGGTATGATTTATTAATTTATTCTCACATGAAATAAAAGTTTTTTGGATGAATTTAATAGCCAAACTTCTCATTCAAATGTGTTCTTCCATCACCAGACTGATCTGAAATTAATAAAGAAAAAAATAATAATGTTTAAAAATAATTAAAACACTTAAACTATCAAAAAAATTATAAAAAAAACATGCAGTTTGCAATCTCAAGATGATATATAATTACTTTTTTAAGAGCTTAATTATATATTTTTTGGTTTAATGTGCAAACACTTTTTGAATTCTATCATTAATCTTAAGCAAATTTTAAACTGAATAATCCATAAATAACAACTTTAAATTTAAAATTATCCCTAATTTAACTGCAAAAGTACATTAAGTGGAAATAAAGCAAAGCTTCAAATAAATTTGATAAATTATTTATCACTGAAGGTATAGTCATTAGTTTGTTATAAATAGTTTAATCTTGAGATTTAATGAAACGTATAAAGAGTTATTAAATATACCTGTCGGCGGCAACCACATGGCATATTTAGAAGCTGCATCCTCGTAAGATGATCCGTCTTTCTCATTTTTCTTACTCTGTTAGAATAATTCAAAAAACATTTTAAATTGCTAATTTTAAAATTTATTAATATTATTTAAATCCGATTAAATACTTTTTATGTTCAATCTTGCAATTTAATATTAATTTAAAACTGTTAATATTTTGATTCACTATTGTAAATCTCTTTTCATAGAAGAGAATAATCCACTTATTAGTACTAAACTGTTTGTAGTAGTAATTAAGTTTTTAAGTAGAATTTATATGTCAAATCTTCAGTGGATTAATCAAAAGTAATTTTAATCAGAAAAAATCTTAAATTAGCAATTAAATTACAGGAGGCTTGGGGCATTTGAAAAAAAAACATGTTAAACATAATGCTCAATATAATTTATCAGTTAGTTTCTTGTAATATAGTTAAAATACTATAAAACTGATAATATTCTTTTTAAACATATCTGTAATTAATCTTTCTATTATTTAAAGAACTACTAACCCCAAAACATTTAGAAATTTGTAATTTTTGAAAGACCCAATTCCAATTTATAGAAATATTTTGAAGAATATATTACAGATTTCTATAATAAAAGCAAAATTTATCTCTTATTGTCTCATAATTGAAACAATGTAAATCATTTCATAAGCAATATGCTACGATGCCACAAAATTCAAATAAGAAACAATACTGTCTTATGGTATTAAATTGTAATAGTGAATCGAGATATATAAAAAAATTAATAAAAAAACGTATTTTGAATAAATCACGTTATATTCTTCAGATGAACAGAACACAGAATCTCTGTTCACTATTACATTTTAATACTAGGATAATATTATTTCCCTTTGTATTTACAACTTTTTAATGTTTGTAGTCATTATTCATTATTATTTTATGACTAGAAATTTTATTAATTTTATGTATCAAGAAACTAAAATTTGTTAAATGATAAGTTCAGATTGGATAAATATATATATCAATTTCGTATATACATATTTTAAACAAACAACTCTGCAAAAACCGATACATTATAATAATAAAGCCAATCACTGCTGTAGCCCAATGGCATACGGCAATGGTTGGCTTTATTATACATATTTTATTAATTGAAAAAGTTTACATCAGATTTTTTAAATTAATTCTATCTTTCTTGGAAATATGCCATAAAGATTTAATATTTTTACAATAAAAAATGTTAATACGATATAATAATATGAACAACATTTGGTGATTATTATATATCAGATAACAAAAAAATTGAAAAAAACAGATATTTTCCGACATATTTCTATTTACTTATTTGTACATAATTTTTATTTTTTGTTTGAATTCTTGTTTTCCATTTAGAAAATTATCACCATATTTAAAATGTATTTATTTATAATAATGTAAGAATATTTTATAAGAATAAATAAATAAAAATAATTTCTTTCAAATAATTAAATTATACAAATAAAGTTCATTATTTTAATTAAAATCAATATTCCTTATTTTGTATTATTATTATTATTATTTTTTTTTTTTTGAGAAAAAATAAATTTATTATAACAGAATTTACAAAGTAATTTTGTATATTAAGAAAGAATTGAGAATATTAAATTTAAGCTAACCTTTAGCTGAAATTTAAAAAATTTTTGAAAATATAGTATATAAGAAAACTTTTCATTCATAAGTTAGTTATTTTTTATACTAATACAAAATAGCAAGAACATGATAATAATTTTATGCTTTAAAATTTATAGAATTTATGGCAGGGTGGCTAAACCTCGTCATGATATGAGGCATACACTGTTTTTCAGAAATACACAAGAGCCTCATCCTGTAATGAATGCCTACTGGAACTACATCATCTATTTATATTATATATAGTTAAAATACTATAGTTATCATTGTTCTATAGTAAATATCATTGTTACTTTACTGGTACTTTAGGATTAATTAGATATATCAATTAACTCCTTCAACTTTATGAATGTATCCTAAGTTTTCTATTGTGTGTTCAAGATTAAGTTGTGAGTTACATTTACAATTCCTGTGTATATTATTCTATATAGTCAAAAAAACTTAAAAAAAAAAAAATATTATACATGTGTAAGTAGTATAGACCAGATTTATAAAAGAAATTGTGTAAGTATATGAGAGCTGCAATAAGGATGTAGACAAGTCATATCTCTAAACAATACCTATTAAATAGTGCATCCCCATAAAGCATTTGTGAATGAATCTTCCTGAAATATTATGTAGATAACCCTTTAGTATCTGAATTACTAAATGTATTATATCTGCAAACAACTTTCAAAACTCAAACTCTTTGTTGCAACATATGATACTTATTGTTTGAGATACTTCAATTTAGTGCCAATTTCAGAGATGAACAAATGGTAGCAGTAAATTAAAGTTTGACTTGTATAAGTGTTTTGTTTTTTACAGAATTAAGTTATGAAATTATAACTGAATTGTATTTACAAATATGAACATTAAGAACATAAATATTTAAACGAATATATACATTTAAAGTTTACCAAATTATGTAATATACATCAGGCCTCGGATATGCTAATTATATTCATAACTCACATTTGCTGAGAATACTGTCATGTAAATCTTTTACATTGTTAATTTTTAATCTAAAATAGCAGTGGTCATTCGTATTATCAGTTTTCAGTTATCCAAGGTAGCATTTGTCTATATTACATTGGATAACTGAGGTTGTTCTGTGCGTATGTGTATATTATATTTGAACTAAAATGCTTATTTGAATTTAGTTAAGTTGAAAATTCAAACATAACTCATTACTAATTTATGTAATTCATGTACTGTACTGTACATTCCTGCTGTATATGCAAACCATAAATATGAAAATCTTATTAGAAGAATTAAGGCACTTTTTTAAATATTGAATTCAAAATTTTAAAATATAATAATAAGCTACTAAAAGCAAATAAAAATATATTTAAATTGTATTTACATCTAAAAAAATATATCAAAATATGTAAATTTAATAGAAAAGAACATGAAACTAAAATAAACAGATAAAAGAGTAAAAGTAGAAAAATGTTTTCTCATTATCGCATAAAAAACTATATTCATATAAGTGTGAGAAAGCATAAATGTGTAATAACTTGCATTTGTTAATCATTGAGCAATAAAATAATAATAATGTAAACAATAGTGTACATCCCTATCCCTTCGTTTATATATGGAATGTAATTACGTTGTGTTTTTTCGACACACGTATTGCGCATGCCAACAACACGTAACACGAACGCGCAACGGTTCTATTTAAAAATTTGAATACGTTCTGAAACAGTTTTGAATCTCAATAGTTAGAACCTGATGAAGACCGAGTTAACGGTCGAAAACGTTTGTTCCCAATTATTATTACTGGTTTTTAAAAGGTTGAATGTGAATTATTGAAATATTATTATTACTGGTTTTTAAAAGGTTGAATGTGAATTATTCGCTTACACCAGTACAGAAGTCGAACCTTTAATAATCAACTATTTTTTTTTTTTAAATTCTTCTTTCTTTACAGATACAGTACATGCAGTACAGTACAGATACAGTACAGAAGGTACAGTACATGCTTTAGTTGTCTCAGCCAAGCACATGCCCCTAATAACAATGTTTTATAGTGTGTTAACTCTATAATTTTAATTATTATACAAAATATTCTTGAAAGTATTTAGATATAAATTAATTAATATTTAAAGTAAATTGCAATGTCCTCTTTATTGATTACATTCATGTCATGAAAAATTCATTTAACTATAACATTTTCAAATTTTCTACAATAAAATTCACAATTATTATTAAAATATCTTTTACTTAATACAAAAATGCAATATGAACATTATGTTTAGTACAGTGAAATTTATAATAATAAATAAATGTTTTAATTATTTTCAAAACATTCTCACTTTTTTTACATCCAAAATAAACTGTATCTTGTAAAAAGAGTGATAAATTAATTTAAAATATAAACATTTTAAAGTCTTTTTCTTAATATCAGAATTATACTGAAAATTTATTACTTAAATAAAAGAAGATCGTCTGGGGATGAAGATAATAAATAAGAGATTGAGGAAAAGATGGAGTCAATTTCTATCTTGTTCTCTTTGGCAAAATGAAAAATGACAGATGTCAATTCAATATTAGTAGAAGGCAGAGAAGAAAGAGAAAAAAGGAAATGAAGGAAAGAGAACTGTAAATAAAAAAAAAGTATATGATTGCAATTCTGCTTTGAATTATAATAAAAATATCTTTATAGGAGAAATATTGATGGGAAATAAAAATAATTTGATTATTACATTAGTAACTGAAATAGTGAGGATATCTGTTAAAATTACAATTTCAAATAAACTAGTTTTCAAATACAGTATATACAAAAACAAAATAGTAAAAAAGCTGCTAATTTGTGCTTGAAAAGTTAATAATTTATCAAACATAATGAACATTTCAATGATACAGCATAAAATATAGCATTGAATAGAATAAGAAAGCATAGGAATGACCCATAAGAGTTAGCAATGTCAACAGAAAAAATACAAAAATAATTCTACATTGAAAATACAACAGTTGTAATGATTGGAAAAAAACTAATAATATTCACTCAAATTTTTTTAAATAGTTTGGAAACAACATACATGCAGGAAATGACTGTAAATAGGTTAAGTGAATGCTATAATTTATTTAAAACATTAATATTTATATGAGATTATATTTTCTATATTTTCATCAATTTGTATGTTAATTATTAGTATTATGAGCAATGTTTAGTTATTTTATTTTTAAAATTATCATTTATTTAATTATTTAAAGTTCACATACAGATGCTGCCAAAAAGATTTTACTTATTTTGTTTTAATATTATATGTAGGTAACGTCTCTTCATAGTTTACACATGGGTTATATAAAGCTGTGTAACAGTTATATCAGAAGTTTCTTTGACTTAAATTTTAAAAAATAAACTTACAAATTATTATTTATATTACAGAAATAATTATCCAAACAGAAAACTATTGATTTTAACAACTCCCTGATATATTTTTTTAGTGTAAATAAAGCAAATACTGCAAGTTATTTACTTAGTAATTAACGCTATTATTTACTTTTAGTTTTAAAATATTTCTAAAACTATTTTTACCTTAAACTATTCATTTTTGTATAATTCTAGAAATATTCAGAAACAACAAATACGTGTTTTGAATTCTGATGAATTTGCATATTAAAGTAAAATTCAGCCAATAACTATTTTTGTAAATTCAAACATTTTCCTATATATATATAAAATGTCATGTCTATGTTTCCATAATTTTATATATAAAACATTAAGGATTCAATTAATATGCAAATTTGTTTAGCATACACTTTTTCAGCATATCAAATACTTCTTAACTAGTCTTGAATTATTCATTTTACAACTTAAATATATTGAAGATATCATGTGTTATGAACTCATTCAATGAAATGAAGTGAAAAAAAGTTTTGATCAATAAATGTGTCAGAGTCAATACTGCTTAATCATTTGATGTTAGAATAATCATTTTTATTAAAAAAAAATTATAAATAAATTTGAATGTATAAATTAAAAAGAGAACACTAATAATTTAATTTGGGAGGGAAAAAAATATTCCTGAAATAAATGATGTATATCAGTTAACTGATTTTGAGCCATTGAATATATTCAATATTATACATGAAATTATTGCTCTGCCAAGTATTATATAATATTTTCAACAATTTAAAATGAAAGCAGTTGAAAAATTATTTTAGATTAAAAATGAAAGAACTCAGTAATTTTTACAGATTTCTTTGTTTGAAGCTAACTACAAATAGATTTAAATTTCCTTCAATATCCTTCCTTACTTATCTATATTTTTTCAACAAGAACTGTAATCTTATAACGGAATTAAATTTTAGTTCTTACTTCTCTCCTCCGGGCTAAATTTATGTAATGTATGCAACATAACTGAAAACTACTAACTGCTTCATTTGCTGAAATGATTTATTAGAGTGGGTGTAGAGCGGGTGCTTGAAAGTCTAACCTAAAGTCTAGGCCGTTCATATTATTCTCTGATAGTAAATTTTACCTCTATAGATATTAAAATATTTTTCCTGTTTTTTAAATAACAAATCTTTTCTAAAGAAAAATGACAAAAATATATTATTGAAATACTTCAAAAATGTTATAAAAATATCAATTATTTTAAAAAGTTTTTTTGAAAAATGGAAAGTTTCGTAGAATTTTGTTCTTCGATAATAATATTCATTCCTTTTAAAATTGTTTATTATGCATACACAGATGATTCAATGATCATTTTACATACGATGGATTAATTTCCAGTTTACTGCTATTATTTATAGAAAAATACCATATTGATATTTCAAAAGTATATATAATAAACCATATAAACTGGATAAATAAATCAAATAATTTGGAACAAAAATGTTCATGATAAATAATCACTGCTGGACTATAAAAGTTTTTGTTTAAAATTACTTGATTATTGGTTTATCTAAAAAAATACGAATATGTTCTTAATTGAATGTTCTAAGTATAACAACAGTTAAGTCGATAATACTCGTACAATTTAAATCAAGGATTTTCATTTATTTTAAATAAAGCAGTCTCCAACTTTTGGATGTAACATGTTCCTAAAAGTGTATAGAATATTCAAATGTATGAAAGTCAAACAATAGATTTATAAAATAATTATAAAATCTATTGTTCAGATAGGAAAGTTTTACTTTTTTCATAGTAAATACATCACTTTGCTTAAAACATTATTTAATTAAAATTAATTTTCACAAATTATTTTTCTTATATGGAAACCAAAATCATTTCACAATAGTTAAAAACTTCTATTTGACAGCTGAAAATTGCAGAAGTCTGAACTTGATATACAAGAAGTGATTTATGGATATTAAAGTACTGTGTGAGAAAGTGCAAGTGTCCAAAAGTTGAATATCCAAACATCAAGGACTATATGAATATTTAAATAAAAGATTTTGGATCCTTATGCATCAATATCCTTCTAAAAAATGAAAACTATCTTCATTTGGTGCTTTATTTGGAGCTAATCATACAGCATGTGAGTGTATTGAAGATGTTGTGATAATGATTCTCGCAAACAATAGTCTCATGAAATGAGTTAACATCATGTGACATTCTCAACATATTTGTGCTGCTATAATAACAGCTCAAGACTAAGCATTCTGGTATGTTATTTCAGAAATGAATTAATTGCTTTAATAATTTATAAAATATTTTGGTGTGTATTTGTGTGTCTACATATTAATATTAATAATACATATTATTTATCTTTACTTATACATTGGATATTACTAAATAATTGACAAAAAGATCATCTTCATAGTCTGTCATATTGATGAGGTATGTGAAAAAAGACAAAGTCAGATGGTAGAGTCAACCTTTACTTTGAAATTTCATCTCAGTATGTCAAACTTGTTAAAATTGTCTGGCAATGGCACTATACAATTAAAAATTTTGTGTAAACTTGTGTAAATATAAATTTTTGACTATTCTTTAGTAGTAAGCTTGTGACTCAAATAAAAATGCTTAAATTTTAAGAAACAAATCAAGTTAATTTGAGAATTAGAAGAGATTTCACATACTTTTATCATATAAATAATTTCTAGCAAAAAAAAAAAGTTTTATTTTGATTTAATCTACAATTGTAATACATTGATATACAACTTAGGTTTGGTAGATGGATTAATTAAAATAATTTCACTTAATTTAATAATTAAATTCAACATTCAAAATAACAGATTTTTTTTTTTTTAAATAATAAAACATATACTGCACATATCATATATAGTTTGACTTAAATTACTGCAATATAAATACTTTATCGTCCTTAAAAATAATCCTTCATTAATAAAAAGTTTAATATAAAATATTTTTTATTTTGAGCAAAAACATTTGAAAAACTTTTTAAATAGAATAATAACTGCTTTAGTAAATTTTCTGCTTTCTACTATTTGATATCTATCCGTATGCAAACTTTGTTCTCAAAATAAATAAAAATAATTTTATCTGTATACAAATATATACAAAACCAAATTAAAATGACAAAAAATCATTAATATTTGAGCTATAGACACAGACTAAGATTTTTCACTTGAAATTTAATTTCTTTTAACTGAAATCTTATACACAAACTACTGAATGGAGACTAAGTTTATGGTTTCCCTTTTTAGAGAAGTTATGGAATATTGATTACTTATTTAATAAAAATTATTTGCATAAAATTTTTTAAGAATGTTCTCTCTAGTAGCTAAAGACCAAACTTGTTTTACGCTAAATTTGCGTTTTAACAACAACGTATATTCTAATGAGAATTTTCAAATATTAATTTTTAACTAATTCAAAGTTTAATGCAGAAACAATAAACAAATAAATAAAAATAAAATATTAAATTTACACTAATATGAAATAACTTCTGTATTGACTTACGTTTTTCTTATTTTCTTCTTTTTCTTTTTTCGACTGTCTTACGCACAAATTTTCAGGTGGAGGCCATAAAGGTCCTGTGAAAATAAGTTTGTTGTTTTAGAATTCAAAATGAAAACATATAATCTTTCTTTCCTGAATTTAACAAGTAGGTTTTGTAAATTGTAAATACAAAAACTGATGTGAAATTACAAATTGTTAGCAGGAATGTTAATAAATTAATAAAAATAGAAACTATGATGTATTAAAATGGAAGATGTCTCATATGAAATGTATGAAACTTCATAAAAAGCTGACTTTTTGCAATAGAAAAAGAATGGAAAATCCTCCACTAAAATTAATATAAATAAAAATAAAATTGATCTCAAGTTCTCTGACAGTTTTCTTAGTGCAATTATAATAAATATTTACCTTTAATTGGAGCTTTCTGTTTATTGTTGAGCAATTCTTTTTCTACTTTCTTAGATTCTTCTTTTTGTTCTAACACATTTTTGGAACTCTCAGCATTTGTATCAACTATTTCTTTAATATCAGTTTGCATTTCTTCCATATTTGAAGATGCCTTTGCTGGATTTGCTTTAATAGCATCATAATCATCGTCATCCTCTTCCTCCTCCTCCTCTTCTTCTTCATCCTTATTAGTCATTTCTTTTGTTTGGGTTGGAACCTGAGTGGTCTGTTGCTAAACAAATATTGAAATATATTATATATCATATGTTTTCACATTATTTATTATTAGATATTAAAAAGCTCTAAGTATGGACTGATCAAAGCTCACTTGTGAGGAATAGACTTGATGTCAACAAGGTGTTTCTAATGTCATCTTGAGTGTGTAGTACATAAATGTTGAAGATTTAAGCATTCGTCATTAGTGTAGTGGGGTAACAGGAATGACTGATTCATTGTATGACCAAGTCTATTCCTCATTGCTTTCCATTTGATCTTTTGGTATTATCAAACAAAAAGTGTACTTGGTGATGTGAGCAAACAAGTCTCAGTGTTATTCCTTAAATATATTTTCAAGATTTAACGTTTCTTGTGACATGTGGCAGAGCAGTAATAAGCACAACTGCTCATAGTGTTGCCAAGTCTATACCTCACAAGTAAACTTTCCATTTGGATCAATCATATAAGAATGAACTTTAAATACCATTTTTTGTGTTTTTTTGGAAGAATGACCTTTCATAGCTCCAGTCATTGGTAAATGAGTTTTCTTGTCACTCATACTTTTCTCATTTGTTGATATGGGTACCTGCCTAAATACAAAAGAAAGATAAAATTTAACATTTAAAAAAATTCAGATGCATGCAAAATGACATATAAGTTACAATACGATAAATTTACAGATTGGGATTTCATACAAAAACTAACTTTTCTAGAGCTGGCAGATTTACCGGTCGAGCGATATCTACCAACTTTTGCAATCTACTTTGTTCTTGTTGAAGTTGGTTTAATTGAATCTGTAGTTTTGACTGCATCTTTTTATCTATTAATCCCGACTGGATTGAAGACATGTAACTGTCTAAATCGTCTTCTGAATTCTGAGCAACTAGGTTCTTCTCTAAATTATAATTCACTTATATGTTAGAAATTATTTTTTCTTATTCCAAATAAAGAAGAAAATTCAAAAATATGAAGGAAGAAATATATATTCTACATTCTACATATATTACAGATGAATCTATAAATATAATTTTTAATTTCATAAATTATAAAGTTGGAGATAAAAAGATATGTTTTCTGATATTAAAACATAACTTCTCACCAGCTAATTTACTTGTCTGTAATTTTTGACTAATTTCTTCTATTTCTTTATCAACTTCTTGTAATTTTTGAACCTAAAGTTATGAAATCATCTGAATATATAGTAAATCGTCATGCGTAAACATTAAGAATGCATAAGTTTTGTGACCATACCAATGTCTCGTAAGTTTCGACAGTTTGTTCTTTGCTATACATGCGCTTTCTAATATCCCTTTTCTTCTCGATAGTCCCCGTTCGGTCAAAGAAAGTGTCTTCGTCGCTGTCATAAAAGTCATTTTCTTCCCAATTCTTACGTTTTCTTTTGCGGCTTTCTATAAAATTATACATATAACGACTTTAATAAATAAAATACACAACAATAAGACAAAACACTAAAATTTAAAATGATATCCACCATGCTGGGCCTGTCGAAGAAGTCCGTAACGATCTAAAATTCGACAAGCTTCTAGAGCACAAGCAGCAACAGCTTCTTTCTTTTTACCTCGAACAGAAGCTTCAGCATATACATATTCCCCATTAGGAGTATCGATTGGCAATCTTTAGAGAATCAAATGTATTTATATAAAAAGTTAAAGGGCATCTATTCTAATTCCAGCTCTTAGAAAATTATATTCACTTACTGTATTTTACATGTAAACTGTCCAAATCCCTTTTCTTCTACATCATATTCAAGATCATAGCCTGTAAAATACATTTGATAATTTCTAAAAATATGAAAAATTAATACATATTCTCGAATAAAATAATTATTTCATATAAATTCTCAAAAACTAGAAATTTAAAATTTATTATTATTATTAAATATAACAAAAATTAAGTATATTAAATACTTGTTAAAGTCATTAATTTATGTTGAATTTTGATACATGTGTGTGTATATTTTTCAAAATTTAATTTTGCTTATTACATAAGTATAATTTCAGTTTTAAAGCCTCAAAATAAACACTTAAAATGAAATTGTAATTGTAATCAGTAAAATCAAGACTAAATTTTCTTAAAAATATTCACAAACAGAAGACAACATAAAATAAATCTTGTATTTTAAAATTAGTTCTTTCCACACCACAAAGTTACGTGATAGAGTGTTTGTAATAACCAATTTTTAATGATACCATCATTTAAGAGACATTTTAAGCAATTTTACATTTAGATAGGAAAAGAGCCTTCATAAAAATGTCAATTCTATACAACTTTGTGCTCCTACAGCATAGAAAGGATAAACTGAAGACACTAAAGATTATTTTTACTTTGTCTTCTGTTTGTAAAGATTACAATAAATAAAATTAATGCAAAATAAAAGTTTTACTTAAGGCAAAGGATAAAATTTTGGGAATAGGGTAGAATCCACTTATTGTAATTACTTTGAGACTTGCCTATATAGATGATGATAATTGAAGGATTGTCCATAAATTATGAAATGCTATTTTTATACTTTTCAACTATCATCCCACTCCCATAACATCCCCACAAATTCATTTCCAAAATTATGTAATACATATCCTTAATCAACTCTCTTAATTTTACTAAGGAATAACATACAGCAAAAGGACTGAACAATAATTATTTTATTAATTACATGTGTAACATACAAAGCAGTGGCAAATAGTAGATTTGTCACTTTATTTTTGTTTTGAGTTTGTTTTTTGGTGAATTAGAAAATGAAGTCATGGCCAAATCTGAGCAGCTTAAACTACACATATTTAACAAACAACACCAATTGATTTAATAATCCTAATATTATGTAATCACTCTGGCTCACTTGTAATACATCATAATGATTACCTGTGTACCCATCCACCCAAATCCATGTTACATAATTTATGAGCAGCCCGTCATGACATTAAACAGCATTATTATAGAAGATTACAGAGTTGGTTTTATTGATGCCAATATTAAAAAAATAATTTCTATTGAATTCTATTATATTGCCTGCTCAGTTCTAAAAATAGCAAATATAAACTTTTAAGTGATGAGTATGTCTGTATGTCCACATATTACTCATGTTTAAGCATAAACTATATCATATCAGTTATATATATATACAGTATATAGATGTGATTCTAATGTAGAAATGTCACAACTAATAATGTCTTGAAATTTATTTAATTTTGAAATGATAACATTATGAGGATTTGATTACATTTACAAGAAAATAATATAAATATACCTTCTCTTTCAAACCATCCTCGCAAAGTTTTCTTCGGATCATCAAGATATAAATCTTCATTCGGTGTTGATAAAGCAAATGGATTTTCTGTAGAAGCATCTTCTTCTGCATCCTCACCTAAATAATAGAAGCCAATTCGTTTACAATCCAATTAAACATTGGTAAATTATTCTAAAAACTGAATTAGGTTCTTCAAAAAATTCCTAATACAGTCAAACCTGTTTTTACGCGCTCTTTTTATGTGCGATTTTTATTTGTGCGATTTTTTTAATGCGAATTTTTAATTTGTGCGGTATAGTTGGCGACTAGTCTCGTGCGATTCGTCATGTCTTACGTTGACTTATTATAGCTAAATAAACTTATTATAGCATAAATGCACTTATTATAGTAATATTATTGCATGAATATGCGAAAAATGAAATAATTTACTTTTTAAGTCAACAAAACACCACCTGGACAAAAATATGTAAAACAGACGATAGACCAGACGATGCAGTCAAGTGCTGACATCTGTTGTCAATAAATTCTATTTCGTACGGTTTTGAGTTATTTTCTACGTGAAACTTTTTTTATGCGGTCCCTGTTGACCACATAAAAAAAATATTTTTTAATTGTGTCGCGAAAACTATTATTTACAGCCATTCGTGAAGTTTCGTGAGATATTTTTTAATGCGTTTTTTTTAATGCGGTCCCTATCCCCCGCATAAAAACAGGTTTGACTGTACTTATTCTAGTTTAATTATAAAAAATGTCACACATCACTGTAGGATATAGTGCTCTCTATGCCGATCATCACAATTTTATTGAACTTAATAGTGAAAAGTAACCATAGTTTATAGATTTTACATGTCTAAAACTTTCAAACATAAGTTGTCAATGTAATTTGAATGTTCATAAGCATGTATAGTTATTTGATTCAAATTATCAGAATATGGTTAATTTGAAAATAGAATTTTGACTTTTAATATCTTCATGTTTCTTTCCAATAATTTTATTCTGAAGTAGATGTTTTTTGAGCCAAACTTTAAGAACAAAATTTCAACCATTTTTGTTTGAATTTGTGCTCTTAATATTTAGACCTGATAGCTTAACTTCAATATCTTGATCATTATTATTGATTCCTTAAACTGTTTCAGCATATTATGGTTGTTTTCTGTGATTTTTTTGAATAAGCAGAGCGATCTGTTTCAAAGATGAAATCTGAAAAAAACTCAAGCATCTGTGCCCAGAAAGGGATTAAAAATTATGACCTAGCAAACTAAGAACAATGCCATAACAATTACTTATTCAAAGATATTGTTCATGTAGACAAATATTATGCATCCCAAACTTCTAAATGTTTGATCAAATGTTATTTTACACATTTAGACTTCAACAAATTTATATTTATGCCTATTTAATGTTTTTATAACAATATTAAAATGTTAAAAAAAACAATTTAAATTAAACAGACTGTTTTTTCAAGGAAGAAAAAATTGAACTAACAACATTTCTGGACATTATTCTGCCCATCTTCAGTTTAAATACATTGAACAATGCAGAACAAGAAATTCAAAACAAAAAGAAATAATAGTTATAGAACATTGAACACTGTAAAACAGTATCTTGTTCCACTATTCAATATACTTGTAAGCTGAATATGGCTAGAACAACAGTCAGAAACATTTCTAATCAAATATATTTTTTGCTTCCTTAAATAAACAGTCTATTTAATTTTTAACACAAGTCCAAATTTCGTCCATTTTCATATTGAAAATAAGTGAAAATTTTAAACTTAGAAGTCTTTTGAAAATCTGTTTGTGAAAATTCTACATTTTACTTTTAATATTTTGCATTTTCTCAGATATACTGAGAAAAGACAGACAATAGACGTATCAATTAATGATATTTCAAGTAAACTTCTTAACATAATTCTTGGTGCTTGATTAATAAATAAAGCAAGTCCTCACTTAATATTTTGTTACAATGACGTTGAGGAAAGATAAGTACCGGTACATCTGTAATCATTTACAGCTATTTTTGTTGAATTTTCTTTCTTTATAAACAATCAAATTGATTTTATGAGGTAGAAAACAAATGTTGGAGGTTGCAAACCAGATCCAATTAGAATATTAACAAAATTATATCTTGTTTTTTTTATGAATAGTCTATGGTAAATTGGTCTTATTACATATCATTTTGCTTAATGTCACAGTTTCTAAGAACATATCAATGACATTAACCTGTTAGCTGTGCACTCAATAATCTGAAACAACACCACTGTTGCGTAGACGTTTTGTGATTTTTAAAGTGGTTTTTCAATTTGCAATATCTCGCTTAAAAATTGTTGTAGATATGATCTGTTGTCGGTTTTCTATCACGTACGTATTACACTTTATGATTGTTAACTTCAAAGTATTATGTATTTTTAAAAAAATTAATAAAATTTAAGATTTTAAAATATTTAAAAAAATCGTTTTTTTATAAATAATCCATTAATTTGTTATATACATTACTTAAATATGTCTATTTTCTGTCAAATAAAAAAACTGTAGCTTTCTAAATTGACGTAGAGAAATAATACAACCCATAGATTATAACGCTGATCAGTGTGGGGGTGGTGACCTTTTAAAATCTAGGTCATAACACTTTTATTATTAATGTGTATTTGATTCTATTTATACGTTATTTACACTATTGTACTAATAGTAGACTATAATAAGCGATTATTACTTTATTATATTAACGACTATACATATATTTCTTATGTATTACAGAAGTACCATGATAACCGGAAGTACTTCGTTTTTTGAAAGATTTATGGCCGAATGGTTAAAAAACATGCTTATTTGTTAAACAAGATAAATATACATAAAAATTTATTAAATTCAAGCTAAAAATAGATAAAAATAATGATTTATAATTGTTTGTTTATGTTTGTAGCTGACAATGTAGCTCCGAGTTGGTATAACTTTTTCCAAGAAAGTTCCCAGCCCACAAACCCAAGTCGATGCTTATTGGTTAAAAGATAGTCATTTAGCTATAATATACCAATTAGAGCCCAACAGACATGCTAACTAGGATTTTATTGTCAAATGAACAAAAGAAGGGTCTCCCATAGACTTAACATGGAAAGGAAGAGTTTTGTTAGTAAATTTAAAAATACAGGGTGGTAACAGATATCTTATTCATTGAAACAGACTTAGTCTTTGTAGGTAAAAGCCAATCAGTGCTTAAATCGCCACCAACTAGTTAATTATGAAAAAAACATTGACACTTACTCCAATTGGAGTACTACGCAACAGTTTAACGAAAACCGGTTACTCCAATGGGAGTACTCCGCAAACAACTGGTTAAGTGAGAACTTGCCATACAAACAGTTTGAATAAAAACTTATTACATGAAAAAAGATTTTTAAGTTACAACTAACCAAGACCCCAATCAATTCCTTCGCTTTCATGAGATTCTTCTTCTTTACATTTCTCTTTCTCCTCTAACATTTTCAATTTTTCTTCCTGCTGTCTTCTCATTTCCTTTATTTCTGTTACGGTATATTCAGATTCATTTTCTTCATCTTCTGATGGTCCCTGATTATAAATATTAAAAATCTTTAGTCTTTAATTAACAAAATTTTAACAATACAAGAATTATATATTTCATAAGTACAAAGTGGTGCAAGGATCAGTTAACCACATATTGTTGTAAGTATCTAAATAAAACACCAATTTAATCTTTGCAATGATCAACCAACTTTTGGGGGAAACATTTACTCCAACCTTTTCCATAAGATAGCTTTGTAGATAAGACAAGTTTAGAGTAAAGCTTGGCTTTCAATCTAATCATGATACGTTTGCTGTCTTGGAAATCATTTTATTAGTTTAAAAACTGACTTCTTTAAAGATATAGCAAATGACGAATGAAGTATGAATCCTTTACACAGGACAAGACTGACTATATTGTTTTGTATCTATACTACACAATATGAAAGCAGAAGTCAAAGTTTTATGTGGAAACTTCTCAAGAAATCTATCTAGTTTTGATGTAGAGTTAGAAGTCATTCAAGATTATAATTAGAGTCACATGTTTTGTTTGTATATATTATATAGTTAAAACTTCATTTTCCAGAGTGTAATCTCAATCATGACATTAAATTTATGGGAAATAGAATGGTTACTTAATGCCAAACTTCCAAGTAGATCCTCATAATGCATGAGACATACAATAGCCACAGTATGGGACCTTCACATTTTATTACCAATATTTACATTCTATTTCTGTATTTATGTGAGGTCTCTAAAGAAATTGGGTGAGGATCTCAAAAATGGTTAAAAAATCCCTGGTTTTGAGAGAGAATTATATGATAAAAACAAGAATCCACACTGTATACAATTTTTGATACTGATAGCTTTGGCTAACTAGATATAAATAAGATTTTTCGTAATATCAGATTTATAGAATTGGGTTTTCATTGCTTAATATCATTACTTACACAAGATTTGGTTAAATGTATATGAAAATGTTTACTTTTTCTAAAAATAAAATGACAAAAGCACAAGATATAGGAGCTCAGTTTTATTAAATTAACGAACATTTTTAAAACTTATCAATTGTTATCAGCTATATGAATATAAATTTGTGTTCCTATATTCTAAACTGCACTTTTATCATTTACTGCTAACATTTTGCTCTTAATGCATGCTTCATTAGCCACAATTAATAAAAAAATTTCTGGCAAATGCATGCAGCAGTGAAGCTTTCGCTTGTAACCTATCAGCATAATAGCAAAAGATGAATTTAAGTTCTATTAGGAGTAAATCTTTTTGTCCAGAAGTATTTAATTAAATTTCAAAATTAACTTTTAATTATATTGATCTTAGACTGAAAATTATTCAAATTTTTATACATGAATGGATTTAAAAATTACACCAGTTTTTTTGGATAAATTACAAATTTTATTTAATGCATTAACAAAATTATTGATTATTTAATTAGTAATTAATAATTTAGAATATAAAGAATCGATTCTAATTTGATAATCAAAACCCAGTCTAAGAAATTATAATTCTGAGCCAAATCTTTAATCAATATGGCTGTTTATAAAGATGTGTACTCTTCATAGATATTTATAGAAATAACAAAATCAATTGCAGTGTGTAGTAGTATAGTAAATATTAATGCAGAAACAAATTATAATAGAAAAACTTGTTTTTAATTTAATTTTTCCTTCCTAATTTCTTCTTTATAATAGTTACTGTACATTTTCCTCTGAATTAATTAGGCTTCTTTGGTTAAGTTAATAATATAAAAAACAGTTTCTGGCTTTTCAAAACAGAACATTAACATTCCAAACTTCATCTAACACATCAAAATCTCTCTTTTAAAAGTTTTTTTACAGTCCTGCAGCTTTGGAAATGTTTGTTTCTTCAAGTTTCTCTTTGCACAGAAGCATCGTAAATTTTTGAGGAAAACAAGATAAAGATTGTCCTTCAGATCATTATCCTAAGTGCAAAATTATAAAAATGAAATCAAGTTGGCATTGAAAAGGAAGTTTGCTTCTGCATCTATCTCAAGTACAAGAAAAGTGCATCAGAGAAGGAAAACGAAATCCAAGATAAAAGATGCACAAAAATGTCCCAAAGTCAAACATCTACAAAATGAAAAGAAAAGACTTACAAAAGGAAGGAATCTGAGCCCAAAAGAAAAAAACTTTGTTAAAACAAAGAAACCCAGAAATGGTCATTAGTACAAATTACATTATTGAAAGAAAGACTGTAAAAGTCAAATTATAATATCACAATAATAATGCCATGTTCATAAAAATGAAACAGAAACAATAGATAAGATCATAAGTGATTGAATAATATTGTTCAAATTATCGTCTTTGCCAATAAAATTGCAAAAGTATTAATGGCGGCACTTTAAAAATAAGTAGCTTTCCATCACAAAAAAAAAAAAAAACAAAAAATGATATCAGTCAAATGAAAATCTTCAATTGTACGTAAAATTTTAAAACTTGTGTAATTTTCTTAAAATTGGCAATATTGTTGAAGGACATCTGGAAAGTGGGTGGTACTAAGAAACTGCATCTGATTACATTGATGATGTTACAGTAGCAGTCCTAAGATGGCCATCTCATTTGAGTCATATCCAGGAAGAAGTGTCATTCTGTTGTCAGATTCCTTAGTAGTAAAGGGGTAAAGAAGCGGAAGTTCATCACAAAATGAAGACTTAGTATGAGAGTGTATTTGCAAGTGCACAAGTGGCATAGAAAATTTGAAGGTGGCATGACTTCTACAGATGATCAGAAACTAGGAGAAGCTTACTGAGTTGTGACATCACAATCAATAGCTAAAGTTGAATGCATTGTACAGGAAAACTGGCTTGTTACAATGGATGTGATAACTGAATTATTTAACACCAGTCATGGTTCAGCATGCTATATCATCCTTATTGAACATAACAAGGTTCTTCTGTAACAAAAACATTATTGCTCATACTGACAGTTGCATTCATGGAAAAACTGCACACGGGAGTGTTTTACAAACTCCACATTCACCAGATCTCACATGTGATTATCACTTGTTTGGACTACTTAAAGAGGTGATGAGTACAGAATTTTCAAATCAATGTACAGATGCAGAAAGCATTGCATAAGTAACCGTACAAGCAATTACAACAACTGTATGGCAAAAAAAAAAATATTTAAAAATCTAACAAAATTTACTAAAACAAAAGTTTTCAGTCATTCCAAAGCCCATCGTTTTTGCAAATATCAAACTGCGATTGGTTTTTTTGTGGAATGGCCTTCAGGTAATGGTTCTGCACAGGCACCTTCTTCTTGTCTTCACTTAGCTGCAAAAATTTGGATTTCTTACACTGTTTACATTTGGCCTTACTCTCCCAAAAATGGTGATTACATGACAAATTTAGGGCATTCTTTGTCACTTAAAAATGATCCCAACTCCAATTTCAGAAACCCAAAAAAAAGTGCATCTTAAATTTTATGCTTATCTAATTTAAATATAATTAAATCCAAATAATAAACTTTTATGAACAAACCTGTAAAATAAACATTCTGCTACTTCCACCAAACTTAAGCATGTGGCCGACATGCATTCTGTAGTAAGTCCTTGGTCGTAATCGCTCTTTGTTTAAAAATGTTCCATGGGTACTTTCCAAATCATAAATGTAAAAACCTGAAATGAAAAATATCTTAATAACTTGTAATTATTGGAAATCAATGTTTAGCAATGCTGATTATCAAGTAAATGTAATATAAGAATAACCCTGTATAAGGGTTCCAATTATTAAAATGAGTCTCATGTATCAATAAATCCTTTGTTACTAGTATCCATCAAAATAACCACTTTGTTCTAAACCCAATTAGAATTTTCTAGTAATGCTAATTGGTTTCCATCAGCATGTGATTCATTTTTATGTGATAGTCACAAATACAGGATCTTTCAAAAATTATGCCACCATTTTAAATTACAGTAATTATATTAATTATTATCCAAGAATGTCATAACACACATTAAAACTTTGGAAAACTGTCCAAATTTCATATTTTCCCATTACAACTTCTTAATATGTACAACTTGTGTTATACAGCACATGACTGTATGACACAAGCTGTATTGCATGCTATTTTTTGCTATGGCATACCCATTGCCCCTTCTCCCATTCCAGCTGCAATTTTACAGTTCCCACAGCCTACTCATGTTGCAGAGTCACCATTTTTTGTTTACAGCACTTCCTAGAGGTGTAGATGACAAGACATTTGAATGCAGATGAGAGATGAAACTTAGATGATTGGTGTGTTTCATATTTCTTGGATAGTAATTAACATAATTACAGTAATTTAAAACAATAGCATTCTTTTTGGAAGAATCTGTATTTAAATTTAATGTAACTTTTTATGTTCATAGCACAAGTACGAGGGCTGTTTTTTTAAACCTCCGATGATCCATAAAAAAAAAAAACAAGCGTAAATAACAAAATGAATTTATTACCAAAAGTTAGGTACAAACATGGTTACTTTTCAACATAATCACCATGAAGATTGAGGCATTTGTCATATCTGTGGATGAACTTTTCCATCCCCTTGTCATAGAATGTTGCCACCAGTGAATTGAGATGGCCTTAACAACGTTGTTTTGAAGATCATCATTAGTCTCAAAACTCTGCCCTGCTAGCCATGTTTTCAGTTCAGGAAAGAGGTGGAAGTCTTCACACATTAAAAAGTTCCAAGCTGGGTGAAGTCTTCACCACCTTTAAACACCCAGCGTATAGCCCCAATTTAGTGCCAAGTGACTTCCACCTCTTACCTGAACAGAAAAAGTGGCTAGGAGGATAAAGGCTTGAGACTAATGACAATCTTCAAAACAATGTTAGGGCCCATCTTGAGTCATTGGAGGCAAGTCTATGACGAGGGGATGGAAAAGTTTGTCCATAGATACCTAACTTTTGGTAATAAATGAAAACTCTACCAGAGGGCAACATATTCAAATCAGTAAAATGTAAAAATCTTGTGACGATTGCACTTGAACAAGTAATACAGAATGGGCAGAATAACTGATTTAAAAAATGGTATGAATATTGGCAGAATTAGTGTGTATATTAGATGATATTTATTTTGAAAATGCTCTTCTCTAAATAGCTGTACTATTAATTTAATAAAAGTTCTGCTTATTACCAACCAACCTTATTACATTCAATGCTTTATTAAAACTTCAAAGGACTTTGCAAATATTACTAAAATATATTAGCATTTAAAGCCATTTATATTACAATGTATTCAATATATTTGCCCTCATCTTCAATAATCTTTGCATCTGAAAAACAGGCCTACATATTCTCCAGATCTAAATATTTAAGGCATCCTATCATGGCAATATATCAAAGCAAAAGTGTGTAAAACCATCACAAAGAATTTGGAGAAGCTCAACTACCAAGTGCAAAAAAAATCTTTGCTATTCTGTACAAGGACAACATTGAAGTTGAAAGCAAATATATTAAACAAATTGTAGTATAATTGTATTGCAGGGTTGTGGAGTTGATAAACCAAGTCTCTAACTCTGAATTCATAAAATTTTAGAAAATCCAACTCTGACTCTTGCTTCTAAATAATAATTTAAAATATATTTTGATTATATTAATACAGAATGGTATTTCATCAGAATCAAGTGCTAGTTTTTAAGCATTTTATAAGTAAATCATCCAGCATTCCTACTGCAACTGAAAGTACTGATTTTTATCAGGATTTTTCATTACCACCATTCTTCATCTACATCAGTGGTTCTTAACCTTTTAGTGATGAGGGACCATTTATCAAAATTTTTCTCTTGCCATGGACCACGAGCTGTTTGGCAGTAATATAAGTTCTTATAAGGTTGTTCTATAAATTAAACATGTATAAAATTATTTGAAACCAAGAGTATTATATTTTTTGCGAAAATGTTACATTAATTATATTATTTTAGTGCAATTTTTGTAACTGCATAGTGTTTATCAACTGCTGGATTCTTTGTTCAGTGCTACTCAAAGCCAAACGCATGTCGGCACTGGCATCCAACCGATTTCGATGTTTATTTTTAATTGTCAAAAGCACTGAGAATCCTTGCTTGCATAAATATGTGGTTGAAAATAAAGTTAGGTACCGTAAAGCAATTTCTCGAATTTTAGAGAAAGCAATAGCTTTATGCCTCCAAAAATCTTCAAGATTAATTCCTGTCTCGAAAGTATCCTTGCAGTTACTATCGTGTTACATTTCAATTAACTCTTCTTGTATTTTATCCGGCACCTCAGAAATGTTGACTATGAAAGGATTGTGAATCAGTTTCCGAATAATGCCTTCCAGGAGGTCTTGTAAAGGAAACTGGCCCCTATTCAGGTGTTACAAACATGGAGAAAACCCGGAGAACTCCACGTGGCCAGCCTGTCCAAACACAGTGGGAACCCGCGACCAAACTCTCAGTGTTTAGCGACAGAACCGCTCGGCCACTGGTGGGCATCTCACACACTGTCTGTTAATAATTGGGTTTAATGTATCAAACGCAGAAAAATTCTCTCTTTCAACTTTGCTGATCAATAGGTCGATTTTAGCGATAAATGTACTGATTTTATCTTCAAATGCAAATATATTGCTAGTGTCTTTTAATTTCATATTTCCTGACCGTTGCAGTTGAAGGTTCAATTTATTTAGTTTGTGCAAAAAAAATAAACTAAATAAGCAAAATGTATTTGAAATTTGAACTGACAAAACTTGTCGTCATTTATTTAATAATTTTAGGATGACTTCATGGACCACTTCGGGTGCTTTCAGGGACCACCAGTGGTCCATGGACCACCGGTTAAGAACCACTGATCTACACACTAATACACAAAATTTTTACCATCTGTGGTTATATTAAAGTATTCAAAAAACACTACATTTAGCCTTCGTTTTAGCCATTTGACAATAAAAATTTAGAATTACCTAACACAGAATATATTCAAATATAAATTTTTGTATAGAAAATCAACAGTAATTACTGATATGCAAAGAAAAATTATGAAGTAGGGGATCATTATAAAATAGGATCTTCTATTACAGGAGGCTCCTACAATGCAAGATATGATGTTAATGCTCTTATTAGAAGCTTAATATAAAGTACAGTACATAATAAAAACACAGGAGTTGGAGTCATTCTGTTTTTATCAACTCTAACTCCTCTGGCAACAAATTTGTTTCCAACTCTGATTCCACAGTTCAGCTTCATTGTTCAGTTTTAATAAATCAACAGGAAGAAACAGGGTATTAACACCATAGATCAAAAAAACTGCTGGAAAATTTGTTCCATAAATGCAAAGTCGATGACAACTTAGATATTATAGTAGAAATATTTCTGGGACATAGTATTGAAAAAGAAAACAATACTTATAAATGAAGCATTAACTACAAAAATCGCAGATTTAAATTAATATTTAATCATAGAATTCCTGATAAATACAATTTTAATGCCATTGATATTTAGAAAAGACGTTGCACATTGTAAAATGTATGATGTCTTCTCTAAGTAGCAATGAAGTTCTCATGGATATTACACAATCAGATAATAATTTTGTTATAAAAATGGGATAAGGCTGGGTGGTCAGGGACAAGATCTTAAATACCTAGGCTATATTACTCCCAAAATTTCTGGGGTTTTTCAACTGCTTGGATTGAATCCTTGATTCCCAATAGCAGTAGGCTGACACTTAACTGCTTTAGCCATCTGGTCCCCAATTTTATTAGAGTACTACTAAAACTGTCTATTGAGTCTCATTTGAAAAAGAGAAATTTTATTGATCGTTTGATTGTTAAAAAGAAGATACACAGAGATTCATCAGATTTTTACTGGTGATGTATTTAATTTGTCTTCAAGATTAATACAGCTAACACTTCACTTAAGTGATGTGTAGATTCGTTCTGTAAAAGTTTTGTGTAAATTGAAATTGTGGGAAGCAAGATCAACAATCATATGGAAAATACATATCCTTGGAACCCATTGCCCTATTTTTCATTAACTGTTACTCTCAGTTTCACAAAACTTTCTCAGAACAATTGACAAACTTATGTAAATTGAGAATTAGGTAAAGTTAAAAGAAATTTTTCCCACCAATGGCAGTTTGGTTAAAACCACTGAACGCTGGTAGTTGGTTGTAGGTTCATGTCTGAAACAGGCTACATTGCACTGGTTACATTGCATTTTTCATATTTTTGTCACATGTCTAACACCTAAATAGTGTCCAGTCTTCCAAAAGGAATATTCCTTGGCAGAGTGCCATGTGTTCCATTGCCTTAACCCATTAATCATTAATGATACCAATGCCTTAACCTATTAATCCTTTCTATTAATAATACCGATGTGTTTAATCAAGTATCATATGATAGTTTTTATCTAGCAATAGCATGGAAAGATTACTTATGTTGATATATAAAAGTTTAATTCAGAATAACCCGATGACCAAAGCAGTAAAGGCATCAACCCTTTTAATTCTGGGGAATCTGGGATCAAATCCGAGCAGGAATGCCAGGAATTTATCAAGGGTAGTATGTCCCAGACATGTCAAGTTCCATCCTCCATTATCTGGCTATCCCTATTGTGGACCTAGAAAAGACCGTCTTAGTACCCAACAGGCAGAAAGAATTAAAAACAAATTATTAAATTAATTATCAATAATCATTATTTAAAAACACATTATATTAATTTTAATGCAATCAAAATTGAATTGATTACATTAGTTTCGAAAATTATTACAGAAACTAATGATTTTTTTTGAGATAAATCAACTAAATATGTAGTTAAATAAATGAATATTTAAATATTTTTTATCATCAATTTTAACAATTATTATGCTTGCTTAGCCAAAATATATT
The DNA here is from genome assembly GCF_030686945.1 of Centruroides vittatus. Taxonomy (NCBI): domain Eukaryota; kingdom Metazoa; phylum Arthropoda; class Arachnida; order Scorpiones; family Buthidae; genus Centruroides; species Centruroides vittatus. The sequence goes on along the minus strand of NW_027122289.1, from coordinate 474,198 downwards.
GGTTAAATAAACATTATATTCTATAAGTGAGGAAATGTTTATATAAGAAATTCTGATCTGTTGACCTATATATAAAAATGTCAAGATATCCAAGAATATCTGAATGTTTCAGAGATAACATCTATATTTTTTATTCTAGCCAACTAGAAAAATTTGTGTCGACAATGCAGTTTTATTGGGCAAAAGGATTAAAAAAAAAACAATGGATTATTCAGATCGGCAGCGTTATGATGTGCAAATGTTTGTCATTAGTTCCAAATTTGTGTTGAAAGTTGCATCAAATGTGTTAAAATCAAAAATAATTTGCAAATCAAACAGGAAACACCCTACTTTGGGTTCAAAGTTGCCACAGCAACTGTCACATGCTGCTTAAATTATTCACAAAGGAAGAGTTTGTGACTTTTGCACATTCTATGTTCCATTTGGAAGTGACTTTTACATTTTCTAATTTTTGGGTCGTCCTTGCATTAAGCTGATCAAAATGATATGTAACACATAGGTTTGAGCAAATTTAATACCCTTCTGCTGGCCAACAACAATTAAGAAACAATGAAAATATAAATACATATAACTAAAATACTATAATATACAAAAATTTAATGTGTGTAAAAATTGTAAGATACAAAAAAAGAAAAAGTTCAAAGAATTTCATAATTTATTTCCTGCAACAGAATAAACATACAAAATTTGCATATTAAATTTTCCCTAAATTAAACAATCCAGTCTTGAAAAGAAATTAAAAGAAAGAAATAAATCTATTTATGATAAATGAAAGCATTTTGCACCGAATACTGTGTGGAATTGCCTTATGCTTTAACTATATTAAAGACTATAGAGCACATCAAACACAAAAACATTTTTCCCACAAGTTTGCCAAGAAATTTAAATTAGGATCAATTCATTATCATCATTTTCTTTTCCTCTAACCAGGTTAAAGTTCAATAGTTCACAAAATGTAGAAAGAGGCATCATCCCGTTGGAAAAATATACTCTCGTACTAATTTATAGCCAAAAGTAAAGTAGTTCCAAGAATTAAGGCAATTCAAAATGCAACAGTACTCGCGAATTGACGGCATTTGGCTAGAAAAGCAAATCAACCTTTCGGATCAAATGCCACTAATATTAAAAAAGTTACTAAATACTAATACTAAAATCATCCACCAAAAAGACAAACAAAGATAAATCTATGCTCTTTACTTAGATCATGCAAGTAACAAGAATATTATCGGCATCATCCAAATTAAACTTCTTAATCTGACAGTGCAGTTTTCTCATAATTTTTACACGAACCGCACTTAACGTGTTGCATAAACGTTAATGTGTCAAAACCGTTAATCGATTTATCGGTAGCATATCCCACAGCAATTAAAGTTTCGTCGGCAACATCAACGTAATACATAAGTCAGATTACCGATATCCTAACAAAGAAATTAGATTATTATTTTTTTTTATCAGATTAAAACAAACGACCGGACAACCGAGACAATCGAGACATCGGTTTGCACTTCGGACCCTCGAAAAATTTTACGTGCGGCTCGATCCTTCCCCGTCAGGTCGCCCACAAGATCCACAAGGTGCAAAAAAGTCCATCCCGGCACTCCGAGACGGAAAAAAATTAAAAAACACAAAGACATAAAAACTCGAAGAAACCTTTAAAAATACATACAGACCTGACATCTTTTTACATATTTTCTAATTATAGAATTAAAAAAATTCAACACTTTGCATGCACAAGATGCATATTAATACTGACCTTTGGGATTCTCCTCACTGGATTCTAGTCTATACTGCAAGACAGCGTGATATCTGGAAACGGATGGATGTTCCAGAGTAATGTCACTGCTAGTCAATCTACCAAAAACGGTATAAGATCTGTCGGATACGTCTACGGTAGATACTATGATGCCATTTTTCAGCACCTCGAAAGCGTAAGATTCCTTTGGCTTTCCACCCCATGAGGGTTCCACGTAAGGTAATTCGGACTTTTTATTTTCTTTTACTTCCATTGAATCATCATTCGATTCTTTTTCCGCTTCGTCCAAATTCTGTTTGGTCATATTGAGTGGTTGTTCTTTGTCTAAAACGTTATGCTTTAATAACTTATTCCTGTCAATAATTAGTGGCATTTTGAACACCATTTTGTTGTTGTTCCCCGTTGGTTCAACGTAAGCCTTTTCTTCTGGTTTGTGCTCCTCTTTGCACTCCTTCACTTCCACCTCTTTGGTGTTCGAATGGCAAGAATAGTCCATTTTTAATGCCTTTCTTTTAAAAAATATAAATATCTTGTAATTTAAACGGGAAATAAATATCGATCAAAATGGTTCTTCTTCGTAATCTCCATTATCAAAACAAAATTCGTCACAAAGTCGCTTCCCCGCGATCGCAGCGCCGAAGCGGCGATTATTTCAATTACTTAAATATAGGCATGTAAACGTTAAAACGGGGTGTTATAAATGTTTATTTTAAATTTAAAGTATTTAGCGTAGGTGTAACTTAAATTATGTATCTTAATTTTTAATTCTCAGCCCTGTGTGCACTAAGAGGGCCTCTTTTAGCAAGCCTTATTATGGGAGCCGGGTGGTGAGGGACAGGGCCAGACATATCCGGACGGACCACCCTCCGAAAAATTCCTGTAGATTGTTCGACCTTAGGTCAGGTCTTTCGCTCCTCTCATAACACTGTTCGGGAAAAAAGTCGGATCATTCCGGGAACACTCACACTCGGACATAACATCACTCTACGCGAAGATATACACCGTTTAACTTTTACTCGACCTTCGCACTCGTGCATTACGTGTACGAGTGCCTCACTCTTTTTTTTTTTTTAACTCTTTCCGCCCTGTGGGCACTAAGAGGGCCTCTTTTAGTAGGCCCATTATGGGTTCGGCCAGGCCCACAATGGGGCGACCGGGTGGTGAGGGACGGGGCCCGACATATCCGAACGGACCACCCCCGAAAAATTCCTGGGGATTATTCGACACGTTCGGATTCGATCCCGGGTCCCCCAGAGCAGTAGGCTGCCACCTTTACCGCTCGGCCATCCGGCCGTCGAGTGCCTCACTCTGTGATTCAACAAATGAAACAACCCAAACACTCGCTTCCTACAAATCCAACCCCTGCATCCTCGTCCCGGGAAGTGGAAACACTAATTTTAAGGATTAAACATCTTTAAATTGGCGACCGAAAGGGCTCTGGTAATCTCAATTCCATCAATTAAACACAATTTCAGACATTCGCATCAATAATTGATTTGTAATTTTTCGTTTATGAGTAAGAATTATATTTAATCGCATAGTGTAAAATGTTACGATAAGTGTGCAAGCGACCGGATTGCCACGCGATTAAAGTTACGGTTTACCGCTCTGGGGACCCCAGCTCGAATCTAAACGAGTCGAGAAAGTTTAAGAATTTTCTACGGGAGGTCCGAGCTTGTCCGTTCCATTCTGGGCCTAGCTAAACTCATAAATGGATTTCCAAAAAGACCCTCTTAATGTCCACAAGATGGATCTTAGGGTCAAAAATACCTGTCCAAACCTCTATAAACGTTTTATAAATTCCTATTTATTTTCGAGTCCTGGCATATATATATATATATATTGTGCGAGCATTTCTTTAAAGTTTTTTTATATAAATAATAAAAGTTTAAAAAACTATTCAATGGAGTCGGAAATTTTAATTTTAAAAAATAATCCGTTTCTTGTTATGTGTCCTTTGCATGTGTGAATCACCTCTAAAGCCCGAATAGGCTGAGTGTTTTCCTCGTATTTTTATATATTTTTTAAATTTTTTCTTATAATTTTTATTTTCTATTTTTTAGCTTTATATATGAAACAGTGAATTGACGAAATTCGTCGAGGTTTAGTATTTAATTGGGGAGTGGGTGAAAATTGAATTATACGGTTTTATCTATAAATAAAGCTAAAAAGGAGACATAGTGACATGTAGTGCCGTCTGTTATCAGATTTTATTTACAAAATTTAATTTTTCACTAATTGCTAAAATTGTTTGCGAACGGGAAATAAATATCGATCAAAATGGTTCCTCTTCGTAATCTCCATTATCAAAACAAAATTCGTCACAAAGTCGCTTCCCCGCGATCGCAGTATATTGTATAAGTGTATTGTCATCGCGAATATACATTTATGCAAAGTTTCGACTAGATCGGAAATAGGGAAATGGATGAAAATTGAGCTACTTTATCTGGACAGACAAACAGACAAAGCTAATTAAAAGCAGCATATATACAGTGTGTATATGTATGTATATATATTCTAGATAGATATAAATTATAGGGTCAAAAATAAACTTAAAAGCCTCCGTAAAGGGTTTTTTAAAATTCGCTTGGTTTACAAAGAAAATTGAAACCGTAGTGATAACTTCTCTGTTCTGTTACAAATAACTGATTTCAAAACCATTCATTTACAAAGGTAATGATTACCTACTGAGTAGATTGACTTTATTAGTTTTTATTCGTATGCAACACATGGGCAATCTGCCGAGGGAGAAACGTCTCCCGGAAGATCTTTTATGTGAAACTGCCCCTATTTAGGTATTACTAACGCCAAGAAAACCCGGTAAACTCCTCGTGGCCGAACCCACGACCAACTACAGTACCAGTGTTTGGTGGTTTTATCCACTCTGGCACTAGTGGGCCCAGCGATTCATCAAATCAAGTATGATATAACAATAGAATTCATATAATGCTAGGCCGTTGCAAACGTAAACCAATCTTATCTTTTATAAGTTTATATAATGCAACGAGAAATTATTTAATACCAGGCTGCAATTTTTAATCATAATTTTTAAATATATACTCGCCACCTCAAATTAGTATGTCTTGCCCCCATACATAATACTTTTCCATTAGAAACAAAGTCATGACGTCATCTATAAATTTTTGAATTAAAATGACGTAACTTCCGGTTTGCATCGGAAGTTCGTATAAAGTTAATTGGGACTTTCTGCCCCTAAGTTTTCCATACTGGATTTCATCTAATTCTGTTTGTTTGTTAAGTTATGGCAACGCAACATTTAGGCGATCTGCCTAGGGGGATGCCTTCCGGGAGGTCTTTTAAGGGAAACTGGCGTTACAGACGTGGAGAAAACCCGGAAAACTCCTGTGGCCAGCCTGTCCGAGCGAGGCGCGAACCCACGACCGAACTCCCAGCGTTCAGGGTACGAAGACTGCCTGGCCACTGGTGGGCTTTCATCTAATTCTCTTGAGATTAAAGAAAGACAGATATAAATTCCCGCTGTCGTCCGTCTATGTCTACAATTTTTTTAAATTGCAGCCCGAAAACCATGTTACACGATAATGTTGTACAAGGGCTAGGCTATAGTAAGCCTATTGCTGTCTTTAAGTGATGTATATCAAATATGTTTGTGGGCCGGATAAGGCCTCGAAGGCCTTAGTTTGGGCATCACTGCTATAGATTATGCTACATAGACTTTTATGGTAATTCTGGAAATTTTATTTAAATAATTATTATCAATTAATTCGCGATTTAAAAAAAATTAGTACGGATTCCTTCACTTCCTTCCTTGATAAAATACACTTGAATACAAAAATGAACTTTATTTTTATCTGATATACAAGTAATATAAAAAAAAAATTTTTAAAGTCAATTCCTACTTAGGTCAACAAAGAAAATTTTTATTTTAGTTCACACTCTCTAAATATCTTATATAAGAGAAATTTTTTTCTCCCATATAAAACTAATATTAATTACAGTAGAGCATCGAATATTCGACCCTCGATTAACCGACTTATCGGTTAACCGACCGCGTTCTAGTCGGCAAATTCAATTGTCTGCTAGTGATGTGGCGCTACAATATTTGGCTATGTCTTGGCTACTTTAATATTATTTTTGTTAAAATTTTGCGTGTTTTAGCTGGCAGCACTGGCTTGACCATGAAAGGGAGGCTAGTATTTAAACCAAGCCTAATACACTATACTAATAATGTATTTTTTCATACTTTTCGGTTATCCGACTTTTCAGTTACCCGACCAACCCCAGTCCCCAATTAAGTCGGATAACCGATGCTCTACTGTAATTAATATTTGAAAAAACTGTATTAACATCAAGTGTCATCCACTACAAGTTTAAAAAAAATGTATTTGAACTTGAGTGGATGAATAAAAAGTACTTTATTAACGATTGAAAATTTGAACAAGATATATATATATATATATATATATATATATATAGGGAGAGTGTGAACTAATAGTAGGAATTTAAAAAATAGTTGTAAAGCTCCGAACATAGTTTATACACACGTATATAAATTGTAATTAGAGAAAATTATTTGTCGTGCCCGTTTCTCACCAGCCAGTCTCCCTATTAGGGGCAGACCCTTTTAGTAATCTGCTTTTATGACCTGCTACAGCATCAGGCTTTCAGAAGCCTCAGATAGGAACAGATACATACACTTTGTCCTGTTGGCATACGAAGGTCTTTTTTCGAATTTATCATCGATTTTTAAAAGAATAAGATGAAAAAAATATAGAAAATCATTATAAGATCGTTATCATCATAAGTTATATATAGACATCTTTTTTTTATAAACTGTTATCTATTATTATCTATAATATATATAATTCAGGTGATAAAATGTTCATATTTATAGATGTTTAAATTCATAAATAAAGGTTGAATATTTCAGATATATTTTAAATTTAAATATTAAATTCATTTCCATATTAATATATTCATTTTAGTAGTAGAGACAGGATAGGCGGAAAAAGCTACAACAGTTCCTTCCTTCACAGGAAAGTTATGCAATTATTTCGAACTGATAACGTTATGGCATTTGTTCTCCAACTACTTTTATGTAATTAATTGCTAGTGAAAGGTTGTTTCCTGCTTGTATTGTAATTCAGGAATGGCTACGACGGAACTAGAAGGCTTAATGGTGTCGAACATCTCTAAAAACCTCACCGAAAAGGTAACGTTGTTCCAGACGTATCCGTCGTCTTTGTTACATTTTGCTGCAACTTGTTGCATCACTTATACTGTATTCGGTGTGACTGGTAACTTACTCACTATACTCGCTCTACTGAAATCACCTCGACTTAGAAATGCCACGTCGGTTTTCATCATAAATCTGTGCATTGTGGATGGATTTTACTGTTCTTTCACCTTCCCTCTTGCAGCTTCGACTTTTATACACAAGTCATGGCCGTACAGTGATATATTATGCAAGATTTATCCCATGTTTCGATACTCTAACGTTGGCCTTTCTCTCTTCACAGTCATCGCCATTACTATAAACAGATACGTCATTATTGTACACCCGAATCGATACGATAAGATATACACAAAATACAACATTGCCATCATCATCCTCAGCATCTGGGTAGGTTCTTTTTTACTTTTAACACCCACAGCTTTTGGCGCTTGGGGTAGTTTTGGTTTCAGTTATAAAGTAAGTACGTGCACCATTCTAGAAAGGGGCGGGAAGTCTCCGAAAAACTTCTTGTACGCTATGGCATTCACACTACCCAGCGCCGTGTTTATATACTGTTACACTAGAATATATTTAACTGTTAGAAGGTCGGAAAGGAAATTAAGAAGAAAATACGGCCTGGAACAGGAAAAAAGCAAAAGTTATTGGTCAAAGTTATGCTGTTTCGGAGAAAAGGAGGAAGAAATTCAAATGACAAGCGAAGAGAAAAGGCAAAAGAAGAAAATTACAAAGGATCTTAAGTTATTGAGAATTATTTTAACTATTTTTATTGTTTTTATCATCTGCTATTTTCCGGTTGTTTTCGTGAAAATATTCAAGAAAGAGAAGAGTTTACCCGTTTTAAATATATTTGGTTATCTTTGCATTTACTTCACCGCCATCATCAATCCTGTCATTTATGTTGTAATGAGTAAAGAATACAGGAAAGCTTACAAGGTCTTATTCAATTGTCTGAATAGGAAGAGTGTTAACACTGAAACTAATAGTTCTGAGTTAACTTCAGGTATTTCAAAGTAGATATAAATTGAAGGACTGTTTAGAATAAAAGAAAACGATTTGTCTAAGGTAAAGCTTGTTTTTCAATATAATTTGTAATCAGATTGCTAATTTTGTAATGTTTAATCTTACTGAAATGAAAATTTTGCTTGTTATTTTCCTATGAATATTGAAGTAATAATAAAATATTTAACCATAATTATATAATATCAGGCGAGTACTCTGGAATTTTTATACATTTCATCGTAATTTCGATTTAATGTTGGATGTAAAGTAATCGATAATTTGAAAGTACCAAGAAGGAGCGAGTGAATCATTCTAATTTCCTTCCTCTTGGTTTCCTTTTTTTAACATTAAAACAAAGAAATAAATCGGCAGAAAATTGCAATAATTTTTGTCTACAATGGTAATTTCGTATCAAAAATTACTTTTGCCTCTTAAATATTTATTATCGTCTACAAAGGAAGATTTTATCCCGGTTGAGGTGCAAAACTGAGAAAACGCAACACAAAAGCGATTTTTAACGAGGTGTGTCCCAGGAGGATATAGAAAACTGTCTCTAGATTTTAGACACGTGGAAAAAAATCCGAGATACTTTCACAAGGCTAGCGTGGTGGTCAGGCGTGAATAAGCTATCAACTACCACTGTTCAGTGATTTTATCTATTCGGTTTGTTTGGTTTTATTCCATTACGGCAACGCGACGCATGGGCGATCTGCCGAAAGGTTCTTGTATAGGAAACTGATCCCTATTTAGGTGTTACAAACGTGAAGAAAATCCGGAAAACACGTGGCCAGGCGTGAACCCACGACCAGTGTTCAGTGTTTTTATCCACTCAGCCACTGTGTACGGCATTCGGAACGTTGTTACGAGAGTGTCATAGATACTGGCAACGTCAACCGAATCCCAATGCAAGCATTCTTCTGAAGTTTCGGAGTGAGACAGTCTTTGAAGATATAGGCCTTTTAATTAAGCGTCTTCTGTTACGCTCGGTGTTACGGGTCCCGTACACACTAGTGAGCATGTTATGGGACTCGGCTGGCAGCGCCGTTACATAACAAATGCTCTAGTCTGTACAATGCCTTAAAATAAAAACATTTCGACAATTTAATATTAAAAGAATTTATTTGTTAAGTTACATCAACACAACACTTGGACGATCTAGTGGAATGCCTTCCGGGAAGTCTTTTAAGGGTAACTGGCCCCTATTCAGGCGTTACAGACTTGGAGAAAACCCGAAAAACTTTACGTGGCCAGCCCGTCCTGACCAGGCGTGAACCCATGACCGAACTTCCAATGTTCAGGGAAGGGAATCGCTTGGTGAGTCCGTAAAATTCATACAAGCAAAACATATGAAAATACAATAGAAAACATTATAATTGTATATTTTGGTATTTTTGAATACAGAAAAATATATTTCATACGTATATTTGAAAACATTTAAATAGAATTACGGAAAATAAACAGTAAAAAAAAAAAAAAAAAACCCAACGTGTTGCTTAACTTTTTCGGCAATATTTGGGAGCTCCATCTGTTACGATATTTTATTAAAAATATATTTTTATATTTTTAATTATTATAAAGTAGTAAAAAGGTTAAGTTTGAAAGTATTGTAAGAAATTGTAAATACAGTGGGTGATCGGTTAACGAACATAATCCGTTCCAAAACTTTGTTAGCTATCCGAATTGTTCGTTAACCGATCATCGATTTACCATAGATTTTTATGGGAATTTGATTAAATCGTTCAGGAGACCCTCAAAAATAAAAAAATACATATATACACAGTCTCGCATTTTTATTAGTCATGTTTTTTCCGTTTGTGTGGGTTAAAGAACCTGTCTAATGTCGATTGCTTTTCTCTCTTCTTCAGGATTTTCAGAAGTAATTAATAGCATTGTAATTGTCGAGATCCCCAACCCTGGTTTGGATGCCATTCTAAGACCATCGTTTTGACATCATCCCACTTCTTAAAAAAAAAAATGTTGAATAGCAGATATCAACATTAATTCCTCTTTTTCAGAAGAAAACGTATCTCGCCGAGTTTCTTGGCGTTCTTCTGTCGTCAGATCAGTTTCAGCTTTCATTATGAGCTCTTCAACGTTCTTTACTTCTCAGATGTGATTTTTCTTACTCCTTAAGCTGCTTGAATCTTCTTGATAATACTTCTTTCTTAGGTAAGATTGAACTGCGGCCTACTGTAGACCTGTTCAAGCCATACTGCTCAAACATCAGACATCTTCTGCCTATTCTCTACCTTTGCTATTATACTCTCACCTTTCGAAAATAAAAACCGATGCAAAACTTAACGAGTGCCCGCCCGACAGTCTCACGAATACTATAAAAAATTGTTTCTGTCAGAAAAATAAAAGGCTGGAATTACAAGGGAGAGTTTCAAAGTTTGGATGAATACTATCCGATCAGTATATACCGGGTTGAGCGTCGATGTCGACGTCTTCCGCGCTCCGAAAAGTTTCAAATTGTTGCCTGAAGACCAATTGGTATTCATTATTTTACGTCGTTTCTTCTTGTGTTTGTTCTGTGGGGTGTTCGTTGTCCAATTTGTTCGTTAACTGATCACCCCTGTAATACAAACATTCCTATACGTCATGAATATTCAAATTCTGAATAAAAGTATTTTGTTTCTTTTCTTATTTTTGAAATGTGGTTCTTACCAAAAGCTAAAAAATTAATATTAAATAAAATAGGTACCTCTGGAAAATACTTTTAAAACTCCTTCAAAGCGAGTTTTGTGTTGCATTTGCACAAGATAGAGCCAAATATGAAAGCCACGCATCGTTGATTGGTTTTGTGCGTCAGTTTAATTGTTTCTAAAATTTCCTTCTCATTCTTTGCTATGGTATTTTCTTCTGATCCTTCCTTTGCTAGAAAAGCGTTCGACAGTGAATTAACTCTTCCAGTATAAATCATTTCTCCTTCCCCACAGCATCTGATTATTCCAACAGTGACGTTGGTCGGTGGCACTTCCAAAAGTGACGACTCTGGCTCCGGATCACCGGGTACAAACCGTAACAAGCATTTTATTTTTTCTAGAGGTTTATTCAGAATAATTATCCAGTTTCCCACTCTATTTTTCCTGTTCTTGCGAATTTACCTCGAACAAAACTCGAAACGATGAGCATTAATTCTAGCAAAAATAGAATTACGGCAATGTGTCACTAATGACGAAAGATAATTTTCACTTTTTTGTTCAAAATCTCGAGCTAAAAAACAAAGTTTTTAACAAAGCTTCCAACAGAGAAAAATATATAAAATAGTTGTTACACACTGCGTAATGACATTTTAAATGAAATTGTATATTAGCGAGGTTGAGGCCGAAGTTTTCAACGCGAAAACGTGTACGTCGGACGTTCGGCGCCGCTTTCCTGTAAGCCTAGAAGTTTGACAATGGCGTTTGGAAAGTCAATGGAATTATGCTCGACATTCCAAAGGCCATTGCCAAACTTTTAGGCTTACAGGAAAGCGGCGCCGAACGTCCGATGTACACGTTTTCGCGTTGAAAACTTCGGCCTCAACTTCGCTATTATTGCATGTTTTACATCTTGCGGTTATCAATTCTACTATTTCTGGTATACTGCGCTCCACATTTTTTTTTCATGTGAGGACTCTCTGATGGTCATTAAACATAATCGTACGGCAAATACGATGGAAGTTTCTAATATTGGAAAATTTTCAGATTAAATGTTTACTACTGAAACGGATAATTAAAAAATGTACCTTAATTACTATTATTACTATCTATTCCTGAAGATTTCTACCGCATAGTACTATAAAACATATACAATTTTGCATGTTTTAATATTTGTTAGGTAAACATTTAAGAACATTCTTAACTATGTGATGAACATTCTGAAACACAAAATCCGATTGAAGGTGAAGTAATGATATCGCGCGAGACTCGTCTTAGAATTATTTTTCTTTGCCTTTTCCTTAATGATGACACCAGAAAATTCAATAAATATACTTCATATTCTTAAGAATCCTAAATATAAGTTCGTTTATTGAAAGAATAAAGAATTTTTTTCTTGCTTTACGTTGTCGAGCAATTTCTTATAGTAGAGAAAAACGTTTACTTTCTTTTTGTGTAACAAACATTTTATGTATGACATACTACAGCTCTGTCTATTAAACACATAAAAACGACAATTTCACATATTTATTACATATTTTACAATATAAAATATTACAGCATATTAAAGATTTTGTTGACACTGATGGGCAGGAGAGTTTCTCATTTCCTGGCGTTTTGCTTGTCCCGGTATTCTGGGATAAAAGTAAACTGTTTCCCGGGATCCTGGATATCCCGAGATAGAATTAATTATTTTTAAAATATAAAAAATATCTTAGAATCAAATGATATAATTATTTTTCATTTTTAAAGTAATTTAATACGTTCTGCAACCGCCAGAATCATATTAATAATGCCGTGTAAGATATTTATTAAAAATTACCTTTGAATTACGTAGAAATTTTCACAAATAGAAAAAATTTATTAAAGTTTGCTGGAAACTACATACAACAACAACAACAACAACAAAATTGCTTTGCATTGAGTTAAAAATTAAAAATAAAAAAAAGTGAACTTAGATCAAACTTCTAACTTAGAAGGTGATTTTCGTTTTTTAAATAAAACATATTATAAAAATTTACAATAATAATTTGTAGTAAGATTTTAAAAAGCAAAGATGATCAATACTCCAATCACTCGATCCGGTTCTTATTTTAATAATGAAAAGTCTTGCTACCGAGAATGCCCTATCCGATTCAATTGATGTGATTGAAATCGTCTTTAATGCATTTAAGAGAAGACAGATGTTATGTGTTTTTTCACCCATAGTCTGGAAGATTTCTAGTTCGTTTTCGAGATTGTAGTACAGTACTTCTTTTGCTCTCTAGTATTCTTGATTATACCTCGGTTGCTTTAATAGAAACATCAAGCTTATAGCCCAATAATTCGGCAGTTCGTTTGTCTTTAATAATCAGGTTTATGAAGAAAAACTTCATACTTGCAGAGTTCGTACTCGTTTGTATCCTTGCCCAATTTGCACAACTTGGCGTTACGCAGTTATTGAAGCTACTAGGCATGGTTGAAAATTAAAACAGCGTAAACACAATTATTCCAGATATTACAGGTTCTGAAAAGTAAAGAATTTTGAGAGTCCTGCCACAAATAAGCTACGTATTGATTATTTCCCATTTGTGACATGCCATAACGAGCAAAAATTAAAAAAAAAAAACTAATAAGTAGGTTTAAAATTAATAAATACAAATGTATTCTGAGTTTATGAGTTAATTATGCTTTCTATTTGCAAAATTTTCTCAACTTTAACACAAAATAAGAAATTTGCGGGATTTCCCGGGTTAAAAAAATAACCGGGATCACGGAATCCCGTTTGAGAACCCCTAGGCAGGACCTATCATTCATAACGCTTTATTCATATGATTTATAACTACGCCTATCGATTAAAAAAAAATTGTGAATAGAATTCTTCTGAAAAGTCTCAAAATGGATATAGGGCTACATAATGCCGTCTATTGCCTACCGTACCAGTGGATAAAACCACTAAACACTGGTACAATAGTTGGTCGTGGGTCCGTGCCTGGCCAACGATCCAGGGGTTTCTTCACGTTTGTAACATATAAATAGGAGCCAGTTTCCCATAAAAGACCTCCCAGAAGGTATCTCCCCTCCGCAGATCGCCCACATGTCGCGTTGCCGTATACAAATACAGTAGAGCATCGATTATCCGACCCCCGATTAACCGACCGCGTTCTAGTCGGCAAATTCAAATGTTCGCTAGTGATGTGAAGCTACAATATTTGGTTATGTCTTGGCTACTTTAATATTATTTTTGTTAAATTTTTGCACGTTTTAGCTGGCAGCACTGGCTCGACCATGAAAGGGAGGCTAGTATTTAAACCAGGTCTAATACACTATACTAATAATGTATTTTTTTGTACTTTTCGGTTATCCGACCAACCCCAGTCCCCAATTAAATCGGATAATCGATGCTCTACTGTATTCCACTTTTGTGTTGTTTTAATTTCTAGTAAAGGAAGAAGAAAAAGAATCGACAAGATTAATGCATAGTTGTTATTGACAAGACTATGTCTTGTTTATAAAATCGTTCTGCCTGCTGTCTTATCAGCTTAGAGGTATGAAAGAGTACTGTACATGTCAGGAGTTGAAATTTGGCACAGAGTATTAGGTGCCCAAATCATGCGCGCATAAAAAAAACGGACTTGCAGGTAGTCAGGGGACCGAGAACCGAAACACAATAAAATACAAAAGTGGCGACACTCTCTACAAACAGGCAGTAGTGTGAGATTTGCGCATGCGTTGCTGGTTGGTAAGTTGGCAATACGAATATTGTGAAATCGACTTTTGACTAACACGTGCGTTGGGAAGTTCGAAAAGCGAATGTTGCTATATCGAATTTTGACAAACGAATCTTTGAAAAAAAGCTATTTACCTGTCCCGTGTTATTCCCCACATATCTCCGGTCGCCACGTGCTAACCTCGACCGATTGACCTGAGATATCTCGTTCATCATCGGAACTTTTTGAAACTAGATGGCGCGTCGTTATAATTTTATATTAAAACTAACTTTCGAAATAGAATTATTTTTTCTTTTTACATTTATTAATTAATATATATATATATATATATATTATTAATAAATGTAAAAACGAAATAATATATATATATATATATATATATATATATATTTCGTTTGTGCAAAATATAAAAATAATTGCGAACGATACAATAGCCAACATTATTTTTTTCAAAAACGGAAAATTTTCGCATTGACTAAAATTCAACCCAGGGCGTCACGCAACGGAAAGAAATCTCAACATTCGATAGGTTAATTTCAATGAAAATGCGTTGTGGAAGACCTCGTTGTCGTGGCTGTGGGTGGCGAAGTTTGAATGATCGCGTTCGAAACCAGTGATACCAAAGATGATTGGAGAATGAGAACGATCCCGCTTAGTAGTGAGTCTCGAGACAGTCTTGTCCGAAATAAGGCCTTGTTTTACTTGTTTATGCAAAAAATTTTGACTCATTTATTCAGGTTATAATAATTATCTTGCAAAAATAGACATGTTCTGATAGAGATTGGCCAGATTTACGTTGAACTTTTCTGCATTTTAGGAGTGATCTTGTAACATGAAGAAAAATCGAATGAAAACGACGACTGAAACTTTTCGGAAAATAATTTTCAATGTTACATTGCGTATCTCTCAGTTCATTCTTTTGCATTTTCGTTGTATTGTTCTCTATCTCTCTCGTGTAATTCGGCAATGTAAAGTTCTAATGGATCTTCGGTATTCGGATCACATAGAAGCGAACATATAGAAAGTAGAAAGTAGAAATTTACAAATGGTCGGCGCTGGAGACTATTTGTTTCTTAAGATATCTAAACAGATGCGACCAACTCTACCGATATCTGGATGATAAATTCTGGTTTGAAATTCTATTTCAGGAGGTTTAAATGGGTAATCGTTGGAAAAACGAATCTCGAGGAAGAAGACACCTTCTTCGTAGGGACTATCGGGTGGAGCCATTATGGTAGCTTGTCATCTAAACATGTCGTTGATAGGTCCTGCCGAACATTGATTCTGGTCGATCCTAGTGATGTGAATCAGTTTCTTTTTTGCTTCAAAGCTGTTGTACTCGACATTTTCAAACTTTTGTTACTTGTAATCTGAATAGATGTTAAAACAATGAACAATTATTTAATTGTCGGAACGTAGTGACGACTAATACTTGACTTCGTGCATTCCTTGTCAACAAAATAACTCTGGAATGAGTTGTCCGAAATTTTCTTGGAGGACTCATCATCACTCAAGGATGAACTGATTAAAATTTCAACTTTCAAAAATGATCCGTTTTTGTAGAACTGGAGATAGGGGTTTTTCTTCAGTATGAATCATTTTTGAAAGTTGAAATTTTAACCAGTTCATCCTTGAGTGATGATGAGTCGTCGTAGAAAATTTCATCAAGATCGGACAACTCACTCTAGAGTTATAATGTTGATAAGGAATGCATGAAGTCAAGTGTTAGTCCCTTCCTGCACTCACGTGTAGAAGCGTCATCTAGTGGTCAGAAAATATGACAAGCATTAAAGCGGTAATTTTGAAAGGTAAATGTTATCGCTAACTAGATACACAACAAATATAAAGAATCTTTATAGAATAATAAGTTTAAACAAGTCTTCTTTTTAAAACGTGGAGCAGCAGCGATCAATATTGATGGCTTTACGATCCATTCTCCCCTTCGTCTTCCTATCGTTAGTACGAAATTTCGATCTCTAAATGAAGCTGCACAGAAATTCCAGATTGAGATGAAGTCGCTCAAATTCATCATCATCATGAAATGTCAATGATTGGTGCAAGAATGCTTTGCTTGGTGCTTTACATGATCGATAGAAGATTGAGGGAGATAAACCCCGAGAAAGATGAGCCGTTTGGTAGATTCTTTATCTATTTGTTTGGTGATTTTCGTCAGCTTCCTCCTGTTAAAGATACTCCTCTCTCCTCGAGTGTTTTTTACAATGTAATGTCCCAACAAGGTAGGGACCTGGTTGGGTCATTACATTACATTCGCATTTGATTTTTTTGTGAAGTTCATTGTACTTAGTAATTCTCATAGACAAAATAGCGCAGATAGTTCCTTCACAGACGTCTTACAACATCTAGCCTCGGGTGATTTCTCTGATACAGATCTGAACACCGACGACAAGAAATGGAGCCTATTTATCCAGAGATGAACTTGATCAGTTCCAAACGGCTATATCCAACAAACGAGCAAGTTAAACAAAGCAACGAAGACTACTCGCAGTCAACTAGGTACCCTATTGCTTATATAGCATCCGAAAACACTCCAGATGACTCAGTTCCTGCCTTCGTCCAAAGATGACTCAGCTCTTGGTCTCTGCAAGTATTTGAATCTCTCAGTTAATGCCAGAATCATGCCGAGAGTCAACTTATGAAGTGCAAGGAGGTCTCGTCAGTGGTTCAATAGGAACTATACGCTACATTATATATGCTCTTAATGCTTGCCCTCCAGCTCTTCCTATGTTTATTTTAGTGGAATTCATCTATGGTAATCTGTTTCCAATAATCCCCATAACACGCTCTTTGAACGATGGCAGTATATTGCGATCTCGTAGACAGTTTCCCCTTACCTTAGCATACTCGATGACTATACATAAATCACAGGGATTAACTTTTCCAAAAATCAAAATAGATATAGGGAAAAAGAGACAGCTATCGGTCTTACCTATGTTACATTGAGTCGAGTGAAAAATAACTGACTCAGTATTTTTAAAGCGTTACAATAAAGATCGCTACGAGTCAATCTGTAAGTCCAAGGCCCGTAGTGATAGCCAGAATTTCGTGAAATGTTGGCATAAGAATTAATTAATGGCTTATTCCGACCTTATATTTGTACCTTTAAATGATTTATATAAATCAAATATATTATTGAGAACGAATGATTCTTTGTTTCTTTTTCCCTCATAATCTAGAAAATAAAGGTGCGAGCAGCTTCGTTCCGACTACACGCTGATGCAGCGTTACTTAACTAGTTATTAAACAATCAGTGAATTGTTTCTGTTATTAAAGCAATACTGTAGAAGACCATAAAATGGCGTCATAATATTTAAAATTTCACGCACAGCTCATTTAAATCGTTTTAAAATTTAAAATTTTAATGAAAAAATATTTTAATAAGAATTATTAAAATAAGAGAATGCAATAAACTTAATTTTGTATGCAATTAAACATTATGAATTAAAAAGAAATCGCGACTACTTTTCGTACGTTCCACGATTTAAATTTTTAAACTTTAAATCATCAAATTTCGAACATAAAAAGCCTAAATTGGCTTTAAAATGTGGATAAAAATGAAAGTAAACAAGACCAAAAGTGACAAGATTACGAAGATAGAATGATGTGTTTATTTTCTACACTATTTAATGATAAAAAAAAACAAACAAAAAAAAATTCTAACTCTCCGCCCTGTGGGCACTAAGAGAGCCTCTTTTAGTAGGCACATTATGGGTTCGGCCAAGCCCACAGTGGGGCGACCGGGTGGTAAGGGACAGGGCCCGACATATCCGAACGGACCACCCCCCGAAAAATTCCTGGGGATTTCTCGACCCGTTCGGATTCGGATCCCGGGTCCCCCAGAGCGGTAGGCTGCCGCCTTGACCGCTCGGCTATCCGGCCTAACGATAGAATTAAGTAAGCTAACGACTGGATAATCAACTCAAATAAAAAGTCTCGGACAGTTTATTAAGGTTACAGATTTTGTGGAATTCTAATGTATAAAATTAATTATTTTTTGTATAAAGATACGAATATTCGCTAAATCTGGCGATATTTTGGTAAAATAAGTAACAACATTTATTTCCTTGCATCTCAATTTTATGCAATAGAGAGATAATAAATTCTGGTTGATTTTAAAAAAAATCAAAATACGTTCTTTATCCGTCCAACCTGCGAAATATCGCATATTATAAGGCTAAAATAAAACAATAAATTAGTTTTCTCTGTCCAAAACGGGAAATAAAGCCTAAATTTTAAGTTTTAGCTGTACCGTATTTTACGGCATATAAGACGCATCCCTATTTCGGCACAGAATACACTAGAGTCTCTGTAATCCTACATATATAGGAGCGCGGATGGGAATTATCGCAGATTGTCGGATTACTGGATTTTGTTTGTATCTACGTACTGTAGTGTAAAAACGCACTTGATTCGCAGGTTAGTTTATCGCATTAAACCACGATCGTTCCTGTTTTGCTGTAAGCTAGCGACTGACGATATACACGTATTGTACTGTACAGTACTGTACGCCAGTCACTCTCAGTCACATATATCAAGTGGTAACAAGAAAATTTGACGTGAGCCACTCTACAGCGGACTGTCGGATTACTCCTAATTTTGCATTTGCATGACCTTGGAAATAAGGATCCAGCTCCACAGGAAACTGGTGCTGACCTTGTGTTTCTAGACCAGGCCTGGCCAATCCAAATTTTTCGCGGGCCACTTTGATCACGCGTAACATTACGGTGAGCCACAATTTAGGCAAACATGCTTTTAAAAAGTAAAACAAATGATATAACAATAAAATCTTATTCATTTTGTAAGAGTTCGTACTCGCACTTGCGCATTATAACAATGACACATGCAAATTTTCATTTATTTAATTGTTTTGGTATACACATAACAGGAAACAAAAGTTTTAATAGATATGTAATATCGCTTAGCGGGCCACACAATTTAACGTGACGGGCCGCGAATTGGCCAGGTATGTTCCAGACCGTGAAAATCGAATAATGGATCACGTCATGTATGGAGACAGAGAACAGTTACGTAGTATTAATTATATATATGAAAAAAATTAATACGAAATTAGAAAAAAAAAAGCAGAACTAGGTCCAACTGTATTGGAAGGGTACCGACACGCCGCCTATTCACAGACGCTATCCCACTACTGCACGACGCGAGAGCTTTTGCCTGCTGCGTTTCC
This sequence comes from Centruroides vittatus, assembly GCF_030686945.1. Lineage (NCBI taxonomy): Eukaryota > Metazoa > Arthropoda > Arachnida > Scorpiones > Buthidae > Centruroides > Centruroides vittatus. The sequence goes on along the minus strand of NW_027122289.1, from coordinate 454,676 downwards.
GCCCTGGGCCGATTCGCTCCTCCTTAGACAACCTGGTTACCCCCGACTCCCCGAGGGCCACCATATCGACGTCGCTCTTAGTGCGGACATCCGATCGACATAGAACAACGTGAAGGTCTTCTCCCATCCTCAAGCCGTTCTCTAGTTCTGGCCTCCGAGTAGCTGGATTACAGGAACACGCCACCGCTCCCGGCCGACAGTATCGCTTGGAAACTTCTATAAGTACCTAGCTTCCACTTTTTTCTTTCTCCCCTTCCGTTTTCTAGTTGAAAATTAATTTATTCAATTTTCTGGAACGGATGGATCGACGATGCTTCTTGTTTTCTCGTATCCGATTTTTTTAATTAATCGAATTTAGTTACTGCTAGCGATGAGAGATGGCGCTGCGTACTATCTTGTCACGCGCTAACTTTACTTGTTTTCCTCAGATCGATAGATTCCTGTGTCTACAAAGCTTATGACACGAATTTAGCCATTTTTTCTGTATTCTGCCCCATAGCGACGAAATCAAACTTACTTCATACAAAATCAAGTATTTTAAATTTTAGCTCATAGAAAAATTAATAACTTTTAAAGTTTTGTATTTATGTTTTACGTTTGTTTATAAGTTAGCCAATAAATCACGAAAAAATTTGAAATTAATTTATTCAATTAAAGAAATATAATCAAGGTGTCAATGGTAACATCTCATAGCTAATAAACTTTATGATTCAATTTAGATAATTATTATCACTTTAATTTACGCAATCATTTCGCTTTGGTGCTGAAAATAATAAAAATAACATTTAAAAAATTACATAAATGATTCTTATATAGAATTTACGCTAATTTTAGCTGACCTTGTGGTGAGTTTTCGTGAATTCTTTTGACAAAATTCGCCGATTTCGATCAAACTTGCTGTCAAATGTTGGGCAAAACTTTGCAAATCTGTTTTTTCGAATGTATTAAATGATGTCAGAGTGAATATTATTTGATGTTCTTGAAGATTAAAACAGCAACTATAGCCGTCTCTCGTCATAGGTCCGTATCCCACGATTATATTACATTTGGAATTAATCTAAATATAACGAAATTTTAACTTAAAAAAAATAAGCAAATCGCGACTTCTATCATTCATAAATTCACATGCTTAATGCAGAGATGTCTCCTATATATATTTTAACTCTTTCTCCTTCTAAGAGAACCTTTCTAGTAGCAAGCCCTTTATGGATTTTACCACGCCCACGACAAGGTGGACAACAAGGAACAGGACCCAACATATCCAGACAAATTACCCACGAAAAACTCTTGGGATTTTTAGACCAGTTACGATTTGATCGCAGATTCCAGAGTGGCAGGCTGTCACCTTAACCAATTGGCCATCCAACCACGATATTATGGTTAGAAATTGTAAATTTTTAAATGAAATCTTATTGAAAAGTTGAGTTCTTATATTCATTTTCTGGCAAAGAATTCAAATTTTTTGTTTATTTTTTTAAATTGTGTAAGTTTTAAATTCGGTTCCATTAAAAAACACGATATTATAAGATCTTTAGCAGAAAATAAGTATGATTTTAACTTATTTTCAGTTTGAAATATATATATAACAGGGGTGGGCAAGCAAGAGTTCAGTGGGAGCCGAAATGTAGGTTTTGCAAAATGCATGGGAGCCGCAGTTCTGTACTGTCCTGGCGGATAGTATGGTAAGGCGCGCGATTTTATTATATATAATATAAAAACAAATATTGAATTTTTTAATAAACATATTTTCACAAAATTATAAAAATAAAATTGTAAAAATAATAATAAACAGAAATTAACACTTTCAGCAAGAGCCGCATTTGCATGCTCATGCCTGATATATATATTATATGTATTATATTTGTATATTTATGTAAGTAAAATATCTGTTCATAAGATATATTAATTAACAGTCTATTTAAAAATGTATATATATTTTATGTACAGTACATGTGATATATATATACAGTATATAATATATATATATTACAAACTTTAGAAAATAAACACTAAGTATAATTATTCTTCATTAAATTTTGGTTATGTAGCACAAAACAGACCTACAAAAATCTTCCAAAGATGCTGTTTATAATTATTTACCTGTTTTATTTGCAAACAAAAGTTTAGATATTCTTGATATGATTTATCTCTAAATAGTGCCGGATCATACTGTCTTTTGTTGTGAGAAAATTCTTTCAAACAAAAGATGATTATCAGGACCTTCTCCATTAATGCTCTTCACATATACATAAAATATATATACATATTTAAATAGACTGTTAATTAATATATCTTCTGAACAGATATTTTACTTACATAAATATACATTTCAATTTGTTTCTCAATGACTTTAAGGAAAAGTTTTACTTTTTTCTTCCTATAATAAAATATTTCTTAGATTTTTTCTGTTTTTGTTAAAAATGCTATATTTAACATGATATTTGTGTATCGAAATTTAGTTTGATTTCATATGTTTTTCAATACTCTGTTTAAAACCTTACGAATATGTGGTCTAGCTATAACCAGTGACGATTTTAGGATGTGCGAGGCCCTCAACAAGGCCGTAGTTAACTATACCTAGTGAGCGCGGATTGGAGTTGTTTTTGCGGATTTTTTTTTTTACTTTCCGAGTACTTACTGCATATAAAAAAGTGCAGTATATATCTACACGTGTCTGAGGCCATAAAGCTTCAGATCCCCGGCAACATCATTCAAGAAAGAAAATTAATTATGCTTTTTACCTTTTTGACAGTTTCACCATAAAAAATCTTGAAAAAAATTATTAAATCTTCGCTGGAAACACGATTATTAAATCTTCCATATTTAAATTTGCGTAACGAAGCGGCTTGATATGTTGATGTTAACTCAATTTTGGTTAAGACGTAATGTTATATATATTCATATAAATGATGTTTTTCATAAAAATCTATATAATTTAATACAATTATTGTCGTTAACGAGACGTTTTATCATCAGAAAAAAATCCAGCAACGAGTTGCTTAACTTATCCGGCTTTAAAAACTGCTTATGTGAGGTCATCTGTTATAAAAAAGTCTTTATTATTAAAGACTTTTTTATATTTTTAATTACTATAAAATGGCAATAAAGTTAATTTCGAAGGAAGGGGTGGCTTTTATAAAACATTGCAAATGCTAATAACGAGTAAAATCCTCATTAAGTCCGACCCTACTCGAGATACGACACACAACCTCCTCTATCTCTCGAAAACCCTCGACTTAACCACCAAAATTTAATAGCATCATCCTCTAAGGCCAAGAACACACATGCGTAAAACTGTGTGGCAGAAAACTGAATCAGAAATCAGCTTTCGGTTCAGTTTCTGTTTTACGCTAGAACACACATACATAAAAATTCTGACCGAATAGGAAACGGAAATGTAACAACATCGTATGTAGTTTAGTAAAATGGCGCCGTCCGTATCTGATGTTATTTGTTGTTGGTTGCATAATACTCAGCCATCGATGATTTTAAGGAATGATTTTATTAAAAACGCGAAAAGAGACACTAGTGTGTTAGGAAGCTATTTCGAGAGCGTGATTTACGTGGATTTAATAATTTGTTGATTCCGGAACTACAATTTAACGATCGAGAATACCACTGCCAATAAGTACGTTTTATTAACTTTTTTCTCTAATGTAAGGCCGCCGACTTCCAGGGGAAAGCAGTTAATCACGCATCAGGAAAACCTAGGGTCGAAATCGTATGTGGGTGGCGGCGGTAGGAGACAAAGATGACAAGTGTCTTACACAAAACCGTTTATTCTAACTACTAAGTTAACTTACATATTATTGAGGTACAACACAATCTAGATCGTTAGAGTAGTGTTGGTGAGGTGACGTTGGGAATGTTCCGGGCTTCCTAGGTCGATTTCGGAGAGACAGTCTTGTGGCGCTGATGAATGCTGAGATGATGGTCTCGTTGTAGATGAGGAGGAGTTTCGTCGGCCTCTGTAGATGGCAAACTTTGTTTCTCGGGATCTCCGGACCGTTTTGACCCGTGCAGAGTCGACTGGGGAGGAACCGCCTGTCTGGAGGAGAACCGCCGCACTTCTTTTCCGAATGGCCGAAGGAGGATCGAACTGCCTGACCTCGCGACTCGGGAGTTTTATATTTTCCCCTTTGAATCTCACCCTCTTGATTGGTTCTGTTCCTCCTCTCCCTTACCCCGATTGGTCATTTCTTTTGTTTCTATGCAAAACCGGAGACCGATCTGGGTCGGGAGAGTTCCGAGAGGTGTTGACGGAGTCTTTGAAGTTCGTGCTTGTATATTCCGCCGTTATGGCCCTCTCTTTGACGTTTTTGACCTCAAGCGGTCCGCCAGATGCTTCGGTGGCCATTTACCCCCCTTTGTTTCCCGTTTCTGACACTTGTACACGAGCACCTGGACAAAGCTCCCTCTCTCTCAGTTGACATCCCCTCGGTCGTTCATTATCGTGTCGCGTTTGTTCTAAGATAAATTTTGGGAAAGTTTCTTTCGTGTATAGTTTACATCACCAACACTTGCTCCTGACACGATTTGACTCTCAAAATTTCCCGACTTCGGAACTTTATAATTATTCACCATTTTTACGCGTTTTTGCGATCCCTACACGGCTCCCCGCCATTTAAAAATGTCGTTCCAAGGTTAGCGACATTTTACCTGGCGACTTGGGTTGCCAGTCCGATCCCCGCGTTTGCAGAATCGGCGATCCCGTTTTCTGTCTCCTCGGCGAACCGCGCGGGGTTTCCGCTTTGATTCATGACCGATCGGCTATCACATTGACCGTCAAACAAACTAATTAATATAAAAAGTTTAATATGGGTTATACATATGTAAAATTCAAATTGTTACATCTACTATATTTTTGGTACATTATGATTAATATTGATGATTATAAAGCGAAGGGGTATAACTATTATTATAGAGATACAAAGGCCTTGAACAGGGAGTGTCCGTCATTGTGATGGAGTTTCCGCATTCTTCCTCTTCCCCTTTATGATGAAGTTTAAGTTTTTTTTTTTGTTTTTATCATTGGGGGCGCCAACTTCTGGCTCTCCCCGCCGCCAGGAACATTTCTTCTCTTTCTCGTAAAGCCTGTCTTACCCGATCTTGACGCTGAATGATATTTCTTTGCTCCAATATCGCTTGGCCTCTTCCCACCCCGTCGGGGCCGAGAGGGAAAGGTGTCATGGATTCCCGTCTGCGGAGATCCGTCTCTCTTTGGGATGCAATTGGCCTTACTTATGGCAGCAGACACCGCCTTTTCAACTTCCCTCCGCAGGTCGGGATCTATTTCGGCCCGTTGCGGCAAGAGGATAATTTCTGGATTTTCCGGTCGGGGGTTTTGAGTCGCCCGCCGAAGGGCGCCTCTCACGGTGTCGGGGTCACTGTAAATTTGTTCTCTGGCTATACTGAGTGGCCCGTTGCTCCATCGACGCTGCCTTCGTTCACATTCCAGGCTGTATCTGTCATGATTGTCTTTTCTGTTAAATATAAAAGGAAAAAATGGTTAAATGATGAAAGCGCGTTTAGCTTTAATATGTATGCTGGTCTCCTCTTTTCCTACGGAAGAGCGATTTTCGTACGCGATCTCTCCCGAATATGTATGCATATATGTATCGTTATAAGCCCTTTCAGTCCTCGCTATCCGGTTCGGGTTCGCATGCGAGTGGTAGCATTTAAAGCATATCTATATATATAACTTATTGAACGCGTGTCCGTCCGTCCGTGTAACGTTATGCCAAAAACGGCCACTAGAGGCCTCCCTGTCGTGTGTCGTATTTCGCACATTTAAATTCATAATACAAATTATTATTTACATTAACAGTATAAATTGTTATTATTCATTTGGCCAATAGCAAATAACAATATAAATAATTCAGTATATTTGTAATAGGAATTTATTATTGTCACGGAATGCCTGTAACGCGCACTAGGGGACGTCCTTCAACACAGTTGGTCGGCAATCGGCAAAGCAGTTAAGCTACGATGTGGTTCTCTGGTACTATTAGTATCTTGTTTACATGACAATTTGGCTCTTCTCACTTGACATACTGCTGACCCCTGATCTAGGGGATGGAAAGATAAAGATTGCCGTGTGTGTCTCCAGTACGATCGGATTTAATGACGATTTTACGAATTGTTATCAGCATTTACAATTTTTTTATAAAACTCATCCCTACCCACAAAATTAAGCTTTTTATATTTTTAAACTATTATAAAATGGCAATAAGTTTTAAAATAAAATATGATAACAGATGGCGCCGTCAAATGTTGCCGGGTAAGTTAAACAATTCGTTGCTTGATGTTTTAGGCTTTGTATCATATCCTCAAATCTTTCAACTCGAATTTTATCCACTTATAATTAAGACGGAAGACTGTACCTAACCGAAGGAACACATTTTAAGAACCCCGATTAACACCAAAATAGGGAAGTTTTCCATAGAAAGCCATGCAAACTTTTTTGGGCATTACGCAATGGAGTTATGCTTGTATAGACTACTACTTTCAGGCCCATGCATTTAGAGACTCTGAGGTATTATAAAATATTTTATGTAATATTTTATTGTAGCAGGATAAGTTCGGTTTGGTTTATTTGGTTACGGCAATGCGACACATGAGCAATCTGCCGAGGAGGATGCCTCCCAGGAATACTTTTATGGGAAACTGGCCTCTGTTTAGGTGTTACAAACTTTAAGAAAACTCAGAAAATCCCCGCGCCCAGCTCGTTGGCGATGCACGAACCCACGACAAACTACCAATGTTCAGTGGTAATTAGTCGGTTAAGCCCTTGTCACTTGACAGTGACAAGACTGTAACACAGGATTATTGCTGCATTACTGAAAAAAAGTAATCGATTTTAAGAATTGATCTTTTGAATAAGAGAAATTTACCTTAAAGAGAAGATTGCATAATTTCCCAACTTTCAACGCAACATTTTCCTTTTTTTTACCAACCTTTACATAAATGTAAACATCATATTTCCGGTGATAGCAACATTTCATTCAGCAACTTTATTCTGTGTAAACACATCAAACAAACAACATGTCAGTAGTATAGAAATGACAGACTCTGGGATTTGTTAAAAGTTTAATATAAACACAAAAATTGTGTAGTTAATTACTGTATTACAGAACTCACCCCTCGTTGTCTCATAATAATATTTAATATTGGTAAGTAGCACTTATTAAAAATGTTTTCCGATAAATGCTGATTGCTTAAAAACAGAGGCATTTCATTATTTCTTTCCCTTTGTCAAAATCTACACGTCGGTACGTTCTAAACCAGTAAGGTTTTATATTGGGCACGCGGTCTCGATTTTTTAAAAATTTATATTTCTAACATCTTGCGGGGACTAAAACAGAAAAATTCAAATGTCTAAGTGTTTACGTAAGTCGTAAAGGCCCTGCAACTAAAGAACCTTTGTTAGAGCCTATTTTTAAATTACAACAAATTTTCGTTAACGGAATAATATCGAAAACAGCCCGCATCCAATTTACATCTATGTGACTGGCCCATCGCTGAGTTTGAGTTCGATACCCTTGATCTAGGCTAACTGAATTTTCGTTTTTCTTCCGTTTGGTTTATCCGATTACGGCAACAAGACGGGTGAGCGATCCGCCGAGGGAAACGTCTCCTGGGAGAACTTTCTATGGAAAACCGCTCTCCGTTTAGGTGTTACAAACGCCAGAATAACCCTAAAAACTTCCCGTGGCCGGGTGCCAACCCGCCACCGACTACCGGCGTTAGGCAGACGGCCAGATGACCGAGTAGTCAAAGTGGCAGCCTACTGCTCTGGAGGACCCGGGATCGAATCTGGGCGTTGGAAAAATCCCCAGGAATTTTTGTGCAGAGTGGTCCGTCTGGATACGTTGGGCCTCGTCCCTCACCAACCGGCCGCCTTTTTTTGTCGGTTAATGTTACCCGTGGTATTGAAGATGGCGACGGGGAAATTTTTCCCCCTAGATACTAGACGCCGACGGGGAAATTTTTCCCCCTAGATACTAGACGCCGACGGGGAAATTTTTTCCCCCTACGTTCGAGATGGCCGCGTTTCCGGTCGCCGTCTTGTCTGCACGCAAGCTAACGTGCAAACAAGATGGCGACCGTCGACAACAATAAATTATACTTAACTAGATGTTAAAAGATATTTTAAACTATTTTAAACATATATATATATATATATATATAGATGGTATAAATAAACTTACATTAGCGTTGGTCCTTCGCGGTCCTTTGACGCTTTGTTGAAATCGATGTTGAAGACTTGGAAATACTTGATGTCGTCGTCGTTCTTTTCTGTTTCTTTTTAGTAGTACTTTTCTCTGCAATCTTCTTACTTGCCCCCCCGCATTCCTTTTTTTTCCGAACGTTTTTCCACTATAGGGGCTGCTGGGACTGTCGCGGGTTCCTTCCATATTGGTTCCTTTCCACATCCGGAATATATATTCCGTAAATGTCGAACGAAGGTAAAAAAACGATCTCCTAGTTTTTTTGAAGGCCAATTCAGGTATTTTCTATACATAAATGCGTACATGTAAGAATCGGAAAGGTCTTCTGTATAGTGTTTTGGAAGGTTTTTTTTATTTTTCAAATATCCCCACAGTCTTTCGATATTTTGGGTGTGGACTCCCGTTTTTGGATCGACGAAATTTTCAGAGTGATTAATCGTCCTGTGTGATATTTCGATTCCTTCCAATTTGTCGATATTGTAGTAGCCTTTCCATTCGTCAGTCAATACAGTAGTGCCCGAATTAATAAATTTCGATATAATCCAATTGAGAGTATTTTCCGACCTGTCGTTTACTTGGCAAACGAAACAGCTTTTATCTTCTCGGCAAATGCCTCCGACGACCCATTTTGTGCTTTTAAGCTTTCTACCTTTTTCGTATTTTCTTTTACAAATAACGGTCTCGTCTATTTCGACAGTTTTATTTGGTCCTCCTATTTTGAACGATAGAATATTATGTAGTGCTACTAGCATTACAAATCTGATATGGTTCGACCAATCGACTGCAGCTTTGTTAGATATTCCGGCGGCATTAGCAGAAATATTTGTAGAGCAATCGAGCGCGAGGTGATGCCATATAAACGACAAAATCGAATTCCACGGTAAGTTTCCACATTTACCTTTAAACGTACCGTCGAAGGCAGAGCTGAAGTTCCAACATTTGTGGCATCTCATCGCACACGATTTTCTGTCGTTGCGATATACTACTTTGCACGGTTTGGAACATTTCGAACAAATGTCTACAGTGTGCTGTAACCCCAATTTGACAGCTAATTTAAACCCTCTGTCTATTCGCGAGTCAAGTCCAAGTTCAGTATAATCGTGTTCCAACAATTGGAAAAAAGTCTGGGAAGTACATCCCGCCCAAAATTCTTCGGAATTAATATCTATATCACTCATATCTTGAGTTAAAAAAAAAACTACAAATTAAATAACAAAGCTATCGTTAATAATATTAACGCACAAAATGCGAATTATCTCGAAATATACAAACCTAAATCACAAAAAAAAAACTTCCCTTACGAATAAATGTTCGGGTTTCGATAGATGTACTGCACGTCGAAAGTTTCCTCTCGTCGAAAAATTAGTATTAATTTGCATAATGCGACAGATAGTACAAGTACGCCCCCAGTAGAGATTATCACTCGAGAATCTGATTCGAGATTACCGGAAACGCGGCCATCTCGAAAGTAGAGAGGGGAGAAATTTCCCCGTCGCCGACGAGTCGCTAGAAAAAAAAATTTCCCCGTCTCCATCTTCGATACCATAGGTAACATTAACCTTTTTTCTTTTGTAGGCCTGGCCGAACCCATAATGGGCTTTCTAAAATAGGCTTTGTTAGTGCCCACAGGGCAAAAAAAGTTAAAGAAAACTGGTGTTTGGTTTCGTTTCGTTTGCTCGGCCACCAATAGCAATTATTTTCGTCACCTGGATTTACTTTTCGTTTTTTGTAAATAATATCGAATGGAATAAAATCCACTTCCAAATTACGCCGATATTTTTGATGCATGGCAAGTAATATTTTAATTTAATTTAATTCGGGGCATTATTTTTTGTCGTTTCTAAAATGGTCTTGTTAACGTAGAAATTCTGTTTATTTTAGTGTTTTTCGAGACCGTATCCCTTCTTTATTTTGAAGAAACAGAGATGGCAACACTGGCCACGAAATGGAAACAGCGTTCCCGCCACTTGTTTTGGTTTTTAAAACGAGAATGTTCACGTGTCGGCGGCAGCCACAGGCAGACGGTTCAAAGGTGAGTATTGAGTGGAATTTTATCTTTAATCTCCGGCAGCGGTAACCAAGCTGGCGCGACATAGTATCGGTCGACTAACGAACGGACCGTAATGTTTCGAACAGTCGATTCGGTTTTAGTCGGCGGCATTTTCGTAGGTGGAAAAGTCTGGAAGGTTGGAGAAGTGAAAAGGACTGAAGTGTTTTGGTACAGTGTTGCCAGGTAGATCGATCACTTGATACGCCAAAACGCCCTGTTACCAAAGGCGTTTCAGGGGGACTGGTCCGATTTGCACCTTAATAGGGGTGAGGAAATTGAGGTGGAGGGACTAATTGTGCAGTCAAGTGTGCTGCAGGTTGACAAGACTAATCGCTTATCGCTTGCCTAGCACTGGGATCGTGGCATCGGTCGTTAGTTGTTTTTTAATTGTAAATTTCCGTCACTGATCATCAGAAATATGATTTTATCTGTTGTTTTCATACTTTTCTTTCTTTATAACGTTTCATTTACGTTTATTTTTTGTAATTAGAGACGATACAGCTTTAAAATAAACAGATCAGGTCTCACTTGCCAATAGACTATCTCAACTTTCACCGATTGTCGTCGGTTCCTTTGTAATCAGAGAGGACAGACAGACAGACAAAATAAACTTTATTTCTCCCGACACCGCTAGGCACAGTTGGGGTAGAAAGACATGGAATACAGTAGTGTTACATTCTGAGCAATAGAACTGACAATGTAAATGATAATGAAATAAAAATAAAAAAAAACAAAAAAAAACAAAAACGCGAAAATATACATTAACTAAAAAACATATCAGTAAATGAGTCAATGTTTTTGACAATTATAATGACCGTAAAACAGCCTAAACAGAATCCGCGTATAAACAGAGGACCAGGTGACAAACACTGAACAGATCTTATGCAGCAACTTACTCACAGTAAGTATATAGGAGCTCCTGAGCTCAGATAAAACAGATGGAATCGCCCGTAGAACGTAGGCCAGAATGAGGGCACAGCGCAGATTTGTGCAGCAACCAACACAAAAGAACATAGTAGGCTAGTAGAAGATCATGAAAGGTCTTTGGCGATACAATAAAGCTAAAACAGTAAAACAATAATTAGTGTATTAATGTTCTGATGAAGTAAAGTTTAACCATTCTTTGAAAAAGAAAAAAGTACTTTTTGCTTGACACAAGATGTTCTGGCTTACATGGCCAACTCAGGTTGTCTTCTTCTATGTAGATCTTGAGTTCGCGTCTTATATCTTCCAATATCGGGCACGATAACAGATAATGTTTAACCCCGTCACGCACCCCACAGATAGGACAACAGTCAGTGTCACTATGCCGAAACCTATACAGGTAGACGTTAAATTTTCCGTGCTCTGTAAGCAGTTGAGAACTGCGGTGTTCAGGGTGAAGCCACTTCCACTTGAGCCGTCTTTCGACGTCTGGGAAAAATTGTCGAGTGATGTGCGATTCCGGAGTTCGCTCCCATTCTTCTTGCCATCTGGCAACAGTCTGATGCCACAGGAGTTCTTTTAGTCTTGAAACCGGGAGTTGATTGTATGCCGGAATGATGTCCGTGAGCATGGTTGTTGTACGAGCAAGCATGTCTGCACGTTCGTTGCCCGGAGTGCCACAGTGCCCTTTAATCCATTTGATGTAAAATTTGTTACTAGACTGGTTGGCAGAAGACAAAGTCTCTCTTGCAATGGGATGAGTGGTATCCTTATTAGTTAGAACTTGGACAGTAGCCTTGCTATCCGAAAGAATAGAGATATTACAATTATTAAACTTTGTGTTACAGAATTCGATGGCTTTGTAAACAGCAAACACTTCGGCTTGGAACACTGAGCACTCTGGGTGTAAGAGGAAGGTGTCATGGTGAATTTCATTGTTACATACATAAACCACAAATGCACAAGCGGTACCCTGATTGGTCTTAGACCCGTCAGTATAGACTTCAATTGTAGTCGAACAGTCCCGGGATCCAAGGCCTCTTCTGAGAGCAGGATGGGGCAAGTCCGCAAAAGAACTGTTTGTCTCATAGCAGGACGCATCAAATGTGGTATCTGAAATGTTAATGCACTTACCACGGGAGAGAAGAAACCTTCCCATGCAGTATTGGATTTGTTGAAGGATAGGTGGCTTTCCGGCAAGAATAGGTAAGGCGACATTGGAGACTGTACGGTAACACCGTGTCAAGCGCAAGAGCGCAAGGCGCTGAGCTGATCTGAGTCGGCGGTGGTTGTGTGAATGAAAGGCCGCCTCGCCCCAGACAGCCGAAGCATAGCAGATAATAGGAACGAATACACAGTCATAAATTGCATTGACAGCCTCGTATCCCAGTCCCCAACTGTTTCTGGCGACACGAAGAAGATTGTTGAAGATAAGGTTTGTCCGCTTAGTAATATACGCAATGTGCTGTTTCCATGTGAGCTTGTTATCGAAGACCACTCCAAGAAAAGCAAGATGATCCACTATCTTAATCGAGGTGTTTCCAAAGTGAACACAGGGAACCCGCCGGTATAAACTCGTTGATCTAAGGGCTGAAAAAACAATACCCTTCGTTTTGGCAGTGTTAAAGATTAGTTTGTTGTTAACTCCCCACTCATTTACTTTTATAAGAATGTCATTGGCGATAGTCTCAATCATGCGCCTGGATCTGGCCGGAAAAATGAGAAAAGCATCGTCGGCATAAGCAAAAACTCGACACTGATGCCCAAAGTCCAAACGGAGAAAAGTGTCAAAAAGAATTATCCAAAACAGGGGGCCACAGACAGAGCCCTGAGGGCACCCTCGTTGTAGATCTTTGGAAAAGAGGTGTTGACCCACTGTGATCGTGGCCTGCCTGTCTTTGAGGTAATCTTTCACTATGTAAAACAGATTTCTGGGACAGCCATTATCGCTGAGTCTGCGTAAGATCTGTGGCCACCATGCTGAATTAAAAGCATTCTTCAGATCTAAACTTATCCCAAACACATAAGCATTCTCTGCAAGTAGTTGTTTAATGTGGTTCTTTAAATCCATGATGGCATCGATGGTTCCTCTCTGCCGTCTGAACCCGTATTGGGCACAGTGAAAGAGCCTTCTTGACTCCCAGAACCAGTAAATTCTGTTAGATAAGAGCTTATCAAGAACTTTGCCCAAAGAGGACAACAAAGAAATGTTGCGCATGTTATTCAGTGTCAATGGTTCCCCGCGTTTTTTGGGAATGATGATAACTCGTGCGCACTTCCACGGACGAGGAAAGATGCCCTTTTGCAAGCAGATATTGAAGATCTCCAAGAGCAGATCTGGTCGTACTTTCCAGATCTCTTGAACAATATCAGCGCTTAACTGATCTATACCAACAGCCTTCTTCTTTGGCATCTTGGCAATGATGTCATCTACTTCTAGAAATGAAAAAGGTGGATCATCACCTGAGAGGTTCTTGGCATGGTTGTAATCCCTAATATTGGATTGTTCTGGAGTGTCTTCTTCACAGGAATCGCTGGGGCAGAAGGCTTCAAAGAGCCTGCCAACAGTGGCCTGGAGATCATCAGCGGCAGACCCAGAGTCTTCACTGCTAATTGGATTCAATGTCTTAAGTTTGTTTGATGGTTGGTTGGTTGGTTAGTTCTAGTTTTTTGGCACAAGAGCCATACAGGCTATACTGCGCCATGACAAATGGTAAAATTAAACAAAGCTAAATATATATATCACAAAACGTCAATACAACACAAAAACACAAACAAGTGCAAACAAACAGTACAACACAAATATAAATATATACTAAATAAATAAATAAATAAATAGATAGATTAGTTAAATCTCTTTATTAATATTTATAACTTTCAAAAAGTTCAGTATTTTATCAAGATTTGGCCTCTGGCCCAAAATCTCTCTCAAATTTGCATTTCCGAAATACTGTCTGCGACTCTGGTCAAAAGCAACACAGTTGCAAAGTATGTGTTTGACACTTAAAATACAAATGCAATACTGGCATACTGGCTAATCATCACCCTTAAAAGGTATTGATGAGTAAGCCGAGTATGTCCAATCCTCAGACGAGTAAGAATGACTTCAGATCTCCTATCATACTGTTTGTTGTGTGTCCAATTTTCTATTATAGGTTTGATCTCGTAAAGTTTAGTGTGGACTTGTTCGTTCCACACATTTTGCCATCTCTCTGCTACTCGTTTTTTAACGACCAGCTTCAAGTCACCTCCTTCAATAAACATTCTATGCTGAGAAGGACTTGCTGACTTTGCAGCTGCGTCAGCTTCTTCATCCCTCTTATACCTACATGGCCTGGGACCCAACAAAATTTTACAAGAATATTACTCGCAATAAGATGGCAAAACAGTTTGCGAATTTTAATCACTATAGAGTGAGAACTAGGTTCATGTGAGATCAAAGCCTGAAGTGCACTAACTGAGTCAGTGTAAATAACACAGCGACGATGACCTTTACTAATTATATATTTTAAGGCTAGGTAAATAGCCTGCAACTCTGCAGTAAAGATGGAAGAATTCGATGCAATTTGTTCTGCCACGATCTCATCCTGGCAGACAAAGGCTGAGCCAACGTAATCAACCGATTTCGATCCATCAGTATAAATAGGAATTAAATTCCTGTCGTGGTGTTGAATTTCTGCAAAGTGCTGCCTATAGATGTAGTCCAGGGTGGATTCCTTAGGAAACTGCTTTAAGCTAAAGTCAACATTAATCACAGGAGTTGACCAAGGTGATATATTATCGACCTCGACCTGTGAAATGTTGCTTGTGTCCAGGTCAATCGTGCTGCTTACATTCTCCATTCTAATGTCAAATGTAGGGACACAACTTGGGCGAGCTGTAAATAATCTTTTCAGCTGAGTATCTGATACTCTACAATAAACTGAAGGTTTAGCCAGAGATTTCTGTTTAATGTAATAGAACAAAGACAACTGCTCTCTCCTGAGAGATAGTGGAGGCTCATAAGCATCCACGTACAAACTTTGAATAGGAGAAGTTCGAAATGCACCAGTGCACAAACGCAATGCTTGATGGTGGATTGGATCCAGCATCCGAAGAGTAGATTCTCGCGCAGAGCCATAAACAACACATCCATAATCCAGCTTAGAGCAAACAAGGGCTCTATATATCCTGAGCATCGAACATTTGTCTGCTCCCCAGGATGAGCAGCATAATACCTTTAAAAGGTTCAGAGATTTTAAACATCTACTCTTCAAATTGTGCAAGTGTGGTAAGAACGTCAATTTATGGTCAAACACGACACCCAAAAATTTTGCTTCATTGACCATTGGGATTTTAACCCCATTTAGGTGAATTTCAGGGTCCAGGTGCAAACCACGCCTTCGGCAAAAGTGGATGCACGAGGTCTTCTCTGCATTAAAAGTAAAACCATTGATCTTGGACCAATTGTCTATGCGATTTAGGGAGGTTTGCAGTTGTCTTTCAATAAAACTCATGTTAGTAGACTGACAGGAGATCTGAAAGTCATCCACATACAAGGAGTGTTTCACACTGGGAGGAAGACACTTAGCTATGCTATTAATTTTGATTAGGAACAGAGTCACACTCAGAATAGAACCTTGAGGAACACCCTCTTCTTGTGTGAAAGGCCTAGACAAAGTGTTGCCCATCCTGACTTGGAATCTTCGATTCTGCAAGAAGTTTTTTATAAAAATTGGCAGATTACCCCGCAGTCCAAATTCATGAAGATCACGGAGTATTCCATATCGCCAGCAGCGATCATAAGCCTTCTCTATATCGAAAAACACAGACACTAAGTGCTGTCGTCTTACAAACGCTTCGCGTATAGATGTTTCAAGGTTTACTAGATTGTCTGTGGTACTTCTGTTCCTACGAAATCCACTCTGATGTGGTGAAAAGTAGTTCTTTTCCTCTAGGAGGAACATCAGGCGTCTGTTTACCATTCTCTCGAAAAGTTTGCAGAGACAACTAGTCAGAGAAATTGGTCTATAATTAGAGGGATTCTTGCAGTCTTTACCTGGCTTGGGAATGGGAATTATGATAGATAGCCTCCAAGAGTCAGGAAAAGTATGTTCTGTCCATATTCTGTTGAACAGATTTAGAAGGTTACTAAGGGAATTGTCTGACAGATTTTTAATCATGCTGTAATGGATTTTATCCGGACCTACAGCAGTATTCCCCGAGCGAGAGATTGCTGTACATAGTTCTATTCTGCTGAATGGCACATTATATTCCTCATTAGATGGGGAGTGGAAGTTTAGATATTGTTTTTCACTTTGGACTTTATAAGCCTGGAAATTTGTTGTGTACATAATATTGCTGGATGAAGACGAAAATGTTTCACCCAACAAATCAGCAATACCTTTTATGTCACTGATTATTGTGCCATTATTTTCCAGCATGGACAGAGAGTGAGAAGCATATTTCCCATTAATTTTATGGATTTTATCCCAGACTGCTTTTGAGCTGGTGGAAGATGTTATGCTAGAAACATACTTCCTCCAGGAATCCCTTTGGCTTTGCCTCCTTATTTTTCTGGCATTTGCCTTTGCTTTTTTAAAAGCTATCAAATTCTCAGCAGTGGGGTATCTTCTGAAAATCCCCCATGCTTTCTTTTGTTTTTTAAATGCTGCCTCACAATTCTGATCCCACCATGGTTTCGGATGTTTTGGATATCTGGTTGATGTTATCCCCATTGTTTTTTCGGCTGCCTCAATAATACTAGAAGTGACAAATTCAACTGCATCATTGATATCAGCAGCATTGACCATTTCCTCAGTGATGTTAGCCAGAGAGGAAAATGCAGGCCAATCTGCCGTTTCAAATTTCCAGCGTGGTGGACGGGCTGTTTCACAGCTTTCTCTGCCTCGATATTTTAAAAATATTGGGAAGTGGTCACTAGAGAGTGGATTAGATCCAACCTCCCATGTAAACGCTGAAAACAGATTCGGGGTTGCTAATGATAGGTCAATGGCAGTGAATGTTCTTGTTGGGGCATGGAAGTATGTCACTTCTCCAGTATTAAATAAATACAGTTGGTGATTGCCTATAAACCTCTCAATGGCCCTGCCTCGACGGTTTATGTCAAGACTGCCCCACATTGGATTGTGGCCATTGAAATCACCGAGTAAAAGGAATGGAGTCGGCAGTTGTTCAACCAAGGCATCCAATTCATCTTCATCGACTCTGACATCTGGTGGCAAGTATATGGAACAAACTGTGACAGTTACTCCAATAGATATTCTGACTGCCACAGCTTGCAGCTCTGTTGTTATTTGTACCGGTAAGGACGGTATGCAGTTTGAAACCAGTATAGCCACACCTCCACTGGCGCGGTTGTGGCTATCATCATCCTTGCGGTAGAGTCCAAACCCTTTTAAAGATATTTTTTCTCCAGGTTTTAAATGTGTTTCCTGGAGTGCCACGCAGAGAGATGTGGTAGGTGATGTCAAGTGTTTAACGTCAGAGAAGTTGTTGCGGAAACCACGACAGTTCCACTGAATTATTTTATAATCCATTATGTGTTTGATACAGCATTCTTTGCAAAGGTGTCCCTCTTCAATTTAACTGATGATTTTCCTTTTAAAGGCGATGTTGTTTGGGTCACCTCCAGTTTATTCTCTTCGTCAGAGATATCAGAGAACTCACTCATCGACTGAGCCTCCGATTTTTTGGATTTGGAGAGTGCTGCTTTCACTCTCTGTTTGTTTAGTGGGTTCTTACTCGCTTTTTTGGAACCCACATTCCTAGTTGTTATCCCAGTTTTTGGTAGAGGTGTTTTTGCTTTTGTACTTTCCTGTTCTGGTGTTTTCATAGATGAGAGTATTAAACATTTCGCATGGCGTGTAAAAGATTCACTTGGGGATACAGAAATCTCTGTTTGAACCCCACATGTGTTAGTAGATTTCACCACGGCAGCAAATGTCTTTTGTTGCATAGGTGCACTTGGAGTGACCATACGACGAGCCTCTGGATATGAGATGTTTTTCATAGTTTTTACCCGTTGGATCTCTTTTTCTCTTTGCCATGCGGTACACTTTCGTGAGTAGGAAGGATGGGCATCTTTGCAGTTCACACAGTGTGGCGTACTTTTACATTCAGTACTGTTGTGACCTTCAGTTCCACACTGTGCGCACAAGTTTTTGCCTCGACAAGAGGTCTGGGAATGTCCAAATCGCTGGCATTTAAAGCAACGCAGCGGATTTGGAATATACGGACGAACTGCGCAGCGCAGATATCCTGCTGTAACGAAAGATGGCAGTGTCGGGTTGTTGAATGTTATAATTAAATGTTTAGTGGGTATCAACTTGCCGTCTCGACGGATCGAAATGCGTCGGACAGAAGTGACACCTTGGTCCGAGAGGCCGATCTGAATGTCTGATTCGTCTTCAGACATCAAGTCAAACTCAGATATCACACCACGTGATGAGTTCAAACTTCCGTGTGGTGTGACCGATATTCCCATGTCTCCAAGAGTTGTAATTGACAAAAGCTTTGTTGTTTGTTGAGGAGAGGCTGTTTCTACAAGTAAGTCCCCTGACCTCAATTTTTGAATTTTTTTCAAATGCCCAATGGTTGATTCAAACAGCTTTTGAATCAAAAAGGGGGAACACTTAGCAAGGGGTTTTTCTCCAGTTGCATGCACTATTAAGTAAGCAGGTTGGCTGGAGGTCTTTCTTTTGTCTGTGCTTGTTTTTGGTTTTTGGTATCCATATTTAAGAATTTATATTCAGCTCCTAGTGACCCCACCCACCATGGGGCCCAACAGGGGGATGCCGTCACATGGGAGACTCCCATAGACCGTCGCACCAGGGTTTCCCAGGAGCTATACCCTCACAATGCAGTCGAGAAGAGCACACCTTGTCTGACATGTCTGCCCGGTCTGCATCGATCGGTTGACTCCAGGCCGAGGTCAAGAATGACTCAACGACCAGCCGATTGACTCAAACGGAGCCTGATTTGAGCCTCCCGTTTATCCGAAGCAGGGGCCAAAGCAGTGTGTTGGGGACGGTATGTTGCCCCTCAACTACCAGGATCCCCCTTTCCGGCATACGGGTCACCACGCACGGCAAACACGTGGGTGGGCGTTCAGATCCCAGGGATGGTAAAGAAGAGTTACTAAACCATCTCTGGGAGGTCCCCTCACCACGGACAGGAACCCAGCATCAAGGGGTTAAGTTTGTTGACACTGAGCTTGTATACAAAGCTCCAGGGGTTGCCACATGCCCCAGAACAGAAAGCACGCCAGGACTCTATTTTTGCTTTCTTAATCTCTTCCTTGTATTCCTGCTGGAATTGAAGATATCGCCTGCGGAGTTCCTCCCTTTGTATGTCATGACAACGCTGGTATTTCTTTCTCAGTTGGTTGTTGGTCCTGCGCATTGTGGCCAGTTTTACATTCCACCAGGGATTGGCTCTTGCCCTGGTTTTCTTTCTGGGAATGGCAATATTGCATGCATAAGCAATGTTTTCAATAATGGTTTCGATGTACTGCTCTGCCCGTTCCTTTGTGTAGTCATGATTGGAAGAGAGATGACATTCCTCGAGGATATCTCTAAACAGACTCCAATCCGCAGACCTTATGTTAAATGGGCGGGAAGTGGTCAGCTCCTGTACTGAGCGAGGGTCAGTATAAAAGAGATCAAATGTTACATATTCGTGATCCGAGAGACTATCTATGGTGCCAACCTTCCAGTCCTTTATGAAAGGATGAAGTCCTCCTGAGCAGATAGTAATGTCAATCCAGGAAACTCCATTCTCACTTGTAAAGGTAGGCTGCGAGCTAGGATCATTAAGGATTAGTAAATCATGCACTGCCACAAAGTTTTCCAAAGCCTCTCCTCTTCTGTCACTACGCTCACCACCCCATGTAGGGGAGTGCGCGTTGAAGTCCCCAGCTATTAAGAATTGTGCATTTCTGAAGCGTCCCATTGCCTCTGAGAGAGGATGAAGGACATCGGTGATACTGGTATCGCTTGAAGAGTACACGTTAAAGATAATAACTTGAAGCTGTGGCAGAGCAATCTCCATGCAAATCAAGTTGTTGGAGGAGTATCTTGGATGTGGTATAAAGGCAAGATGCTGATTTGTCACAATGTTTGCTGCCCAAGGCTGCCCCTCATTATGTTGCATGATATTGTCCCTAGTTTGAAAGCAGGCCACCCTATTGTTAACACAATAGGGCTCCTGCATTAGGCCTATATCAAAGTTTTTAAGTTCATAGCAGAGCTGTGAATTGGCAGCAATCATTCTCCTTAAGTTTACCTGCACGAATTTTACTTTTGAGATCCGGTAACTAGCATAACAAGGACTATCACAGTCCATAGTCTGTCTTGAAGATTGCTTGCGTTTCTGAGAGCCTGCAGAGATCGCTCGTTCCAGATTACCCTGTACAGTGCATAGTTGAGAGTTTCTATGGCAAAAATCCGTATCTCTGTTAGACGCCATAGTCTATTCTGGCAAGGAGCTGTGTTCTTGATTGAATAAAGGCAGGACAGACTTTATCGAGCGCATTATGGTTTATTTTCTTCTTATTCTCTCTAATGCAGTTCATTCATTTTGGAGTTTCTGTTTTCCTGTTGCAATCTTTGAAGGCATGATTGCCTCCACACTGACTGCATGTACGTTCTTCTGCATCGCAATTCTTGGCAAAATGCCCAAATCTAAGGCATTTGAAACATTGATTCGATGGAAGAAAGTCTACGACACTACACCTAGTCCACTGCAAGTTCACCTTCTCCTCTTTTAGGAGGAAACACCTGAGGTCCGGTGAGACCTCTGCAACCCAAGAAACGAGAGTGGTACTATGCTGTCCAATTGGGAAACGCACCCTAATTTTCTCCAGAAATGTTTCTTTGGAATATAACACGGCAACCCGGCTGTTCTGCTCATAAATGGCATCTAAGAGCTGGTCCCTCTCAATAGATTTAGGTACCGAGATAATCTTGATCATTGGGCGTCTCTTTTTCGGAATAACTGAACGTAAACCGGAAACCTCAGAAACAGCATTACATAAAATTCCCACATCTGCTCTACATCCCAAATCAACAGCAATCCCGCCTTTTTGAATACGGCGTATTCTCTGAACACTTATTTTTAAGCTATGCGGATTGATTCCAGAAGTTAGGACCTTTCTGGTAAGCTCAGAGTCGTTAGACTCGGGGTTACTGTACACCAGTACAGTGTGACAAGATTTGGAAGGCACCGAAACTGAATCTAAGGGTAGAGCAGGAAGCTTAACAGCGTCACTATAAAGCCCGGGTGCACTGGATACCACCGGCCCTGAAGCCGGCACAACCTGCTGCACTCCCCGAACGGTCTCCAGCACCTCAGAGATAACTGCGTCCGTTCTCTCTGCATGTGCAGCAAATGCATCAGTGAGACCACCAACCGCCGACTCCGACGCTGGAACAATCCGCTGCAATCCACGAAGGCCTCTAAGACCTCAGAGAAAACCGCCCCAGTCCTCTCAGCATGTGCAGCAAACGCGCCATCGAGATCACCCTTGGTGATAAGCGAATCCAACCGAGTGTCAATGGAATCAAGAACAGAACAAGTTGACACTGTGGAACTCGCAAGATCAATCAATCGCTGAAACTGAACAGTTATAAACCGCGAATGGGCTCCTGAGCCCAACTTCCTATTTCTATTTCTAGCAAGATAACCCTTAAGCTCATCGAGGAGCTTGAGCGCCTCGTCAAGAAATTTCGATGAGCTGCCCGTCGCCATCAAACACTCACAAAAGTACTAAGCAACGCAAGCTACCCTGATTCCGAACCGAACTGTAGTCTTGCGACGAAAACACGACAACACAAATGAAAACTTAACTAATAAATTACAAAATGAACCCTCAAGTGCAAAACTAGCTTAACATAACTATATAAATAAAAGAAAAAAAAGAAAAGAAAGAAAAATCGGACAAAAGATAAATACGGCAATGCGAATAAAAACGTTAGAAAATCGTTAAGATTTAAAGCGGACCGTTAGAAAGAACGTTAAACGGCTCTAACGATCGTTTTAGATTTGAAAATTTCCCATAAAAGCTTATATAAAAATCTAAAAATCGCTGTAATTCGATATATAATTAATCTATCCTAATCCAACCTTAGGGGATACTAAAGGAAGCACAGCCGAGAAAAACCCCCCGGTGCCACCTCCCAAAAAAAAAAAAAAAAAAAAAAAAAAAAAAAAGTTTCCACAACTTAGAAACGATCGAAAACCAAGGACTTAGAAATTAATCTACTCCCCTTAATTAAGATATTGAGACAAAAAGTATATTGAACGAACCGGGTTGACGTACTGGACGCGATGGTAGTCCACAAGTCCGTGGTAATCCAAAATAATCTGGCAGAACTAACGGTTAAAACGAGAGTTTGCACAGACACAACCTTACTTCCAGGAAGCCATCGAAAAGCTGGCTGCCTACCGATAACAATATGTATTTTATTACCTATCTTTTGTTGAAGTTGATTTTTCTGCTGGATGAGTTTTCTCTGGTGACTTCCTTTTCTACTACCGCTATCTTTGCCGTTGCTGCCTCCGGGGTTGGGTGACTGACTGCTGGTGGCGCCCTGTTGAGGCCTGGCTGTTTTCTTCTTGTTGTTTTCCGGGCTGATTGATTCTGGATTGTTGGTGTCCGGTCTCATTGCTCTTTTGATTTTTTGTTGGTTTTGCTCTGTGTGCTGACTTGTTTGTGCTAGTGGATGTTATTGACTCTGTTGCCTTGTTTTATTCTGCCCATCTGATTTCTGTTTTAAGCCTGGTTGCGTTTTTCCTTCTTCTTGCTCGACTGTTGTGCTATGCTGTTATGCTCTCTGGATTGACTTATCTGCCTTCTTCTTTGTTCTATTTAATTCCCTGAATTGTTATTATTTGCTGTGACTGTTTATTATGCGCACTTGGTGTGGGTGTGGTGTGTGGTCTGTTTGTCTTGTTTTGTTTGTTTGATTGTTTGGCGCTGTCAAAATAGTTTTGTTTTGTTGACTTGCTTTTGTTGTTTTGTGGCTTGCTCTTATGTCTGTTTGTTTGTTGACTTGCTTGTTTGTTGGCTTGTTTGTTTGTCTGTTTGTTTTGGTGTCTGTGTGTCTTTTGTTGCCTTGTGTGATGGTGTTTTGTTCTGTTCGCCCGGTTTGTTGTTCTTTGTTTCGCTGGCTTATGTGTTGGGGTGATGTTTCGTTTTGTTTCGTTGCTTCTGTTTCGGTTGTTAATCTTAGATTTGGATTATGAGCTGCTTTCCTGCTTTTTGTTTTTGTTTTTTTGTTTTTGTTTTGTTTTTTTGTTTTACTGTTTTGTTCTGTTTGAATTTTGTTGTGTTCTATTTATATAACTCTGTTTGGTTTATTTTTCATTTAGTCCTATTCTGTTTTGTCTGATTTCATTTGTTTTGTTCTGTTTAATTGTCCTATTCGTTGGTTGTTTGACTTTGTATGGTTGTATTGGTATCGACTTTTGTTTTCCCTTTCTTTTATTCACTACTGGTCTATTTATGAATGGGATGTCAGAGCTATTAGTTAACTGTACTAGAATTAGAATCTCAAATCTTGAGTATTGAAACTGCTTTAATTTAAAGCTTTTTATTTATTTATTTTTATACATTCAATTCAATTCAAATTGAACTTTAATTCAAACTTAAATTAAAACTACAAACATTAAAACATTAAAATTATAAAATTATAGAGTTATAAAATTATAAATTATAAAATTGTAAACACTAAACTCAATTTAAAATTAAATAAAATAATAGATCTTAAGATTGTAAATTATGATGATTAACTCTTGAAACACAAGCAGTTTTTGGTTCACAGTAGGTGGGTTTTTGCAGAAATATACTTAATCCACCTCACCACCCTCACCCTGATTATCATCCCCCTCAAGTGCTGGCATGTCATTAAAATTCTCAGGTTGGGGATCTGCTGCATGTTCTCTCCTTCTTTGTGCGCCTGGTCTTTCCATGTGTCCGCGTCCATAAATTTCTACTTGCAGCGCGTTGCCCACGATGCCAGCTGCGTATTCATAGGGCGACTTTTTGGTGAGTAGAAGTTGATGCAGCAGGTGGCAACTTCTAAAGATGTTGTTGCCTTCTCCCAGGTTTGCGATCTCTTCCACCATAAAAAGATCAGTCACAATCCGGAGCGTTTCTTCCACCTCCAACCGCATGTTGATGCTATTCCTCCAGCTCGCTGATTGTCTGGTTACTGTGTTCTCATAATTAGTAACACACACACTGCCCAACACTGGCACCATATCATCGAACCTTGAATAGGTGCAAATGAATGTAGTAGTATAGATGTTCGTAACGATGGTTGTAAATTCTGTGAAGCGGCGGATCAATTCACTTCTACTTCTTCTAACAAGCTCTGCTCTCTTCTCAGTGCCGATTGGAGCGAGGCCAAGTTGGTATAAGAATTTGTTTACAACTTTGAATCCGTTGCGGCTGTTTACGCCCAATTTTTTAATCCAATAATATGAGTTAAAGATGATATCAGCAGCCGCTATTTGCTGTTGAAAAAGACTTGCCTCTTGCCCTTCTAAACCGGCAATTAACAGTCTCGCTTCTTCTACTGCGGTCCTTACAATGGGGTCTGGAATATTGGCGGCAACGTCCCCGAAACCTGGGTTTACTTTCTGGGACTGATAGGCAATGGCTGTTGACATTAGTAAAAAGCCCTTATTGTTGAAGTTATCGTCTTCCTCCCCAGGATAACGAATTGCCTGTTGGTAATGAGTAGCCTGTCTCCTGTCAAAAGGCACTCTACCCAAATAGTCCTGGGTGGGATCTTCTATCCATTCGACAAAATCATCGATATAGGCTGGTTTCGGCCTGCGCACATTACCTCCAACAGCGAGACGTTCCGCATGCTGCTCTCTCATCACTGTTAGCATCCTCACTAATGTAGTCAATACAGCTTGCCCAACCCTACTAAGTTAAAATAAATTAAAACAAGTATATTAAATTGGTATAAAATGTTTTAGATATCGAGTTGCGCACTACGCCCCCTGCCTCTATCTATTATTTTCATTAAGCAATTAATTTAAATATAAAAATTATCTAATTTTAACTCTCTTAGTGGCAACTAAGTTGTTTGCGACATTTGGCTGGTGAATAAAATTATTATTGATTAAATTTAAGTTAATTCACGCAAGACAAATTCAGAAATAATTATAACATTCTGCTGTGTTGCACATATAAGTCTTATGATAGGGATTAGAAATAAATTACCGATCTAAAATTATATACAGTGGAAGAAACGAATTAATACACATATATATAAAATTAAACTACCTAGTTAAAATAAATTAAAATAAGTATATTAAATTGGTATAAAATAGTTTTAGATATCGAGTTGCGCACTACGCCCCCTGCCTCTATTATTATTTTCATTAAGCAACTAATTTAAATATAAAACTTATCTAACTTTAACTCTTTTAGTAGCAACTAAAAGAATTATAACATTTGGCTCGTAAATAAAATTCATTATGATAAATTAAGTTAATTCACGCAAGACAAACTCAGAAATAATTATAGAATTCTGCTGGGTTGCGCATACTAGTCTTCATGATAGGGATTAAAAATAAACTACCGATGTAAAATTATACACAGTGGAAAGAAACGAAATAATACACATATATATAAAATTAAACTATCTACGATAAAATAAACTAAAACAAGTATATTAAATTGAGTATAATTAATGTTTCAGATATCGAGTTGCGCACTACGCCCCCTGCCTCTATTTATTATTTTCATTAAGCGATTAATCTTAAATATAAAACTTATCTAACTTTAACTCTTTTAGTGGCAGCTAAAATAGTTATAACATTTGGCTAGTAAATAAAGTTATTACTGATTAAATTTAGGTTAATTCACGCAAGACAAATTCAGAAATAAATAAAACATTCTGCTGTAATGCGCATATTAGTCTTATGATAGGGATGATAAATAAATCACCTATGTAAAATTATATACAGTGTAATGAATCGAAGTAATACACATATTTATAAAAATTAAACTACCTACGTTAAAATAAACTAAAACAAGTATATTAAATTGGTATAATTAATGTTTTAGATATCGAGTTGCGCACTACGCCCCCTGCCTCTATTTATTATTTTCATTAAGCGATTAATTTAAATATAAAACTTATCTAACTTTAACTCTTTTAGTAGCAACTAAAATAATTATAACATTTGGCTGGTAAATAAAATTATTATTGATTAAATTAAGTTAATTCACGCAAGACAAATCCAGAAATAAATTATAGCACAGCCTGTGTTACGCATATAGGTCTTTATGGGAGAGCTTGGGAACACTGTACCGATGTAAAATTTATACAATAAAAGAATCGATTTTAATCACATATATACATATATGGGTGAATATTTAAACAATCTACGTTAAAATAAACTAAAATAAGTATATTAAATTGGTATAATTAATGTTTATATATCGAGTTGCGCACTACGCCCCCTGCCTCTGTGTGTAATTTTCATTAAGCGATTAATTTAAATATAAAACTTATCTAACTTTAACTCTTTTAGTAGCAACTAAAATAATGATAACATTTGGCTGGTAAATAAAATTATTATTGACTAAATTAGGTTAATTCACGTAAGACAAATACAGAAATAATTATAGCACAGCTCGTGAAACGCATATACGTATTTATGGAATAGATTGGGAACAAAATACTGATGTAAAATTTATACAATAAAAGAATTGATTTTGTGCACACATATATACATGCATATGTAAATAATTAAACTATCTACGTTAAAATAAACTAAAATAGGTATATTAATTGGTAAAACTAATGTTTTAGATTCGAGTTGCGTTCCACGCCCCCTTCCTCTATTAACTATTTTCATTGGGCGATTAATTTAAAAACAATTTAAATATAAAACTTATCTAACTTAAACTTTATTAATAGCAACTAAAATAATTAAAACATTTAGTTTGTAAATAAAATTATTACTGATTAAATTTTGGTTAATTCACGCAAGACAAAGACAGATATAATCATAGCATTCTACTGATGCACATATTAATCTTCATGATAGGAATTAGAAATAAACTATCAACGTAAAATTATATACATTGGAATGAAACAAATTAATACACATATATTTAAAATTAAACTATCTACGATAAAATAAATTAAAACAAGTATATAAATTGGTAAAATTAATGTTTTTAGATATCGAGTTGCGCTCTACGCCTCCTGCCTATAATTGTTATTTCCATTAAATGCCTAATTTAAATATGCTTATCTAACTGAACCCTTTTATTGGTAAATAAAAGAATAATAACATCTGGCTTGTAAATAAAATTACCATAGATTAAATTCGAGTAAATCATGTAAGACGAATACAGAAATAAATATAGCACAGCCTATGTTACGCATATAGGTCTTTATGGGTTAGTTTGGGAACAATGTACTGTTGTAAAATTTATACAATAAAAGAATCGATTTTAATCACATATATACATATATGGGTGAATAATTAAACAATCTACGTTAAAATAAACTAAAATAAGTATATTAAATTGGTATAATTAATATTTTACACTTCAGGTTGCGGTCCTCGCCCCCTGCCTCTATATATTTCATTAAGCGACTAATTTAAATATAAAACTTATCTACTTTAACTCTTTTAGCAGCAACTAAAATAATTATAACATTTGGCTTGTAAATAAATTCATTAATGACTAAACTTAAGTAATTTACGCAGAGCAAACCCAAAAATAATTATAACATTTTGCTGTGAAGCGCATATTAGTCTTTATGACGCCCCCTGCCTCTTTTATTATTTTCACTAAACGACTAATTTAAATATAAAACTTAACTAACTGAACTCCTCTATTAGTAACTAAAAGAATTATAACATTTGGCTCGTAAATAAAATTACTACTTGAGATAAATTATATAAGACAAATAGAGCAATAGTTATACCACAGCCTGGGTTACGCATATAGGCCCTTATGAGAAAGATTGGGAACAATTTACCGATATAAACTTTATACAATAAAATGAATCGGTTTGCTATGCATATGTAGGTGTATATGTGTGTAATTGAACGACCTACGTTAACAAACTAAAATAAACATATTAAACTAGTAAAATTAATGTTTGAGAATTCGAGTATGCGAACCACGCCTCCTGCATCTATTTATTATTTTCATTAAGCGACTAACTCAAATATAAAACTTATCCAACTTTAACTCTCTATTAGCAACTAAAATAATTATAACACTTGGCTCATAAACAAAATTATTATTGATTAAATTAAATAATTCACACAGGACAAAATCAGAAATAATTATAGCATTATGCTGTGATGTGCATATTAGTCTTTATGATATCGATTAGAAATAAAGTACCGATGTAAAATTATATACATTGTAATGTAATGAATTAATACACATATATATAAAATTATACTATCTACGTTAAAATAATCTATAACAAATATATCAAATTGGTAAAATTAGTGTTTTGGATATCGAGTTGCGCACTACGCCCTCTGCCCATATTTATTATTTTCATTGAGCGACTATTTTAGATATAAAACTTATCTAACTGTACTATTATATCAGTAACTAATAGAATTATAACATTTGGCTCGTGAATAAAATTATATGCTGATTAATTTTGAGCTAATTCATGTAAGACAAATACAGAAATAATTATACCACAGTTTGTGCTGCACATATAGGTCTTTCTGAGGTAGTTTGGGAACAAATAAACGATATAAAAATCTACACACTATAATGATGCGATTTGATATACATATATATATAATTAAACTACCTACGTTAAAACAAACTAAAATAAGCTTATTAAATCGGTAAAATTACGCTTTAGATTTCGGACTAACCCCACGCCCCTGCCTACATCTATTAATCTCATAACGCGATTATTTTAACTGTGTAACTTATCAAAATAACCCTCTTACTAGTAACTAAAAGAATTATAACATTTGGTTTGTAAATAAAATTATTACTAATTAAACTTAAATGGTTCCAGGTATGTCAAATTCAGAAAGAAATATAACACATTCCTGTGTTACGCATTTGATCTCTCTGAGGTCTCTCGTAAAACAAAACTAATTAACCTAATATTAGCATAACTCCAAAACAGTATCAAATCAAATTACCAAACACCAATGTACTTAAAATCAAAATGGACTAAAACTTAATGAATTTGAACTGCCTGTCCCCTGTCTGGACCTAAATGAACTGTAGAAAATAACATAATAAAAATACCTAATAAATACGTATAATTCCGATCTTTCAACCAAACGAAACAAAAAATAACTTATTAAACAAAACTAAATCAAATCAAACGCCAAATTAATGATTGTGTTGTGCACTACGCCCGCTGCTTATATTGTAACTCATCTAAAATTATCATTAATTGAAACTCAATAAAACTAAAGTCTCTTCTCTACCTACACTGGACTGTAATGTAACTAAAATTGACATCAATAAGATGGCACAATCACAAAACACTATATACTAACGCTCTCTTGTGCCCCCATGCTTGCGGTCGCGCTCCGTCGTCGGTCGGGTGTCCCCGGCCGCCTCTGCTGGCCTTCCGGGTCCGGGTCGTCGGGGGCGGTTGTGATCATTCTTGGTCACGTTCGCCTTCGGCTGTGGCGGTTCCTGGTGGTTGTGGTGGCGGCCGGGGGCGCTCGGGTGGCGGTGGGTCTGCTCTGCGTGGGGGTACTGATTCCGTTTATTTGGCCCTTACAGCTTTGGTAGCTTTGTATAAGTGCAATTTTTTCTCCAGTCTGTCACATCTTCTCTTCGTTGCCACTCTCAAACACACGTCTCCTGCAGGACTACTTCTTCAAATAAAATACCCCTTTTCCTCTTGCCCCTGTATCCTAAAATCCAACAACACTACACTTTTTCTCACTAAAGTTAAAGTCATACATGAACCTTATTCGTATAAACTTCTCTTATTCTTCTCTTTGTCCCTTCTAATAGAAATTAGTGCTATTGTCCTCAATACTATATCAATACCCTTTCTCTTCACGGTGGTCATACCGAACCCTGCTTCAGATTTACTTAATTCTCCATTTTGTCCTCTCGCCCCTTGTGGGCCTTGCTTGATATGTGAAGTTTACTGGGTTTCTTCACATTTTTGCCCAAATGGGGTCAAGCAACCCTTGTCAAGTCCTCCCAGTAGGCACTCCCCTGGCTTCCAGCTCGTGCTCAAGCCAGGCTCCCCTACAAATTTATTTATTCCAAATTGTTCGGTTTGACCATCTGTGGCTTAGCCATTGTCACTTTCTTTTCCTCCGTGGCTCTGGAAAAGTCAAAAATTTTGGTTAGGTTACGTTACGTTATAAAACTTTCCTATCTACCTATTTTTAAATCTTCTTCGTCTGCTCCCTCTCTGCACTGGCCGGTCGGCTCCTCATTAAACCCTTAATAAATATATACTCACTAGCCAGACAAACTGCTTATTTTTTTAAAAAATTAAATTGAGTAAAATCTGATTCCTTCCAAAACAAATAACTAGAATTAAACTTAAATTCCCTTATCAAATTAAATTCAGCAATCTTCTCTCGCCCGGCCAGTGCAGTTTCTGGGAGTGTGGTGCACTATAGCACCTGCAGCCTATCCTGCCTACTAACCATTACTAACAATACTAACATTAATTGCTAATTCCTTACAGACTACAAAAAATACGTACTATTTATGAGCCCTTCCAAGGGACTAGTTCAAAACATTATGAGCCCTTCTGGGACAATTACACCATACATCTTCCTCTGGGTCCTTTAGTGCTCTCTGAGCGGGAAAGGAGACTCCGCATGCATGCTATCCCAACACTGTTAGCATCCTCACTAATGTAGTCAATACAGCTTGCCCAACCCGTAGTTCTGCTGTAGTATGACCAGCGATTGCAAAAAATTCCGCATGATGTAATTCAGGTTGTAGATTGTTCCTAAACATATTGACAGCATTTCTATATATTCGCAATGACTCCTCAGTCCCTGGTTGTCCATGTGTGAAATTTTCATAGACTCTGTTTAGTGGCTCCATAATTTCATTCGTCATTGCACGCAGTGCAGCGTTAAAAAACTCCCTGCTGTGGAGCCACAGCATCCCCGCCATTGGTGCCGCATTTCCAGAGGCATCATTGAAAAATTGGCCCAGGATTGCGGATTTTTCCCTGTAGGTCCGACCCTGCATCCTCTGGACAAAGGGCCCACCTCTAGGAACTGTCATCAATAGCGAAGGGTAGAACGTGATTACATCTGCGGCACCGTTTCTTCGTGCTTCTCTTACGGCCTCCTCATAACTATGGACTGGAATGTTGCGATCTACCATTCTAAAGCTATTAGTGATATACTCGTATAACTTGTAAAATATAATGGTTAGGGTGAGGATTTTGAAAGTCTTGGATTGATTCTAAGATTGATTCTAATGAAATAGGAAATTTGTTAGGAAATTTAGAACTTTTGTTTATCAAAGGTGGCAGCCTGTGTTTCTTCGAGTTTCTTCGAGAATCTCCGTAATCAGAGAGTAAGAGATCGTGTGTCAATGTCCAGTGTTAAGTGTTTATTGCTTTTGCCGTAATCTGAGTAGAGCGGGAAAGGTCACTTAATAAACCGCCAAGTGTTTTATTATCCTTTAAAGAACTCCTCCCCACTTGTTATTCTTAGTAATCACAGAGGGGTAGATCATGTGTCAAGGTCGGTTAAAGTTTATTGCTTTAGCAACAGGGTGTCATATGAGCTACCACCCACTCCCCACCCTTAATGACAACAATGCGCTAAGTGTTTTATTATTATGTAAACAAAAGCTCCCTCCCCTATCAGAAATGGGTCAGATGTCAAGGTTACTGTTTGATTGTGTGAAAAACAATGTTGTTCTTGATATTAAGAATCAGTTTTGTCAGAACTGTTCACTTTTAATATCTTTTTTATAATTTATTTCTGCCTCGGTTATAAAATTGTTTTTATCATGTTTTAAATCCGATGCGTTTTATAATACACTTGTATAAAGTTACGAATTAAAATTGCAATGCACATTTTGTTGTTTCATAAAATATTTATTGATTATGCAGAGTTAAGTTTACCAACCAACCAATCAACGAAACATTTTTGCAAAGGTTTTTTGGCACAAGGGCCACACAGGCCAAGCTGCACCACAACATATTGTATTTATGTATTTATTTACACCATAACAATAATAAATAGAATAAAATAAAAAAACAGAAAGGAACAAAAAACAAAGAACCGATAACGAAAATATATAACAATTAAAATGTATATAGCAACAAGGTGTATATAGATAATAAATAAATAAACAATTAAATTTGTTTATAAATATTTGTGACTTTTAGAAAGTTCAATAATTTATCAACATTTGGCCTCTGGCCCAAAATCTCTTTAAAACTTGCATTTCCAAAATGCTGCCTACGAATCCGTTCAGAGGCGATGCAATTGCTCAGTATGTGCTTAACACTTACATTACAGTTGCAATACTGACATACAGGCTGGTCATCACCCTTCAAAAGGTATTGATGAGTCAGTCGAGTATGTCCAATTCTCAAACGAGTAAGAATGACCTCAGATCTCCTGTCATAAGGTTTCTTCTGTGTCCAATTTTCTATCACAGGTTTGATCTCGTGTAGTTTATTGTGGACTTGTGCGTTCCACACATTTTGCCATCTCTCCTCTAGTCGTTTTTTAACAACTAGCTTCAAGTCACCTCCTTCAATATGCATTGTATGCTGAGAAGGACTTGCTGACTTTGCAGCTGCGTCAGCTTCTTCATTCCCTCTTATACCTACATGGCCTGGGACCCAACAAAATTTTATAGAGAAATTCCTCGCAAAAAGATGGCAAATCAGCTTACGAATTTTAATCACTATGGAGTGAAAACTAGGTTCATACGAGATCAAAGCCTGAAGTGCACTAACTGAGTCAGTGTAAATCACGCAGCAACGATGACCTTTCCTATTTATATACTTTAGGGCTAAATAAATAGCCTGCAACTCCGCAGTAAAAATGGAAGAATTCGGTGCTATTTGTTCTGCCACGATTTCATCCTGGCAAACAAAGGCTAAGCCAACATAGTCATCCGATTTAGATCCATCGGTGTATATAGGAATTAAATTCCTGTCACGATGTTGAATTTCTGCGAAGTGCTGTCTATAAACGTAGTCTGGGGTGGTTTCTTTTAGAAACTGCTTTAAGCTTAAATCAACGTTTATCACAGGAATTGACCAAGGTGATATATTATCGACCTCGACCTGCGAAATGTTGCTTGTGTCCAGGTCAATCGTGCTGCTTACATTCTCCATTCTTATGTCAAATGTAGGGACACTACTTGGGCGAGCTGCAAATAATCTCCTCAGCTGACTATCTGAACAATCAGCTAAAAGTTTATTTTGAGATCTCTGTTTAATGTAATAAAAAAGAGACAACTGTTCTCTCCTAAGAGATAGTGGAGGCTCATGAGCATCCACATACAAACTTTGTACAGGAGAAGTTCGAAATGCACCAGTGCACAAACGCAATGCTTGATGGTGGATTGGATCCAGCATCCGAAGAGTAGATTCACGTGTAGAGCCATACACAACGCATCCATAGTCCAGCTTAGAGCGAACAAGGGCCCTATAAATCCTGAGCATAGAACATTTGTCTGCTCCCCAGGATGAGCAGCACAATACCTTTAACAGGTTTAAAGCTTTTAAACATCTACTCTTCAAATTGCGCAAGTGTGGTAAGAACGTCAATTTATGGTCAAACACGACACCCAAAAATTTTGCTTCGTTGACCATTGGGATTTTAACCCCATTTAGGTGAATTTCAGGATCCAGGTGCAAACCACGCCTTCGGCAAAAGTGGATGCACGAGGTCTTCTCTACGTTAAAACTGAAACCATTGGTCTTGGACCAATTGTCTATTCGATTTAAGGAGGTTTGCAGTTGTCTCTCAATAAAACCCATGTTACTAGACTGACAGGAAATCTGAAAGTCATCCACATACAGAGAGTGTTTCACACTGGGAGGGAGACAGTTAGTTATACTGTTAATTT
Organism: Centruroides vittatus; assembly: GCF_030686945.1. Classification (NCBI taxonomy): domain Eukaryota; kingdom Metazoa; phylum Arthropoda; class Arachnida; order Scorpiones; family Buthidae; genus Centruroides; species Centruroides vittatus. The sequence continues at coordinate 420,394 of NW_027122289.1, read as the reverse complement.
TTATTAGGAACAGAGTTACACTCAAAATAGAACCTTGAGGGACACCCTCTTCTTGTGTGAAAGGCCTAGACAAAGTGTTGCCCATCCTGACTTGAAATCTTCGATTCTGTAGAAAGTTTTTTATAAAAATTGGCAAATTACCCCGCAATCCGAATTTGTGCAGATCACGGAGTATCCCGTATCGCCAGCAGCGATCATAGGCCTTCTCTATATCAAAAAACACAGACACTAAGTGCTGTCGTCTAACAAACGCTTCGCGAATGGATGTTTCAAGATTTAGTAAATTATCTGTTGTACTTCTGTTCCTACGAAATCCACTCTGATGTAGTGAAAAGTAGTTCTTTTCCTCTAAGAGGAACATCAGGCGTCTGTTTACCATTCTCTCGAAAAGTTTGCACAGACAACTAGTCAAAGAAATTGGTCTGTAATTAGAGGGATTCTTGCGGTCTTTACCTGGTTTGGGTATGGGAATAATAATTGATAGCCTCCAAGAGTCAGGAAAAATATGTTCTGTCCATATTCTGTTAAACAGATTCAGAAGGTTACTAAGGGAATTGTTTGACAGATTTTTAATCATGCTGTAGTGGATTTTATCCGGGCCTACAGCAGTATTCCCCGAGCGAGAGATTGCTGTACATAGTTCTATTCTGCTGAATGGCACATTATATTCCTCATTAGATGGGGAGTGGAAGTTTAGATATTGTTTTTCAGTTTGGACTTTATAAGCCTGAAAATCCCTTGTATACATAATATTGCTGGATGAAGACGAAAATGTTTCACCCAACAAATCAGCAATACCTTTTATGTCACTGATTATTGTGCCATTACTTTCCAGCATGGACAGAGAGTGAGAAGCATATTTTCCATTGATTTTATGGATTTTATCCCAGACTGCTTTTGAGCTGGTGGAAGATGTTATGCTAGAAACATACTTCCTCCAAGAATCCCTTTGGCTTTGCCTTCTTATTTTTCTGGCATTAGCCTTTGCTTTCTTAAAAGCAACCAAATTGTTAGCAGTGGGGTATCTTCTGAAAATCCCCCATGCTTTCTTTTGCTTTTTAAATGCTGCCTCGCAATTCTGATCCCACCATGGTTTCGGATGTTTTGGATATCTGGTTGACGTTTTCCCCATTGTTTTTTCGGCTGCCTGAATAATACTGGAAGTGACAACTTCGACTGCATCATTGATATCAGCAGTATTGACCATTTCCTCAGTGACGTTAGCCAAAGAGGAAAAAGCAGGCCAATCTGCCGTTTCAAGTTTCCAGCGTGGTGGACGGGCTGTTTCACAGCTTTCTCTGCCTTGGTATTTTAGAAATATTGGGAAGTGGTCACTGGAAAGTGGATTAGATCCAACCTCCCATATAAACGCTGAAAACAGATTTGGGGTTGCTAATGATAGATCAATGGCAGTGAATGTTCTTGTTGGGGCGTGGAAGTATGTCACTTCTCCAGTATTAAATAAATATAGTTGGTGATTACCTATGAATCTTTCAATGGCTCTGCCTCGACGGTTGATATCGTGACTGCCCCACATTGGATTGTGGCCATTGAAATCACCAAGTAAAAGGAAAGGAGTTGGCAGCTGTTCAACCAATGCATCCAATTCATCCTCATTGACTCTGACATCTGGTGGCAAGTATATGGAACAAACTGTGACAGTGACGCCCATAGATATTCTGACTGCCACAGCTTGCAGCTCTGTTGTTATTTGTACCGGAAAAGACGGGATGCGGTTTGAAACCAGTACAGCCACACCTCCACTGGCGCGGGTGTGGCTGTCGTCATCTTTACGGTAAAGATCGAATCCTTTTAAAGAAATTCTTTCTCCAGGTTTTAGATGTGTTTCCTGGAGTGCCACGCAGAGAGATGAGGTAGAGTATGTCAGGTGTTTAACGTCAGAGAAGTTGTTGCGGAAACCACGACAGTTCCATTGGATTATTTTATAATCCATTATGTGTTTGAGGTAGCATTCTTTGCGAGGGTATCCCTCTTTAATTTAACAGGGGGTCTCTCTTTTGGAGGTGACTTTGGTTTTGTAACCTCCGAATTAGTCTCTTCATCAGAAAAGTCAGAGAACTCACTCATAGACTGAGTCTCTGATTTTTAGCTGATTTAGAGAGGGCAACTTTTACTTTTTGCTTGTTAAGTGGGTTTTTATTGGCCTTTTTTGAACCCACATTTCTTGTTATTACCCCTGTTTTAGGTAGGGGTGTCTTGGTCTTCTTGCTCTCTTTTTCTGGTGTTTGGGTAGATGGCAGTATTAAACATTTCGCATGGCGAGTAAAGGATTCACTTGGAGAGACAGAGATATCTGTTTGAACTGCACAAGTGTTTGTGGATTTCAAGACAGCAGCATAGGTCTTCTGCTTCAGTGGTGCACTTGAAGTGACCATGCGGCGAGCCTCTGGGTAAGGTACGTTGTTGACTGTTTTCACTCGCTGGATCTCTTTCTCTCTCTGCCATGCAGGGCATTTTCGGGAGTAGGCAGGATGGGCATCCTTGCAGTTCACACAGCATGGGGTAGTTTTACATTCGGTACTCTCGTGACCTTCCGTCCCACACTGTGCGCATACGCTTTTCCCTCGGCAAGATGTTTGTGAATGTCCAAATCGCTGGCATTTAAAGCAACGCAGCGGATTTGGAACATATGGGCGAACTGGGCAGCGTAGATAACCGGCTGTAATAACAGATGGCAAAGTCGGTTTATTAAATGTCAGAATAAGATGTTTTGTAGGAATCAACTTGCCATCCCGACGAATGGAGATGCGTCGGACAGCAGTGACGCCTTGGTCTGAAAGACCGATCTGGATATCTGATTCATCTTCAGACATCAGATCGATCTCAGATATCACACCACGTGATGAATTCAAACTTCCATGTGGTGTGACTGTCACTTCAATTTCTCCTAAATTCTTTGTAGCTAAAAGTTTTGCCGATTGTTGAGGTGAGGCAGTTTCTACAAGTAGGTCCCCTGACCTCAATTTCTGTGTTTTCTTCAGGTGCCCAATGGTTGATTCGAATAACTTCTGGATCAAGAAAGGGGAGCATTTTGACAGAGGTTTTTCTCCAGTAGCATGCACTATCAAGTAGCATGGCTGGCTGGAAATGTTTTCATTTGTATTTTTTGGCATGTCTGGATTTTTTGGGGTTTTAGAATCCATATTTAAGAGTAGATATTCAGCTCCTAGTGACCCCACCCACCATGGGGCCCAACAAGGGGATGCCGTCACATGAGAGGATCCCATAGACCGTCACACCAGGGTTTCCCAGGAGCTATACCCTCACAATGCAGTCGAGAAGAGCACACCTTGTCTGACGTGTCCGCCCGGTCTGCATCGATCGGTTGACTCCAGGCCGAGGTCAAGAATGACTCAACGACCAGCCGATTGACTCAAACGGAGCCTGATTTGAGCCTCCCGTTTATCCGAAGCAGGGGCCAAAGCAGTGTGTTGGGGACGTTATGTTGCCCCTCAACTACCAGGATCCCCTTTTCCGGCATACGGGTCACCACGCACGGCAAACACGTGGGTGGGCGTTCAGATCCCAGGGATGGTAAAGAAAAGTTACTAAACCATCTCTGGGAGGTCCCCTCACCACGGACAGGAACCCACATCGAGGGAAATAGAAGATGTCAGATGTCGGTTCCTAGAATTTCTGACCCTTTGTTCTTCTTTCGAACAATTCTGTACTTTTTCACTCATAGTTCTGCTCTTGAGTTGTGCTGTGGATTACTTTTGTGCTCTTCAGTTTGTGATATTTCTGTGCTCTTGCTTTTGTGTTGCTACTAGTAATCAAGTAATTTACTTATATTATAATAGTTTCGGAGAATAGGTTTCTCGCACGTAATATAAAATAACGGATTTCAGATAATTTATTTTGTTGGCAGAATGTCTTCTGATTCTGATTATGCCCCTGTATCGTCAAGGGGGTCTGAGGAGAGTAGCTGGTCGAGTGGGCCGGGAGATTTGGACGCAAGTGTCCAGGATATGCTGACTACATCAACAAGGAACTGGTCCCCACTAAATGTAGACGATCTGCCTTTGGTTCCTCCGAGTTGTGGGAAACCCTGGCGTGAAGGTGAACGTAGGGAACATGACAGACCCGTTAGAATACTTCCAGTTATTTTTTGATAGATGTTTCGTCCACAATTAAATTTACGAGACTAACAGATTTCAATCCCAATGGCCACAAACTTCAAGGAGTCGGTGGAAACCACTGACTGTAGATGAATTTTTTCTATTTTTATCAATATGCATGTTACAAAATATAATTAGAAAACCCAAGCAGAGGATGTATTGGACGCAAGACACCAAATTACATACCCCATTTTTTGGCAGAGTGCTTTCAAAAAAATAGATTTGCAGACATAAAAAAAATTTACATTTCACGAACAATGACACTTACAACCCAGACACATACCCCAATCCTAAATTACACAAAATTTGGCCGATAATGATATAAAATCATGAAAATTTTGAATTTAGATCTATGCCGGAAAGAGACAGCCATTCATGAGAGTTTGATGTTATACAAGGGTTGTCTCGTGTGGAAACAATACATTCCTCAAAAACGGGCTTGTTTCAAATGTGAAATTTTATAATTTATGAGAGTCCTCATCAGGATACCTTTACAAATTTTTGATTTATACCGGCAAGTCGACTGTGTTATATGAAAAATACAAAAATATGCCAATCAGTTTGCAAATTGTGCTAACTTTAGCCCTTGTCTAACAACGAATCAGCTATTGTCAAACAACAGATAGATTTTACTCTTCCCCACAGTTAGCGGATCACCTCATTATGTGCAATACAGATTTTTACGGAACCGTATGCACGAATAGATGGGAGATTCCGCCAGCAATTCATAGGCAGAAATTGAAAAAAGGGGAGACAATGGCTTATCAGAGAGGTAAACTTATCGTAATGAAATGGCAGTACAAGCGAAGTGTAGCTTTACTGTCTACAGTGCACAATCCTGCCATGGTCACTACAGTAACACATGCTGGTAAGTCTGTTGTAAAGCCACAGGTCATTGTCAACTACAATGACACAATGGGGGTGTTGACCTTTTAGATCAGTGTTCCCAAGCCTTTCTATGTGCTGATGCCCAACCTGAAGCCTTTCTAAAAATTTTTATGCTCCCAACATATATGTTGAACTCTTTTGGAAGGTCTCTCGTTGCCGTGTTCGTTGAAGTTTTTTCTTGGCACTTAATTGTCACACTGTTTTATTGTAACCACGATAAAACACAATCCTTTCATCAAAGTCTCTTGCACTTTCCAGTCATTGCCAAACACGACCTAGAACACCACAAATCACGTCTGCCCACCTCGAGGTCTGGGCAAAGAATGTTTTTTCTCCTCTTTCACCGGCCTCAGGGCCTTGTTCATCTCTTTGTTCTCAGTGGTTCCCAGAATTGTTAATCCCACCCCAAGGGAAAAGGGTTATAAAAGGAAAGTTCTAGAAGGAAAGGGAAACGAAAGAAAATTAAAACTAACTTAAATCAATATTTACAATAAATATGGCGTACAGCAGCTATACAGTTAACTTAAACTCTGGACGAGTTTCGAATTGCCCCCCTTAACAATCAAATTGCCCCCTTGTGGGGCGTGGGCCCACGTTGGGAAACACTGTTTTTAGATCAATATCTCAATGACTATCCAGTGGTGAGAAAAGGTGGAAAGAAGTACAGTCAAACCTGTTTTTTATGCGGGGGATAGGGACCGCATTAAAAAAAAACGCATTAAAAAAAATCTCACGAAACTTCACGAATGGCTGTAAATAATAGTTTTCGCAACACAATTAAAAAAATAATTTTTTTATGCGGTCAACAGGGACCGCATAAAAAAAGTCTCACATAGAAAATAACTCAAAACCGTACGAAATAGAATTTATTGACAACAGATGTCAGCACTTGACTGCATCGTCTGGTCTATCGTCTGTTTTACATATTTTTGTCCAGGTGGTGTTTTGTTGACTTAAAAAGTAAATTATTTCATTTTTCGCATATTCATGCAATAATATTACTATAATAAGTGCATTTATGCTATAATAAGTTTATTTAGCTATAATAAGTCAACGTAAGACATGACGAATCGCACGAGACTAGTCGCCAACTATACCGCACAAATTAAAAATTCGCATTAAAAAAATCGCACAAATAAAAATCGCACATAAAAAGAGCGCATAAAAACAGGTTTGACTGTATTATAAAAAAAATATTTTTTCATTTAGTTGATTTTTGTCTGATAAATGCTTTTGTAATTTATAAAACAAATGGTGGCCAAAAAAGAAACTTATCTTTTAGATTGACTCTTATTGACCGACTGGTAGTACAAGCGTATCACAAGGTAGTACAAGAACATATCACACCAAAACGAAAGTAGCACATCAAGGTCAGCCGAGAACAATAGGTCCGCTAAGACTAATGGAAAGACATTTCCCGGACTTCGTTCCACCGGAGCTGAGAAAAAAGCAGCTCCCACTAGGTACTGCGCTGTATGTTGTAAAAAATGTGATAGTACAGGGCAAAAAAAAGAAAAGAAACAAGGGTTTTCTGCAAGGAATGCAATGTTGCATTATGCGCAGTGCCTTGTTTTAAAATATATCACACACAGCCAAATTTTTATTTTTTATATAATAGTTTTTTCTCTAAGTCTTACATATGAAATTATATATTGCATTTTATTCCATTTATTTTTGATTTATTCATGTATATAGATATAAAAATGTATTGCATTTTATTCAATTTATTTCTCATTTATTCTGATATATACAAAACATTAGGCAAATGAGCCTTTGAATTCACACGAAGGAAACACGAACACTAATAACACACAATAACAACGAGGGAAAAATTTCCGATGAAATAGTGGAAATGTTCAACATATCAGCCTGCTCTGTGCAAAGAATTGTGAAATTGTACCGAGACACTAGTTCCGTGTCCCAGGGTAAGGCGAGAGGCCGAGAAAGACACACTACCGAAGAAGAGGACGCTCAGCTGCAGGCTTGCAGCCAAGCGAACCCATTCAAGTCGGCAGAAACTCTTTTCACAGAGTTGAATTTAGATGTATCTACAACTACAGAAAAAAGAACGTATGTAACATTTGTAGTATAATACTCAAACGTCCTTCAAAATATATTTCTATCGATATAATGAACCGCCAGGAATACAATTTTATTAACTAGTTCTTGCGTATACAGAAATGTAAGAAACAGGATAATATATATATTTCATTAATAGGTTGCAACAATTCAACTTGTTTGGGAGGAGGGCAGCCCAAAAACAATCATTAATGGTAGCCAATCAGTTCGATCGTCTGGGGTTCGCCCAGCAATACAAAAATTGGACAAGAAGGGACTGGTCATCCGTAGTGTTTTCTGATGAAAAAGTGTTCTTGTCAGATTCCTGCGGAAGCAAGTACGCTGACCACAAGGTACACGGCACAACACAGAATACGTGTGGCGAACCCAAAAAAAGTGGTCGCTTCTCGTTAAATGAGTTTTTAAATTTAGTGTTTTTGTGTATTTATGTCATTAACTCTTTGAACATGACAACACATCGGCATGTTCATTTCATAAATCACAACTTTATTCACGTTTTCTGTTTACAGCTGTTTGGGGATGGATGACTGCCGCAGGTCCCGGGGAAGTTGGTTCGTATAGACGGTAACCTCACCGCCGTGCAATATATGGAGATACTTGAAGAGGTATTGTTGCTGATGGTGAGGGCAGTCTATAGAGAACTTCCATTCTATTTCGTCCACAACCACTCCACGGTACACACCACCGGAGTTGTAAAGGACTGGATCCAGGAACATCCAGAAATTATTGACATGGGATGGCCAGGGAAAGGGGCAGATCTAAACCCCATCAAGCATGTTTGGGCTCGGCTCTCTGATGGCCTCATTCAGGCAACAACTCCCAGCGCACTCTGGGAAATTGTCAGAGGTCGCCGAGAGGACCTTTGTGGGGACAAACTATGTGACGAACTTGTGGCAAGTATGCCCTCAAGACAATGAGGTCGTGGACAGAGTCGGCATGTGGACGAGTTACTGACCCTCTCCCCACCATCTGCTATGTTCATTTATTGCAAATGTCAAGAAGACACCCATTTACAATAAATAAAAACTGGTAAGACAGTTTTTATTTTTGTTATTAAAGTTTAGAAATGACTATTTACATTTATTAATCTGTGTTTTTTTCTAAGAAGTCATAAAAACATTGCACAATTAAACGTTATAGTTATTATAACTGTACTTGACATTAATGTACATTGCTGGCAGATTGGTTGCTGAGATATATTTGTTATCTATGATTCACGATTCTGATATAGTTCAGTGATGATTCACAGCCAATAGTTGTATGCAGGGTGTGACCAACAAGAATGCCCAATCAAGCAAGTAGAACAAGGTGTGGCTAACACCTTTTAACAAATCATATTCAAGGAAATTTTCGATTGTTTTATTGGATAATAACAAACCAATATATGTCTTGTTTTGTCTCTGAACTTGCAAAACTTAATCAGTAAGCAATAAAGTGGTGAGATTGCAAAAAGGGGAGGAGAAATCAAATTCAGATGCAATGTATCGCTCTTGGTGATACATTGCATCTCAATTACATGGCAATAATGCGATGTATCATGTTTAATTATACCATGTAAAATATTTATATTTATTTTATTTCAAAACACCATCAGGTTGTTTACAATAGTTTAACCCCTTCATTAGAAGGCTTCTTTTGAAATCATGCCCAGAAAAATGTATAGCTTTTGATTATTGAAATAAATATTCATTAAAAATTTAAAAAAAGTGTGTATATTTATTTTGTTTTAATATGTTGAAAATGGTTCCTGAATGACATCTTTCCCGAATAAACAACTTTACAGAGGCAACGTTATGCCTGCAATGATGGCTTTTCTGTATAAATTCTACATAATGCTAGGAAAGCTGCCATTCGTAGATTAGGTCGCATTAGCTTAAAAAACTAATTAAAAACATATAAAAAGGAAATTAAATGATATAAAAATAGTTTTTACATAAGTAGTATAGAATTAAACAAATAAAGTATAATGTGATATGTGCATATTTATAAATTATAAAAAGGCAAATTCGAATATAATATGAATATAAATACAATACAAAGTTAGAAAATGTCGAGTACAACAGCTTTGAAGCAAAAAAGGAACCGATTCACATCACTAGGATCCACCAGATCAATGTTCGGCAGGACCTATCAACGACGACATGTTTTGATGGCAAGCTACCATAATGGGTCCACCCAATAGTCCCTACGAAGAAGGTGTCTTCTTTCTCGAGATTCGTTTTTCCAACGATTACCCATTTAAACCTCCTGAAATAGAATTTCAAACCAGAATTTATCATCCAAGTATCGGCAGAGTAGGTCGCATCTGTTTGGATATCTTAAGAAACAAATAGTCTCCAGCGCTGACCATTTGTAAATTTCTACTTTCTATATGTTCGCTTCTATGTGATCCGAATACCGAAGATCCATTAGAACTTTACATTGCCGAATTATACGAGAGAGAGATAGAGAACAATACAACGAAAATGCAAAAGAATGGACTGAGATACGCAATATAACATTGAATATTATTTTCCGAAAAGTTTCAGTCGTCGTTTTCATTCGATTTTTCTTCATGTTACAAGATCACTCCTAAAATGCAGAAAAATTCAACGTAAATCTGGCCAATCTCTATCAGAACATGTCTATTTTTGCAAGATAATTATTATAACCTGAATAAATGAGTCAAAATTTTTTGCATAAACAAGTAAAACAGCAAGGCCGTATTTCGGACAAGACTGTGTCTCGAGACTCACTACTAAGCAAGACCATTTCGACGCTCACGGCAGGTTTCGTTCTCATTCTCCAATCATGTTTGGTATCACTGGTTTCGAACGCGATCATTCCAACTTCGCTGGCCACAGCCACGACAACGAGGTCTTCCACGACGCATTTTCATTGAAATTAACCTATCGAATGTTGAGATTTCTTTCCGTCGCGTGACGCCCTGAATTGAATTTTAGTCAATGCGAAAATTTTCCATTTTTGAAAAAAAATAATGTTGGCTATTGTATCGTTCACAATTATTTTTTTATTTTGCACAAACAAAATTTATTAATATATATATATATAAATAAATGTAAAAAGAAAAAATAATTCTATTTCGAAAGTTAGTTTTAATATAAAATTATAACGACGCGCCATCTAGTTTCAAAAAGTTCCAATGATGAAACGAGATATCTCCGGTCAATCGGTCGAGGTTAGCACGTGGCGACCAGAGATATGTGGGGAATAACACGGGACAGGTAAATGGTTTTTTTTTCAAAGATTCGTTTGTCAAAATTCGATTTAGTAACATTTGCTTTTCGAACTTCCCAACGCACGTGTTTGTCAAAAATTAATTTCACAATATTCGTATTGCCAACTTACCAACCAGCTACGCCTGCACAAATCTCACATTATTATTTAATTTCGCATTAAATTTTGTCTTTGCATTAAATTTGCTTAAGAATGCAGACAAAATTTATCTATTTTAACCCTTAATTACAAAATCTTATAATTATTGCAAATCATATCACAAACCATCTTTCTCACTTTTATAGCAAATTTTAATAAATGAACTAATGTTTTCAGCAATCTTAAATAGCCTTCCTCAGGTTTAACATAATTTCAAACGTCAATTAGAACATAAGATTTGAAACTTCGCGTTCCGCTTGTGAGATATGACGACTCTTTTCCTTTGGGAAAATAAAGGGGATAAAGTTAATTCTCCCAACGTCAGGAAAGTCCAGGGACTAATAAATATGTGCAGAACATGGTATAGACGGACAAAAACACCTCTTTACCATTTAACCCATTTATTGTAAAAATATGCTTACAATATAGCTAAAGTTGTCTTTGTTTCTCGTCTTAAGTTCATAGTGGCTGTAGTAAAATCTGGAGCAATGTTCAGTGAACGATCCGGAAAGGAAAGTTCATTTGATTTCTGTTTGATGTCTAGCACTAATGTAAATCACCTGTGTTTTTCCTGAGTTAGAAAAGTCCTCCTTTTGAAAGGCAACTGTTAATTTGTGGAAGGAAAAGGTAGCAGCAGCAGCGAAATAGTGGAGATAAAGTGGGGAGAAAAGGCAAATGACTGGAGGTGATTGGTGGCGATGGCTATGGAAGAGATGACTCTCAACAGCCTCGTGTCTTTGAGACACCAGCTTTTATCACCATCCTGTCCCTCGATTGTTCCCTGGATTGGTTTCGGACCGTCACCCACGTTTTATGATGGGGATCTAATGTGTGAAAGCCCGAATATAATAATAACGAGATTCGATTTAAATTCTTTATTTTTTGCCAACCGATTTTCGAAAGTTAGGGTTAAATCAAACACAGAAACAAAAAACGGAAAAACACCCGACAAATTTTCTCATAAAATTTAATCATAAACCTTCGTTCCCATGGTAATACTTCCTTGTAGAAGATGAGTTAACTGTTGAAAAATAATTATATCATGTAATTCACTATTGGTCAAAAAGGACTTCCACCCTTGACGTGCATCGTGAAATCTCGAACCCAAGATCCCGAAATAAAAGAAAAACGAACGATGACGCAAAGGAGAGAAAAAGTTTCGACAACTGTCAAGTGAGTGTGTGTGTGTGTGCCGTGGATTATCGTCTCCCACCATTGAAGCCGTCCATCCCATCCATCCAAATCCTTCGATTTGAACTTCAGTCAATTTGACTCTTATGTTCAAACGAACTCTCATTTTTTTGGACTTTGTCAACAAATCTCAGGATTACTAAGGTATTTATCCTACTCGCAATGTTTTGTAAACTTTCTCTCTCCAATCAATCGAGACGCGGTTTAATAATTTGATTCAATGACATAAATAATACTTCCAATTATGTTAATTGATGTATTTCATATCGATCCCAAAATAAACGGGTACTTTTATTTAACTATAGAAGAGTGTGCGTTTCTTCCTCCATTATCATCATCCGGCATTCCACGATTCTGAAAATAACGCGTATCTATCCGCGAGAAATTTGATAGATTGGTGTCAGTTCCTGACGTAAACAGGATCCTACGATCCTCATCCGTAAATAAACATTGACCGCTCGATCCCTAGTCATCCTTACAACAAACGAGGTCGGACCTCAAGGTCTTGTACTGTTAAGAGGTAGAGAAGATAAAAATCATCTTCCATCTCCTACCCTCGGTTAACCTCACATAATGGATTCTCCAATTTACTTACGTCAATCAAATAATCGGAGTCACAGAAGTATTCATTGTCTTTTCATTTTCAAACAATGGAAAATCCAACTCCAATCCAAATGATCGATCTTGAGAGCTGAACTGTCTTGACTATTTCTCAAGTTTCTATAAAAAGAATTTTGTTCATTCCTTTTTTCATCTAATAATTTAATTATTTTACGTTTTTCTATTTTAGTGAGACTTGTATTCCTATGACATCGTAGTATTACGAAAATTAAAATTCTTAAAATGTATAGAATTTAAATAAAATAAATACACTCAAACCTGTTTTTGTGCAGTGGATAGGGACCGCATAAAAGAAAACGCATAAAAAAATGCACGAAATAAAAAACAGTTTTCACAACACAAAAAGTTTTTTTTATGCGGTGAATAGAGACTGCATAAAAAAAGTCTCACGTAGAAAATAACTCTGAATTGCTTTTTTAACTCCTTGGGCCTTTTTCTGCAATCCCTAATGGGAAAAAATCCTGTAAGAATTTTATTTTTTATATTAATTAATTATTTCCACTTAAATACAAATCTAACATTTAAAAAATTTGCCGGGAAATAATTCCCGCGAAATAAACACCCTCCCAAAAAGTGGTTTTACAGAAAATCTATATAAAAAGTTAAAAGTAACCCTTAAAAAGATTTTATTTTATAAACATAGCTGCAGGAAGAATTATTCTTTCATTCAACAAGGCATGAAATTTCACACCTACAGTCTACATTTAACACAATATTTCTGATTTTTATGATATTAAAATATGAGGGGACCAAAAAAAGGTAAGAGAAAAAAATTTTACTGAATAAAAAATAAAAAAAACTTGCTGATGTCATAGAAAACATCTAATAGAGTTTTAAAAAATTTTACAGAAGTCAATTATGTTCCAATTTGATTGAAATTTTCATATACCGCACAAAAACAGGTTTGAGTGTACAGAAATAATCATCAAACGAAATTACAATTATATGTTAATAAAATATAGAGGTTCAGGGGATAGAATCGTAACTACAAATCTCTTTCTTTTGCAACATAACTATAAAAACTGTTTTGTTGTTTCGCACAAAAGATAATCAAATCTATTTTAATTTTTTAGTAATTTAATTAATTTTTTAAAAATTTACCAGCTTTTTAAATTTATAATTAATTATAAGCAAGTTAACATTGGTTAAACTATCGGATTACCTAGTTGATTTTCAAAACGATAACTACAGTATATCTATTACAAGTATGACGACTAAATTTGCCAAAATCAGTGGATATTTGTTACCCAACATCATTTCTGTTAAACTAATTATTAAACTATGTATCAAAGTTGCAGAAATTAACGGGAGAGGGGGGAAAAATACGCTTGCAGTACAGTTTTTTCAAGGAAAGTTGTAACAACAACATATGTAAAAAACTACTAGTCGGCACCAGCGTTTTACTGTAAATGTCAGATAGCTATTTATAATTTTTTACGTTGTATAGTAATGTTTTAAACGTAAAAAACAATTAAATTACGAATTTTTACTGATCTATTTAACTATTTTGAAGTGAACAATCTAATAAATTACGATTTCAAGTTTCAAAAGTTTGTAAACTAATTTTTAATTAGTTATTTTTTATTCTAATTAACAAATTCATTTTTTTTTATAAATCGCTGAATAATTAAAATTTAAACTTAATTAAACACTATTACATAATAGTAGTTTATCCTGTTATTAATCCACAACTGTAAAATTATATGGCTTCAGAATGGTGAAAAGAGCCATTTCAGATTCAAAACGGATTCTGGTCTATTTTCTTATTAAAGATTGCAGCATTACTTCTTGCCGCCCGCAGATGGCTATGCTTAGTCAGCCATTTTCAGCAAATGAAATCAACAAGGCAGTTAAGGAGACAAATTCCCTGACGTTTTGACAGTTTTCGACAAATTCCCTGACTTTCCATGACTTTTTCCAAAACTAATGAAAACCCCTGACTTTCCAGGTGCGTAGGAACCCTGTAAATATGGCTCATAGACATAATGAAGAGGATATTTGTCAATTTATTAACAAAGAATTAGACAAATATAGTGATGATGATACGGATATAATTGATGAGAGTGATAGCAATTACCTTTTAGGCTCATCTGGAAGTGGAAAAGTACAGGTAAGCCATATAATTTTATTTTCTTTGTAGATATATAGTTTATAAAGTATGTGATATTATATTTTCATATTATTAGATCAAGAGTCAGATTTGTGTATGTATAGCAGTCTAAGTTTGATCCCCTCTACATCTCCTTTACCATCACATCCACAAAAAAATAGAATGCCAGCAATTGCTGGCATTCTATTTTTATGTTCTATTTCATTTTAAAGAGCCTTAACTGAAGAGGACTATTGAAAATAGTCGAAAACGTTCTTATTTTATTAAATTAGTTTGTTGCTGGAAATACTAAGGTGTTTGATTTCATTTTTACGTTTATATTCAGTCTATGCAAATGAGGAAAAAAAGTTTACATAATAGGATAAAGTCATTATCTGACATTCACATACGTCTGAGGTGAGAGTTGAGAATTCTTGGGGACGCACAGAAGTTAAAGAACAGGAAGAGTGATTATTAAAACATTGTGCTCAGCAGGGCACCAATACAAGAATAATGGCTAAAGCCTTGATCACAAGGTGAGTGTGTCAAAACAAGAACAAGACTAGAGCAAATAAAAAGGTCACCTTTTACACTAAACTAACATCCAATAGAATTACTGGAATGTCACGCTATACTTGTAACATGAAAAAGTAGTCAGGCAATTTTACAGATAATTCAAGTGCAGTAACTTTTTACTGTTTGTCATTTTACTGGGTGTCCTCATTCGGCAAACAGAAGGAAGTTTCCTTTTACAAAATTTATAGATAAAATCTCTATCAAAATTACAACATTTTATAGTACATTTGTTAAATAAAATAATCTCCCAACTCTAGATTCTCACATTAACAAAAAACTGCTCATATTTTTGCAGACATCTGTAACCTACTGAATTCTAACAAATACAGGGTTTTCCATTAAGGGCACTCAAACTTCAAATTTAAATAAAACAAGTTGTATATGAGATATCATTAATTTTATTTTTTTACTTGAAAGGGTATTCGATTGCATTATGTATGGAATATAGTATTGGCCAAATGGCCGCTGCAAGTTTACTGGGTGGCACGTATCTGAAGGTCCAATTTTCGATTACTCAACTGAATAAATCGGGCTTGATACTATTGATGACATTGGCTATGTTGACTTTTAAGGCATCAATCAGTCTGTGGAATATTTGCATAGACCCATGATTAATACAGCCCCACAAGAAAAAGTCTAATGGCATTAAATCACACGATCTAGGTGGCCAGTTGACATTGCTGAAATGCAAGATAACCATGCCATCAAATTTGTTGTGCAGAAGATCCATTGTTGCATGCGCTGTGTGGTAGGTAGCACCATCTTGTTGGAACCACATGTCATTGAGAACCATATCTTCCAATTTAGGCCACAAAAAAATTGGTTATCACCGACCTGTACCGGTACCAGTACCCGTACCCTCACCGGTGACAGTTATGGCAATGCCAGCTTCATTTTAGTAGTAGTATGGGCCAATGATACTGCTGAACCAAAATCCACACCAAACTGACTTTTTCTGGATGCATTTCTAACTGATGGGTCTCATGTGGATTGTTATCTCCCCAAATGTGACGATTTTGCCTGTGACATAGACATCCAAAAATGGGCCTCGTTGCTGAAGATGATTTTCTGTCCGAAATCGGGGTCCACTTCCAACTGCACCAGAGTCCAGAATACTTGATGGTGGTCATTTACCTTCAGTTCCTGGGTCAATTGAATTTTGTAGGGTGAAAGCGCAAGTCCTGATGCAAAATTCGCCAAGTTGAAATCTGTGAAAGGCAAAGTTCTTGGGCGCGATGAGGAATTGACTGCCGCAGGTTATCCTGCACACACTCATTCACTGCAGGAATGTTTTCTGCAGACCTCACGTTTCAACGATATATGGGTGTTGTTAGATTGGTTACTGAACCTTGATTCGAATTTGTCCACCAAACAACGAATAGTCAACTAAACAGGATGATTGTGTGCACCATAAAAATCACATGGCCAGGGCCGGATTTACCAATCCAGGGGCCCTGGGCACAAATTCGGTGGGGGTTCCCCTTAAAGAGTAGGCAAATTTGATGATTTAGAAAATTTACACAAAATACTGTACTTTCAACTAGATTTCAACTAAAAGTTGTAAATTTCATTTAAAAATAAGATTATTGTAAACATACATATATTTTATTGTGTAAAACTAATTATTTTAATTTAATTGAAAAATACCTATGTAAAATTTTAACCGAAATTTTCCGATGTTTCATAAGTTTTTCCCGGGTTTGGTTTTCTTTGCCTGTGGCCCTCACGATCAGGCCACACTAGGCTGTCGCAGTAATAGGAAAAAAATTATGTTTAAACATAGTTTTGTGGGGGCCCTGGGCACTGGCCCAAAATATCCCTATGTAAATCCGGCCCTGCACATGGCACACAGAATGTAGCTTGAACTGAACACTCATTTTGATAGTAAAGTTTAATGATTTGCACGCATTGCTCAACACTAATTTTCCATGATGATTTGCCCAACATTAATTACTATAACCTCCAAATTTGAAAACTGTAGCTTCACTAACATGGTAGCTACAGTTTGTATTAGCAAATATGCATCACATAGTTAAGAACGTTCTTGAATTACGTCAATTATATGAACATATAAATATAATCACACTAACAGAAAGAATAAACAACAATAACGGAAGGAAAATCCACCAATCCTGGAGAAGCCATATAGAAGGGGGAGGGAAGTAAAAGCATAAAAGGAGAGATTTAAAACGAATTTGTAAATAAAGTTTAAGTAAGAAAGAATAATTCAGAATGTAAGTAGTTAATGTGATGAAATTTCAATCATGATTAATTTATAATGTATAAAAATAGGTATCCGTTTCAAATTATTATATGGTTAATATGGTTTACAAGTATATTTGAATATTTAAAGAAGTACAGAAATACAGAAAATGTAAGAATTTTATTATTTTATTGTCAGTGTAATAATGTGTATATTTTTAATTTTATAATTGTAACAAAAAAAATTTTAATTGTTGATTTGTAGAAAGTGCTATTTGAATGCCTGCTGAGGAGGGACAAACAAGTCCGAAACACAAGCTTAAAGTGTATGTGTACAGGTGAAATAAATAAAAAATATTGTTTCTGACCAGTAAGACTAGTTGTCTGCATCCATAATTTTCCAGTATAATAAAGTCCTGTTAATTGATAAATGTACTTAGTATACAAAGATAAATTTAAACGTTCTTGAATGTTTACCTAACAAAGATTTAAACAGATGCAAAAATGTATGGTAGCTATATACTGTCAAAGTCCAAGCGCTGCTAGTGGAAAATCCTTTACAATTGAAAGAGGACAGACACTTGTCCAAAATGCATAACGTCATCATAATAAATCTGTCTTTACCCACTTCTGTGCAATTACTCTGAAAACATCAATAATGTGTGATAAGTCCTCCACAGAGCCAAAATTTTAGCATTCATAGATTCATTCACATTAAAAAATAGTTTTAATACATTTTCTTATTTTATTTTAAGTAATTTATCATTCCTTTCAAAGAGAATTTATTTTATCCTATATTCCAACTATAATTAACTATATTCCAGAATTTCCCTAAATCTGACACAAGTCATTTCTTGAAATCCTGAACATAAGCAAAACCATTTATCAATATCACACCTTCCTTGCACCTTCCAGCAATACTTCATTAAAAACATAAAAAGTGTGATATTGATGAATGTTAAGGTAAGTTCCAGCTTTAAAAGATACATTGAATAAGCAAAAAACTGAGATATGAAAAACTAATGAGAAATAATAATATGCTGGAAATACTTCCATCTATGTAAAATAAATGCAGATTTAATTTATAAGAATAATGATTAAAACAATAAATTTCAAAATGCAATAAAACGTAAGCAATTATTATACAATGCATCTATTCAAGAAACAACTGAACTTATCATGCAGTTTTCTCCATAATTTTTACTATATTAGCAATAATTCTTACACAAAAATTATAGTAAATTGAAAAACTACAATACTAAAAAAAATATCAAAAACAGAAAAAAAAGCAACAAACTTCTAAAAGCTAAATAGACTTAATAAAACAATCCTGAACATTTAAACACTAAAAAGTACATATCGTATTTTACGGACTATAAGACGCACTTTTTTCTTCGAAAAATTGCCTCCAAAATTCAGGTGAGTCTTATAGTCCGTAAAATACGGTAAATATTTTACTGTCCGACAAGATCAACTTGTCATTGGGCATCGCCAACTAAAAGTCAAAACATGTTGTCCCTGGAAATTAACTTTTGTCTAAATCTAGAAACTATTGAATCTTTTTTCCAGTTCTGTTTCTTCTATTATCTCATGCAATTTTCTCAAATTCGGCAATTTGTGAACCAGTCCAAATGAATGGTAAACCTTCGGGCACTTCCAGAAATTTACTTTTTGCTAATAAATTGTCGACCAATTCTAATCTTGGTTAAATTTCTCGCAATTGCTTATTACCTCAGAAAGGTTAGAAAGCAGAAAAATTACTTGAATTCTCTGACTTTGCAGAATATCAGAATTCAATTCTGTTTTTATTTTATTTTTTGCAACTAATTTATTAACTCATAGAAAAAATAGATAATCTCTCTTCATCAACTATACCATTTTTAAATTCTAGGCAGAGCATTGGTCTAGTTTCTACATTTCAAACATTTTACATTCGTATTTTTTGTGTAAGAGACTAGGAATCCAAGCATTATCTGTGGTTAATCTAAAACGTTAGGTAATTGTTATGTATTTGTCAAGCACAATGAGCTTTATATCTGTCTGTGTGGTATTACACCAAAAATCAATTTTTGAAGAGGCAATAAGCTCTGTATTACAAAAATGTGTACTTAATTAAACTAAAAAGAAAAGATGCCCAATGGTGAATTACATGATGATTTTTTACAACAAAATTACTTACCTTTTTGATCCTGGAAGAAACTGCATTCAGAAGATAATTCTTGCCAAGTTCCCATTAACTGAGAGAAACTGTTAATGGGAAGTACACGCTTTGATGACAAATCTCTCAAATCCAATTTGCCAAATTAATCAAGCTATTTTTAAACTAAGTAAATGATTGGTTTCTGATTAATTTGACTACAAGTAAGCTAATACATCACCATATCATATTAATTTAAATATTAATTTATTATGATCATTAAACTTAGAAATTTCTGGGGGAAAAAAAAATGAATTGGCACCGAGTGAAACTTGATTTAGTAATCAATAAGTTATTAAATTGGGTTCCAAGTTCATGTTTTTATACAAACATCTCTTTTGTAAGAAAGATTAATATTTCAAACAGTATGTCATTTTCTCTGACTAGGAGGTACTATGGTACTACAAACTGTACAATGGTAATAAACCAATCAGGGATCCTGTTGATGGTCACTAGCATGCAACTCACAGTCCCAACTAAAACATCATCTCAGTCACATTACCATCTGAAATACATTTCAAAACAAATTCAGAACATATGGCATTACAACAGTAATTCCGTGACTAAAATTGGTCACGCAGTCCCAGTAACAAATTGCTAACTATCGAAAAATCTGATTGCAGGTATCAGATTTCAAAGTATATTAGAACTAGAAACTCTGATGCAACCCTATGTACTTTGAAAAACCACACTAAATCTATCCAGATCTTTCAAGTAAATTTGAACGTATCTGAAAATTAACCCATCAGAATAAAAGTAGAATGAGAATATTAAATGAAATCTAAAACTTACCACTTAGTCTACTATAAATAAGGAGCCTGATAAATTAGTCCAATTCTCAAAATATGTATTTCAGTGGCTTGTTCTCACTGAGTGAAAAATATGTCATTCACAGATACAGCTAGAAAGAAAAAAAGATAAAACTCTTGATATACACAGCTATTTTGCCATTTCACAGCATCTTCAGAATATATTCAGGAAATTTATTACAAACATGTACTGTACTATAATACTGAAAAAGCATGTATCTTGTCTTCTTCATTTGTGTAAATGTGATAGACAAGGAGGAAGAATTCTGGAGGAAGAATTCATCCTTCTTGTCTATCCAAAATGAGTAAAAATTATCTCAGATAAGAGAATCTCTTTGTGAAATTATAAAGTATGGAATATAAATTTAAATGCTATACAATATATTACAAATTTCTTTTAAATTTTCCTATTTAAAACTTAATACTTGCAAAAATAATAATAAATCAGTCAATAAACTTTATTGTATAAGGATTAATATCATATTACATGGGGGAAAATATACGTGATACTGGTTATAACAGCATTAGTTAAAAAGTTCATACGTTAATAAAGAGAGAAAAATAAGACTATCTAAAAAGTTTTGAAAATTATACAAATTGTCTTAAAATTACTACTAGATATGGTCTTATTACAATAAAATCCCTACTTAATCTTAATAAATTTCTCACACAGTCAACTTTAACAGTCGTATGCAAATGAGGGGGGATCACCTTGTGACCCCAGCTCATATTTTTGTTTATATTTTACACAAATATTAATTTTGAAATTTGAAGTTTTTTTTACTTTTATCCCCTCTGGTTTGTGAATACTTTGGAGTATATTTGACAAAAATTCAGTAATTATAGTGGTTCCTATAAAAAATATCTGGTGCTTTGCAATGGATTGTTGCTCCTGTATGAATATTATATTATTTTGATTTGAGGAATTGTAATCCTGACTATAGTAGTAACTATAAAGTGTATTTAGTGTATTTATTAAGTGAGAAACTGGAGATTATTCATTATTATAATTCAACAAAGCAGGTGTTGATACACTTGACAAATGTATTACAAATATAGCTGTCTTCGCAAGACAAGAAGATGGCTAATGGCAGTGTTTTTTAATTTGATTGATATAGTCGCTTATAATTCATATGTGCTTTATTGCCAGGCAAATGAAACCTGGCCAAGAAATATCTAAAATGGGAATTGGGTCAAAAAGTTTTTTGAGAGTCTAGGCAAATTATTATGCCAGATCAACATGAAATACAGAACTGAACATTTCCAAGGTTTACATATCAGTTCAGTATCATAAAGTATTTGGCTTTAAATGCAATCAAGTGGGAGCAATTTCAAGAGGGACAGTTCAAATGGAACCAAAAGGAAGAGCAACAAGGAATGCTACTAAAAGTATTTCTAAAAAGGGAGATGCTTACTATGTCCAAGATCAGAAGACAGAAAATATGTGAAATCTTGTACAAAGGGCATGAAATACATTTGCCCTAGACATACCTTGAAAGAGGAACACTGTATTGTTAGAATGTGCACCGAATGCAATTAATTTAAATTTATAATAATTATTTTCAACAATAAAAACTGTCTTGAGTTCTAAAAGTTGAGTTATTTTAAAAATCCAAAGTTACAGAAAGAAACATATAAATAAAGAAATATCAGTTTGATGTCAACTTTAACCCCCCCTCATCCATAATGCATACTTATTTAGAGTTGGGGTTAATGACCCCTCTCATCTGGGTTTTCACAGTACACTTTTAGCATCCAGATGAGACTATATTTGTTAACTATTTATTTCTTAATTTACCATTTAACGATGTGTAGATAATCTAAAATAATAATGTACCATTCATAGTTTTAACTTCATTTATATCTTGTGCCAAGTATATCCAACATGTACCGTATAGTTTTTGTTCAGTAGATGTTGATAATTATCATTTTTCAATAGCAATATAAAAGAATCAAATTCAACATCAAACAAATTATTATACACAACCTTAATATCATTAATGCCCTATTGTCCTTGGTGATTATTTTGAAAGGCAATGCCTGGATTATACATTCACACAAATAAAACTTTTTGGCCTGTATGTTTCACACTTATTTTTGGTACAAATGCAACTTACTTTTTAGTTCACCCTCATATAAATTTAAAAGTAGTATTAGTTAAAATTTCTGAAACAAATTAAATAACAAAGTATAATTATAACTAAAACAATCAGAATGATCATGAAAAAACACTTTCCTCAAAAGGATAACTATCCTAAAAAAAAAAAATGTATCTGAAGTTGCCATAAACTACTCAATTAAATGGCTATGATCTTGAAATCCATGAGATCTGGATTAATTGGTAGCTCATATTTTCACCAAATTCAAACAGCTCTGTAGAAAATCCATATCCAAACTATAAAAAACTTGGCCAACTCAATGCTTAATAGAATTAGTTTGCAATTTCTGATATAACATTTTAAACAAATCTGATGATAACAGATCAATCTCTTTTTTTAAAAAAGTTAAACATTCGTATAAAATGAACATGATCTAAATCTATTTAAAAGATTTATATCTATTCCATTTTATAAGATTTATATCATGTCCATTTTATAAGAATGTTTAACTTTTTTTTATAGTTTTTACAGTATAGATTTAGGTAACCGGTAAATAGCTCCCTGCTGGATGACCAGATTATAATGATCAAATGAAAAATGTATACATCATAAAAATTTAATGAAGGCCTCGATATATACAGCTATCTTGCCATTCCACAGTACCTTCGATAGATAAATATTGGGCAAGTTTGTTGCATAGCACTTTTGCATCACTGCTGTAAGCGTTAGATTCTTGCCTACAACATTTATGTAAATGTTTCGGCTCGTCACACCTGTGTCCCGGATTGACTAAATGAGCCGAATCTTCTATGTCGACAAAATCCGTCGGACAGTATGTAGTGCTGCTTTCGATTAATAAAAAATTACATAGTACAACGGAAGCAGGAACAATCTTCGGCAAGATTACAATTTCATGTAAATTCAGAGATCGTAAAAATATTCTAAAATGTGATGCTAAAATACCAAATGCATTTTTAACATGACGTCGAGTTCGACTCAAACGATATTTAAAAATACACTCTGCGTGACAGAAATTAGATTTACGAGGGTACGGTCTCGTTATATTTCTTCATAAGGGTAATGCTTCGTCTGCCACAATGTAATAGGGAAAAGTTATGTCAGAGTTTGGCAAATTTGCATCTTTGGGAAGTCTTTGGCATCATAAATTGTCCGATTTATTATTTTTTTACCAAATGTACACTTCTGAAAAACTCCTCCATTACTCTTACTTCCATTATGTCCAAAATAAACATATATGAATTTGTAATGACCAAATTTCAGAAAATCCATAGCAGTACAAGATGTGTAGAAAAATACAAATGTCTCATCATTCCATCAAATATTTTACCTAAAATGACCTGTAAAACAAAAGAATAATTCCAAAAAATTTCTTTTTTGGACAATTTGGAAACTTACATTTAAATCGTACAATAATTTTATTGCAACATTTATTTATTTTGTAATTGTAATTATTCTCTCGTAATGTTTAAAATGTATAGGAAAACCTCTAATCCAAAAATCAGTCTATGTCAAACTGGATTACCAATCCTGGCAAACATCTCATAAAATATAACATATTTTTCCACTTCTAGAGTTGAACGTCGTTTCGCAGAACTTGCCGTCGTCTCTCCCGAGGCATCGACCCATCTGTCCGGTTCTGCAATTCCTCTCAGGGCATCGCCCAACAAACTATCTTTAGCGTAACCAAATGAGCGAACCAAAACCAACCATTTTCATTCAAAACGAGTTGCCTTCGGTCCACCTGGCTGGCCACGCCAAAGCTTCCTTAACAAGAACATATGCGGGGCCGCAATTTTTCAAACAAACCTGCCGGACCTGGCAGGAACATCCGTGCCTCAAAGAGTGGAAACAACTCTACAACTCTGAGTGGATGGGACCGGCGCGGCACAAAGCATCTCAAAACCTCAGAATTGAGACCACGATTTTGACGCAGGGCGGGCCAACAAATGCCATTCACACTCGTACACAGTCGAAACGTGACAGAGGAATGTAACGCACCTCGTAGATTTTGACTGGAAAAGCCAAATTATCGGATCAAACTGTTGGCAAAATTTTATGCTTAAACAAATCAAAGAGAGTAAACTGCGAACTCCGACCAGGCATCTTTTGCTCTCCGTAAACGTAAGACTCCCCCATACAAAACCACACTTTTATATGCGACCCTTTGCGAGATGTTCTCCACCAAAGATGGGTTTTTACCACGCATCGGTGCACATGAAAAGCGAAAAGCACGAAGATCCTCTCTGCGCGTACTCGCATGCTTCGGCGCTGGTGTAGTCGCAAGCTTCGGTGCTTCGATTCCGGCAATTCTAGAACTGAAGCACCCACGATAGGGAGGGCCATCCCCAAGACCCGTAAAACTATAACTGTGGAAAAATCCACAAACAGTCAAAGCCGCCGTAGTCGCACGGACTAAATAAGTAAATGCGATAGTCTTAGTAGAGAGATGCAACCGACATGGTGCGCCACCCGATTTTAGAGGTCGCATCTGGCGAAGGGTCAGCAGCGGAGATACAATTCCTTCAAGTTTTTTGCTCCCGCCAGTACAGTCTTCGGCTCCGATAAGAACCTAACCATCTCATTCGGAGACACAACTGTACCAATACGCTTCAGTGCTTTCCACTTCCCCGACCTTCCAGACTTTTCCACCTTCGAAAATGCTGCAGACTAAAAACCGAATCGACTGGTCGAAACATCACGGTCCGTTCGTTAGTCGACCGATACTATGTCGTGCCGGCTTGGTTACTGCTGCCAGAGGGTACATTCGTTAAGTCGAACGAGTGAAACGTGTTAGTAACGAGTCGTTCGAGTAGTAGTAGTCTCGCTCAGTGTGCATGCTCCGTGGTGATGATGTTTCGAACTTACGAAGGAAAGAGTTAGTTTACTTCGTTAACCCGTCATCACGCGCCTAGTGTCGATTTGGCACTAATTGATTTTTAATTAGTTCGTGTAAAAATTCTAATTGTCCGAAAAATCTGAAAAAATTATTATTACCTGTCTAATTTTTCTTTAATTTTACAATGCGCTATTCATTTTTTGCTTAAAGCGTTCCATTATTTTTAATTAATTATTGGTGTTAAATCGGCACTATGGCGCACGTTATCTCGGATTTCAATTTTCAAATTTCCCACCAGTCATTGTTACTAAAAATAGCCGCAGCGGCGGCGCGTGCACTTTTTTTGTTTATAATCACATTATTTCAAAGTGAATTACTTCTAATAAACTGGAATTTGACCGGAAATAATTTAATTTCTTAAATGGTATTTTTTAATTATTTTATAAAGTTTTATGACATCATCACAACATTTCCCTGAGTGGAAGAACACAATTAGAAAGTTAACACTATATGAACGTACTCATTTTTTATATCACCTATTTTTCTGTTTTTTTTTTATTTTCTGGGTTAGGCATAACGAGTTGCTTTCACAGACTTGCAAACAGGACCTTTTGGATAGAGTATCCAACAAATAAACGACATTTATTGATATATATATCAATAAAAGTTGTTCATTTGTTGAATACTGCATCCAAAAGGTCCTGTCTGCTAATTCAGTGAAAGCAACCTTTTATGCCTAACCTAGAAAATAAAAAGTTAACTTTTTTGCACATGCTAATTATAATTCATGCAATACAAGATGTACATAAAATTTTAGCATTGTATAATGTAAAATGTATAAACAAATAATAGAAATGAATAATATTTAAAATGTAGAAATAAATAATATAATTTTTTTTGTATTACCAATTTAATGCTGTTTATCTTAATTATTATTTATATAAATCTTGTATTAAAAGTAGAATAGATGTAAAAAACATTTTGGTATTGTATAAACATTTTTTTTCTACATATTTTTGTTCTGTTTTTTATTTTTTAAATACAGTCAGTAATTAATATATATTATTCCTATATAAATTTATTAATTATAATAAACATACACTATTTAATATTACATTAAAATAACACTCTCTAAGTAACATCTGAAATGAAGAAGTAATTGAATCGAGTTCCACCGCCATCTTAACTAACACGCGACAGTAATTAATTGATTCTGAGCGCGTTGTGTTGCATCAATTTAAATAATTTATAAAAGTTAAAATTATAAATATGTTTAGAAAATAATTGACTATATCTGTTCGCAATAGTATTGTAAAACATACTGTACTTATAGTTTAGCATTTCTGATAACTTTTAATAAATATGTGAATTTTCGTATATTTTATATGTAAAAATCTAAGAAAAAAACAAAAATGTGTAAAACAATAAAAAAAAAATATCTGCAACTTCATAACACACATAAATATGAGAATCCATCAAAAAAAAATTGTTAGTGATAATTAAAATCGAGGAAAAAAATAAAACTTTGAAGGTAAGGTAAATTCTGTGGTAAAATGCTGAGGTAAGCGATCACGTGACGCCCGCCTCCCCATCTTCTGTAACCAAAACGGACAAGGTTGAAATAATAGCCTAATCACCAGTAGAAGTAAAAACAAACATCGGCGCGTGCTAGACCAATAAACTTGAACGGGAGCGAAGATGAAACAGACACTTTGTAATTTATGCTAATTACCTTCTAATATTAAAAAATTAAAAATCAATAAATTATGATGAAATTAAAACTTTTTTCACTGAATTCGATTACAAACATATTAATAAACTGGATTAAAGTAAAAATACCCGGTTTTCGACGCTAAATTTTTATTAATTTCTTAAATTGGTGCCGAATTGACCGAGGGTGCGTGATTTCTATTTGACTGAGCACGCGCGTGACGACGGGTTAAAAAAATGGCGCCCGACGATATCGATGTTTCTAAATCTACTCGTGTTTAAATTGTGAATTAAAAGGTGAAATGATTGAAATAACTGCCCACCCGAAGCAATCTAAGGAAAATATTTCGGATAAGGCTGCACTAGCAACATTCATATCTTCAATTTTTAGAAACAGTCATTTAGTTACAAACGAATCGTTCGAAAAGTCTAACGAAACAAAAATAACGATCACGTCATTCTCGTTAAATTCATTTGAATTAACGAACGTACCCAGAGATTAAAGATAAAATTCAAGTCAATACTCACCTTCGAACCGTCCACCTGTGGCTACCACCGACACGCCAGCATTCTCGTTTTAAAAACCGAAAGCCAGTGGCGGGAACACTGTTTCCATTTCGTGGCCAGTGTTGCCATCTCTGTTTCTTCAAAAAAAAGAAGAAATACGGGCTCGAAAAACACTAAAATAAACAGAATTTTTACGTCGTCAAAACCGTTTTAAAAACGACAAAAAATAACGCCCCGAATTAAATTAAATTAAAATATTACTTGCCATGCATCAAAAATATCGGCCTAGTTTCGAAGTGGATTTTATTTCATTCAATATTATTTACAAAAAAACGAAAAGTAAATCGAGGTGACGAAAATAATTGTTATTGGTGGCCGAGCAAACGAAACGAAACCGAACGCCGGTTTTCTTTAACTCTTTTTGTCCTGTGGGCACTAACAAAGCCTGTTTTGGAAAGCCCATTATGGGTTCGGCCAGGCATACAAAAGAAAAAAAAAAAAAAAAAAAGGCGGCCGGGTGGTGAGGAACGAGGCCCGACGTATCCGGACGGACCACTCCGCGCAAAAATTCCTGGGGATTTTTCCACCGTCCGGATTCGATCCTGGGTCCTCCAGAGCAGTAGGCTACCACTTTGACAGCTCGGCAATCCGGCCGTCTGCCGAACGCCGGTAGTCGGTGGCGGGTTGGCGCCCGGCCACGAAAAGTTTTTAGGGTTTTCTTGGCGTTTGTAACACCTAAACGGAGAGCGGTTTTCCCATAGAAAGTCCTCCCGGGAGACGTTTTCCTCGGCGGATCGCTCACACCGTCTTGTTGCCGTAATTGGATAAACCAAACGGAAAAAAAAAACGAAAATTCGGTTAGCCTAGATCAGTGGTTCCCAACCAGTGGTCCGCAAGAGTTAAAATATGGTCCGCGAAAGATTTAAAACTTTTATTCATTTTAAATTATTCCCACATTGATACAAACTGAATTTGATTTTTACTAAAAATGTTATGTTTTCTATTATAATAGTACTGTTAAAGCATGTTACTCTTGAGTTTAACAATTACTTATGTTAAAAGTTTTGATTAAAGTTTATTTTTCTTAAACCTTTGGATGATTTTTTTTAAAATTTATATTTCTAACATCTTGCAGGAACTAAAACAAAAAAGTTCAAACGTCTAGGTGTTTACGTAAGTCGTAAAAATTGGATGCGGGCTGTATTCGATATTATTCCGTGAACGAAAATTTGTTGTAATTTAAAAATAGGCTCTAACAAAGGTTCTTTAGTTGCAGGGCCTTTACGACTTACGTAAACACTTAGACGTTTGAACTTTTCTGTTTTAGTCCCTGCAAGATGTTAGAAATATAAATTTTAAAAAAATCATCGAGACCGCGTGCCCAATATAAAACCTTACTGGTTTAGATCGTACCGACGCGTAGATTTTGACAAAGGGAAAGAAATAATGAAATGCCTCTGTTTTTAAGCATTCAGCACTTATCGGAAAACATTTTTAATAAGTGATACTTACCAATATTAAATATTATTATGAGACAGCCGGATGGCCGAGCGGTCAAGGTGGCAGCCTCCCGCTCTGGGGACCCGGGGTCGAATAATCCCCAGGTATTTTTCGGGGAGTGGTCCGTTCGGATATGTCGGGCCCCGTCCCTCACCACCCGGTCGCCCCATTGTGGGCCTGGCCGAACCCATGATGGGCTTCCAAAAGAGGCCCTCTTAGTGCCCACAGGGCGGACAGCAGTTTATCAAAATATTATTTAAAATATATTACTAATAATATATATATTATTATGAGACAACGAGGGGTGGATTCGTAATACAGTAATTAATATAAACACTAAAATAGTGTAGTTCAGATTACGAGCTAATCTAGATGCATTCGTTAAGCACTTACTATTCAGAGCTGTTTTTTAAAGTCTTTCCGTTCTGTGAGCACTATGAGGGCCTTTTTAAAATATAACTTTGCAAAGAAACGTACATAAAAATAACATTGAATACTCTTTACTTTTTAAATCTTAAACAATTCACTTAGATAGCTCTCTGCCAGTGGTTAAAGAAATAGAATTGTTGGAAGTGTTATACGTGTGTAGCATCCACCAGCTAAATCGGGTGAGGTTAGTGCTTCGTAAACCGCATGCGCCAATGCCCTCTGGCTGCTTTACACCATTCAGTTATTTTCGCTGCAGAGCTGTCTCGTAAGCGCTTCCATTCCGCCACTGATATTCGAATATACAATAGCAATCTTATCGTTTTTTTTCACATGTAGTATAGAAATTCGTAATAAGGTACATAATGCGGTTATAATAAAATATTAATTTTAATTAATTCAAACTACGTTAAAATATGAAAATTTCGTTTGTGAAAAATAAAAAAATAATTGCGAACGATACAATAACCACCATTATTTTTTTCAAAAACGGGAAATTTTCGTACGTATTGACAAAAATACAACCTGGACGTCATGCAACAGAGAGAAATTTCAACATTCGATAGGTTAATTTCAATGAAAATACATCGTGGAAGACCTCGTGGTCGTGGCTGTAGCCGGCGAAGTTTGAATGATCGCGCTCCAAACCAAAGATGATTGGAGAATGAGAACGAGAGCGGGTCTCGTGAGCGTCGAAGTGATCCCGCTTAGTAGTGAGTCTCCGAGTAATAGTCTTGTCCCAAATACAGCTTTGCCGTTTTACTTGTTTATGCAAAAAATTTTGACTCATTTATTCAGGTTATAATAATTATCTTGCAAAAATAGACGTGTTCTGATAGAGATTGGCCAGATTTACGTTGAATTTTTCTGCATTTTAGGAGTGATCTTGTAACAACAAGAAAAATCGAATGAAAACGACGAATGAAACTTTTCGAGAAATAATTTTCAATGTTATATTGCGTATCTCTCAGTCCATTCTTTTGCATTTTCGTTGTATTGTTCTCTATCTCTCTCTCGTATAATTCGGCAATGTAAAGTTCTAATGGATCTTCGGTATTCGGATCACATAGAAGCGAACGTATAGAAAGTAGTAATTTACAAATGGTCAGCGCTGGAGACCATTTGTTTCTTAAGATATCCAAACAGATGCGACCAACTCTACTGATATTTGGATGATAAATTCTGGTTTGAAATTTTATTTCAGGAGATTTAAATGGGTAATCGTTGGAAAAACGATTCTCGAGAAAGAAGACACCTTCTTCGTAGGGACTTCTTTGGATGGACCCATTATGGTAGTTTGTCATCTAAACATGTCGTTGATAGGTCCTGCCGAACATTGATCTGGTGGATCCCTAATGATGTGAATTAGTTCCTTCTTCGCTTCAAAGCTGTTGTACTCGACATTTTCAAACTCTTGTTACTTGTAATCTGAATAGATGTTAAAACAATGAACAATTATTTAATTATCAAACAATCAGCCAATTGTTTCTGTTAGTAACAATGTTTATTGTATAAATTTCTTTGAATAAACACTATACATAAAACAATTAAGTAATTTTTCGGCGTGGAAAGCATTATCGTATTTTACATTAATTTTTTAATTTCTATATAAATAAGTGTTTCGCTTAGCGAGTGTTTCGCATTACGAGTACGACACTGGAACGAATTATGCTTGTTAAGCGAGGTTCCACTGTATATATATATATATATATATATATTAATGTTTAAAAATATAAATATATTTGTCTTTTAAAAATTATTAATAAAAATATAGGTATAGTATTTTTTTTAAATCAAAAATGTTAAAAATTTAGCGATATAATTTATTGATATTTTATGCGAAATTTAATAGAAAATATCAAGTACTTATTAGTGATAATTTAGACGTTTTATTAAGTGAACCATCGATGAAAATGAGCTAGAAATAATCTATTTTTCCGACTGCACTTCGTCGGATAGTATAATATGTCATTAGAGGTTGCGGCCGAAGATATGAAAACTTCTTTCATATCTAAAACGTGAACATCGAAACCAAATGTAATATAATCGTTGGATATGGACCTATGATGAGAGACGGCTATAGTTGCTGTTTTAATCTTCATGAACATCGAATAATATTCACTCTGACATCATTTAATACATTCGAAAAAACAGATTTGCAAAGTTTTGCGCCATCTTGTAAGCCTAGAAGATTGACAATGGCGTTTGGAACGTCGTTGAAACCATGCTCGACGTACCAAACGCCATTGTCAAGCTTCTAGGCTTACAAGATGTCGGCGCTCAACGTTCGACATTCACGTTTTAGAGATGAAAATTTCGGCTTGAAACCTCTATTTTATAATCAATTTCTAAACAGATTAGTAGTATCAGAGTCGGTAGATTAACTGGTCTTTCGACTCATAGTTCAAACTTAGCTAGAGCCAATTTTTGCCGCTAGTTGGCGCCACTGTTGGCAGAAGAGCCTTGTTCTTGCTTTGGATATACAGAACTCAGTGATTTCGACCTATAATAATTGTTTTTTTTAGCTACATAAAAATGCCAACGTGCTTTGTGCCAGGATGCAAGGCAGGATATAAGTCATCGAACGAGAAGAGACATTTCTTCCGTGTTCCTAGCGATAAGATTGAGAAGTGGATGCGATGCATTTCACGAGACGACAAGAAGCTAACAAGTAAATGTTATGTTTGTGACGTACATTTTGCGAGTAGATTTATTTTAAAAACCTACTCCCATGTTATAAATGGAGAGAAAGTAGAAATTCCACGAGATCGCTGGGCATTAACGTCAGATGCATATCCATCAAACTTCCCTAATTGTCCTAAGTACATTAGTAAGTCTGTACCTCAAAAACGATCAACGCGATATCTCACAAGAAATGAAGAACCATCTACGAAGAGATACCGAAAAGTCAATACCAAATGTAAATATTTATATGTTTTTTATGTAATCTTAATCCTTAGTGAGCCATGTAACTTTTTGCCCTTGCCTGAGTTGCAGTGGGTCTCTCGGACCCTGTGTTTTAATATAAATTTTTCGATTGGAAGCTTAAGACATCTAGTCTAAGTAAAATCAAATAAAAAAACGTTCTAATCTCATGTTGATCGGGCCGAAAAGTTGGAAAAATATAAATTTTTTCAGTATTTTTAAGGAACATTTTATATTTAAAAAATGCTAACTAAAGATTGAGCTGGGTTTGTGAGACCCACTGTGATTCACTGAGGGCTATCTCTCTGTGGCCTAACTTTTCTTATAACTACTTTAAGATTAATTGTCTGATTTTTTTAATATTTTTTAATCAATCATTAGATTTGCATGATACACACTCTCAAGTAACAACTGTAGAAAATGAAATAGAAGAACCCTCCACATCTGAAGCAGCAACTACACAGCATCCTGAGCTGTTATATGTCAATAAAATCTCTGCTTTGCAGTCTGAATTGTTAAAAGTCAAAGAGGGTTTGTATCGGTGCAGAAAGCAAAAGATGATCTATAAGAAGAAACTGAAAACTCTTCAAACAGAAAATCTCAAGCTTCATCAAGAAAATGCTGAACTTAAAATAAAACAGTTGTCAGCTGATAAACTTGATTCCTTACCACCGAGACAGAAACTTGTAATAGAGCACATGCTGAAAGCATGCCATATAAAAAGCAAAAAGGGTATGAGATATGACATTAATTGGTTACTTGACTGTTTGCTTTTAAAAATTAGGTCACCATCTGTCTATGAATTTTTGAGAAATAATGATTACTTGCCTTTACCTTGTCAGTCTACACTGCATCAATATATCAGAGGCATTAATGCCAAATTTGGATTTGATGAAGATCTTTTTGTTATTTTAAAGTCAAAATTGGAGACTATTCCACAAACAGAATGCCAGGAAGTTTTAATTTTTGATGAAATTACACTTCAAAAACATATAGAACTTTCAAAAGCTACTGGTGAAATGATTGGACTTGTTGATTGTGGTGATAATTCTGTGTTGCCACAGAGTGAATTTACAGCAAGTGATCATGGCCTAGTGTTTATGTTCAGACCTCACTTTGCTAGTTGGGTACAATGTATTGGCACATTCTGTTCAAAAAGCTCTGTCCCAGGTTCTACTGTTGCAAAACTTATTTTGCAAGCAATTATTCATTTAGAGCAGTGTGGTATAATAGTCAATGCAATAGTTTGTGATGGTGCCAGCACAAACAAAGCAGCTTTAAAAGCTTTAGGAATTTGTGCAGACACAAATAATGTACAATGCTCATTTACAAATCCTGCTGCAGATAGACAAGTACTGGCAATTATTGATGTACCACATATTTTAAAATGTATGCGAAACAATCTTTTGAAAAGTAGATACTTTCAGGTAAAACTAAGAAAATAAAGTGTTTTCACCTAATTTATAATATAAGCCATTGCATTATTCTTCATTTTTACTTTTAGTTTCCTGAAGGAAGGGTTGAATTACAGCATTTTAAAGCAGTTGTTGATGAAGATTCCAAATTACCAAAGGGATTAAAGGCATGTCCCAAAGTAACTGAAATACATGTTAATCCCAATAACTTCCAGAGAATGAGTGTATTGCTGGCAGCTCAAGTAACACTTTTTTTTTTTTACTTATATAATCTGATTTGATAAGAATACTTTTATTTATCTCATTTCTTTATAGATATTTAGTAATACTTTTGCTGATGCTATGCTGTTTTATAAACAGTGTGAGGTTGCTAGCCTAAAGAATGCAGATGTTACAATAAGTTTCATACGTCGCATCAATGCTCTTTTTGATGCTTTAAATGCAGATTGCCACAGGATGGAATCAGACATGATTCAAATGATCTCAAGGTAATAGTAATGATTCACTAGGAAAAACTATAAATGTTTTAATAAACAACTTTTTTAAAATAGGTTATTGAAGAATCTCTAGAATGGTTAAATAGATGGGAAACATTCAGATTATAGATTGAAAGCAGTGATCAAAAGGGATTTTTGAGCCACCAGACAGCAGAAAATCTACGCTTGACGCTAACTAGTATCTCAGCACTCATTAAACAATTGCTTCCAAACTCATATTATATCTTGACAGCTCACTTTAATCAGGACCCATTAGAGGTAAAACTGATTTAGTGTAATGATTATATAATCTTGTATTAAACTCTTAACTTATGTTTTCTTTTCAATTAGCGTTTCTTTGGAATGATAAGACAAGGAAGTGGAAGCAATTCTCATCCCACAACAGTACAGTTCTTATACCTGTATAGACTGATGACTGTGTACAGTTTGGTTCGTCCTCCCAAACGAGCATCAGTTCAAACTGATCCTGGATCTTCCCTTGTTACTTTAAAAAATCTTCTTCAGAGTCATAAAAAACCATTTAAGGAAGTTCAAGAACAATTGGAAGAACATTTACAAAATTTGCTTTGTAATCCAAGCCTGCCCTGTGGAGATCCTACTGATAATGAATTATTAGATCACAATTATTGTGCACCAGAAACATTTAAGTTTATTTTACATTATTTAGGAGGTTACATTGTTCGTCATCTGCTGCCATCACTTGGTTGTGATGAATGCAAAAATATATTAACAGCAAAACCTGAAGATGCTGCACCAGAGAAGACATTTACATTCATCAAATCTCGAGGAGGTTTGTTATATCCAAGCTATAAGCTTTGCCAATTGATGTACTGGGCAGAAAGCAAAGTATGTGAACAATTAACAAACCCAAACATGAATGTTTATTTTTCAATAATGGATATTATATTAAATCAGTGTTCTGTTACATTGATGATAGGATGCCACAATGCTGGTCACAAGTCCTACTTGACCTCCAGATTTTTGCACTTTTTTGTTACCTGTCGATTGCATTTTTTCACGCGAACGATTAATCAATCATTTATTTCATCAATTGAAAGTAAAAAACAGAAAAATTTCTCACTTAAAGTAAATTTTAATAGCGCAAATAATAATAATTATTATTATAATTATAATTATGTGTAATATAATTTGTTTGTATGTATAATAAATTTTTAACGTATAATAAATTGGCATAATAGCACAATTTAATAATTGTACTATTATTTCAGTTTTGTTCCTTGTCATTTATTTAACTGAATATCAATCTTTATTAAATAAACATTTCTCAGCGATGGAAGGTGTTTAATGTTTTATAAGTGTCATTTATTTATCCATAAACCTGGTTTTGGGTTTAAATAAAAGCCTTTTCATTCTTATAATAAAATTCATAGAAAATTATGAAATCGAACTCGAAGGTTATATAACTTTCAATTAAAAAAAAATATTCGACCTCACTGCGAATCGATCTAGCGCTCTTGTAGTGATTGCAATGCCCCTGGTGGTAACATTTGTCTCTAGTTGATTTTAGCTACTAGCGAAGATAGGTAGTCGAAAGACCAGTTAATCTACCGACTCTGGTAGTATTAAGGAAAGTTTGATCTGATTTGATTTTGATTTAATGATTTAAATAATATAAGACAATATACTGTAATAACTTTAAAAACCTATAATAAAATTTATGTTTTTATTAATGTGCTCAAACAGTGTTTAAATTATTTTACAACCCCATTAATATATCATATCAAGAGTGTTTTTTTTACATGAGAAACGGATTAATCATTTTTACAATACTTCTTGTGGGAAAGGTTGGTTTGGTATATACGTCCTATTCGGTATAAGTCCAAACATCAGGAACGGATTAAAATCGTATACCGAGGTTCCACTGTATTTGAAATTATAAAAGGAATTCTGTGGCTCGAACTCGAAGAAACGCGCAGTTTACTGAACACACCGTTCGTACCTGTACATAACATGAAATCTATACCGTGACCTGGAACTAAGGAACCAGCTCCACAGGGAACTGGTGCTGACCTTGTGCTTCTAGACCTTAATAGGATCGAATAATCGAAGACGCCATCTATGGAGACAGAGAACAGTAGTATTAATTATATATATGAAAAAAATTAATACGAAATTAGAAAAAAAAAGAGCAGAACTAGGTCCAACTGTATTGGAAGGGTACCGACACGCCGCCTATTCACAGACGCTATCCCACTACTGCACGACGCGAGAGCTTTTGCCTGCTGCGTTTCCGCCCTGGGCCGATTCGCTCCTCCTTAGACAACCTGGTTACCCCCGACTCCCCGAGGGCCACCATATCGACGTCGCTCTTAGTGCGGACATCCGATCGACATAGAACAACGTGAAGGTCTTCTCCCATCCTCAAGCCGTCCTCTAGTTCTGGCCTCCGAGTAGCTGGATTACAGGAACACGCCACCGCTCCCGGCCGACAGTATCGCTTGGAAACTTCTATAAGTACCTAGCTTCCACTTTTTTCTTTCTCCCCTTTCGTTTTCTAGTTGAAAATTAATTTATTCAATTTTCTGGAACGGATGGATCGACGATGCTTCTTGTTTTCTCGTATCCGATTTTTTTAATTAATCGAATTTAGTTACTGCTAGCGATGAGAGATGGCGCTGCGTACTATCTTGTCACGCGCTAACTTTACTTGTTTTCCTCAGATCGATAGATTCCTGTGTCTACAAAGCTTGTGACACCAATTTAGCCATTTTTTCTGTATTCTGCCCCATAGCGACGAAATCAAACTTACTTCATACAAAATCAAGTATTTCAAATTTTAGTCATAGTTATCGCTTTTTTTATGTGCGATTTTTATTTGTGCGATTTTTTTAATGCGAATTTTTAATTTGTGCGGTATAGTTGGCGACTAGTCTCGTGCGATTCGTCATGTCTCACGTTGACTTATTATAGCTAAATAAACTTATTATAGCATAAATGCACTTATTATAGTAATATTATTGCATGAATATGCGAAAAATGAAATAATTTACTTTTTAAGTCAACAAAACACCACCTGGACAAAAATATGTAAAACAGACGATAGACCAGACGATGCAGTCAAGTGCTGACATCTGTTGTCAATAAATTCTATTTCGTACGGTTTTGAGTTATTTTCTATGTGAGACTTTTTTTTATGCGGTCCCTGTTGACCGCATAAAAAAATTATTTTTTTAATTGTGTTGCGAAAACTATTATTTACAGCCATTCGTGAAGTTTCGTGAGATTTTTTTTAATGCGTTTTTTTTAATGCGGTCCCTATCCCCCGCATAAAAACAGGTTTGACTGTATTTTAAATTTTAGCTCATAGAAAAATTAATAACTTTTAAAGTTTTGTATTTATGTTTTACGTTTGTTTATAAGTTGGCCAATAAATCACGAAAAAATTTGAAATTAATTTATTCAATTAAAGAACTATAATCAAGGTGTCAATGGTAACATCTTATAGCTAATAAACTTTATGATTCAATTTAGATAATTATTATCACTTTAATTTACGCAATCATTTGGCTTTGGTGCTGAAAATAATAAAAATAACATTTAAAAAATTACATAAATGATTCTTATATAGAATTTACGCTAATTTTAGCTGACCTTGTGGTGAGTTTTCGTGAATTCTTTTGACAAAATTCGCCGATTTCGATCAAACTTGCTGTCAAATGTTGGGCAAAACTTTGCAAATCTGTTTTTTCGAATGTATTAAATGATGTCAGAGTGAATATTATTTGATGTTCTTGAAGATTAAAACAGCAACTATAGCCGTCTCTCGTCATAGGTCCGTATCCCACGATTATATTACATTTGGAATTAATCTAAATATAACGAAATTTTAACTTAAAAAAAAATAAGCAAATCGCCACTTCTATCATTCATAAATTCACATGCTTAATGCAGAGATGTCTCCTATATATATTTTAACTCTTTCTCCTTCTAAGAGAACCTTTCTAGTAGCAAGCCCTTTATGGATTTTACCACGCCCACGACAAGGTGGACAACAAGGAATAGGACCCAACATATCCAGACAAATTACCCACGAAAAACTCTTGGGATTTTTAGACCAGTTACGATTTGATCGCAGATTCCAGAGTGGCAGGCTGTCACCTTAACCAATTGGCCATCCAACCACGATATTATGGTTAGAAATTGTAAATTTTTAAATGAAATCGTATTGAAAAGTTGAGTTCTTATATTCATTTTCTGGCAAAGAATTCAAATTTTTTGTTTATTTTTTTAAATTGTGTAAGTTTTAAATTCGGTTCCATTAAAAAACACGATATTATAAGATCTTTAGCAGAAAATAAGTATGATTTTAACTTATTTTCAGTTTGAAATATATATATAACAGGGGTGGGCAAGCAAGAGTTCAGTGGGAGCCGAAATGTAGGTTTTGCAAAATGCATGGGAGCCGCAGTTCTGTACTGTCCTGGCGGATAGTAATGGTAAGGCGCGCGATTTTATTATATAATATAAATATAATGTAAAACAAATATTGAATTTTTTTTAATAAACATATTTTCACAAAATTATAAAAATAAAATTGTAAAAATAATAATAAAAAACAGAAATTAACACTTTCAGCAAGAGCCGCATGTAACTCAAAAAGCCGCATTTGTCCATGCCTGATATACAGTAGAGCATCGATTATCCGACTCAATTGGGGATTGGGGTTGGTCGGATAACTGAAAAGTCGGATAACCGAAAAGTATGAAAAAATACATTATTAGTATAGTGTATTAGGCCTGGTTTAAATACTAGCCTCCCTTTCATGGTCGAGCCAGTGCTGCCAGCTAAAACATGCAAAAATTTAACAAAAATAATATTAAAGTAGCCAAAACATAACCAAATATTGTAGCGCCACATCACTAGCGGACATTTGAATTTGGCGACTAGAATGCGGTCGGTTAATCGGGGGTCGAATAATCGATGCTCTACTGTATATATTATATGTAATAATGATGCTCTACTGTATATATTATATGTATTATATTTGTATATATATATACAAATTGAAATGTATATTTATGTAAGTAAAATATCTGTTCATAAGATATATTAATTAACAGTCTATTTAAAAATGTAGATATATTCTATGTATATGTGATATATATATATATACAGTATATACCGTATTTTACGGACTATAAGACGCACTTTTTTCTTCGAAAAATTGCCTCCAAAATTCAGGTGCGTCTTATAGTCCGTAAAATACGGTAATATAATTATATATTTTACAAACTTTAGAAAATAAACACTAAGTATAATTATTCTTCATTAAATTTTGGTTATGTAGCACAAAACAGACCTACAAAAATCTTCTAAAGATACTGTTTATAATTATTTACCTGCTGTAGTGGATGGAATCGCCCAGGCGAGCGATTCCCGCTCTGTTTGTAACCTAACGGAAACTTTCGAAATTCAAAATCATAGCCGTTACGGAAGAACCGTTAGAAAAGATCCGTTGGGAAAGCCGTTGTGGTTTGAATCGACGATCGACGACGATTGGCTGTCGGAGAACGGCCGTTGGCCGGACTTTATGAAGACATCGAAGCTGATTGGCGGAGAATTCGAACGCCGGCTACTATATAAGAAGTAGTTTTCGGCGGGAAAAGTGGGATCGGTTCTATCTAGGGATCTCGCTATCTCTCTCTTTGGGACTTGCGGAAACCGGGTGTAAGTGAACTCCCGTTGGACTATCACGAACTTTTCCTAACTCAGAGGTGTTGCGAGTACTAAGTCTGTTAACGGAGGTCGTAAGGTGCCCTTCCGACGAACTTGTACGGAATATAGTCGGTTGTAACTTAGATTAGTGTATTGTGGATACATAGTTGTAAACGTTATTTTGTATTTATTTTGTATGTTTGTCTCATCAATATAAACGTTGTGTTTTGTCAATCCGACTGGTGTTATTTTGAACATCACTCCTGCTTTATTTGCAAACAAAAGTTTAGATATTCTTGATATGATTTATCTCTAAATAATGCCGGATCATACTGTCTTTTGTTGTGAGAAAATTCTTTCAAACAAAAGATGATTATCAGGACCTTCTCCATTAATGGTCTTCACATATATATAAAATATATATATGTTAGGCTCAAAGACCGAAATCGCGCATTGAGCGAAAAAAACGACCACAACGCGTTGTGGTCGTTTCAAAACGGCCACGAAGCGAAATTCGCGTCGTGGCAGTTGAAAAAACGGCCACAATGCGTTGTGGCTAATTCATAACGACCACGAAGCAAAATTTGTGTCCTGGCTTTCATGATATTTGACCACTACGCGTTCTGATTAGGTTAGGTTACTTGGTTACTTTCCAACAACATGTAATCATTTGTGAAAATCTGTTGCGGTGTGCTCGATATGTCAACGTTTTCTAACAACTAATTTACTAAAAATAATTACTTTGTCGAGAACTTTTATTAATAAATCAGTCTTTTTTATGTGAATCAAGAATGTTTCAGAGTTATTTATTTTTACAGTAACTATTACCGTGACATTTCGAGTTGCATTTTATGTTCTTTGAGCGACATTTGCATTTTTTATCAATACAGTATCTTTTACAGTGGCACATTACAAAGTCAGTTGTTAACGTGGATGCTGAGCGAAGTGTTAATGAAGTTGAGGGTACAGTACGTCCTGAATGTTAATAAAGTTATTCTTAGAAATAGTTTTTTCATTACGAGCGTAAAGTCGACCAAGAAGACCTTCCTTGTTTCCTAACTGATAGAGACCTGATGGATTAATTAAACGTTGCAAGTAACATTTGCACCAAATCTTTCATTCTCGTTGCTTTCTCTGCAGATAATGTGAACATATTCATGACACTCTGAACACTTGTGAGCTCCTGAGGTTTTATTTTCACAAATAACACAAATTTTTCTTAAATTTAAATTTTCAGCTATTTCTAAAATAATATCTTTGCCAATTCTTGTATGATTTCCTCATCTTTCTTCTCTAATACTTCTATGACTTCAATATTTTTTTCATTTTGTGCTTTCTCAACTTCGTTTAGCTATTTACCACCATCTATGTTGTTCTGGTTTTGTTGATCATCATTTTTGAAGGTAGAATGAAGTAGTTCTTGTAATCCTTCGTTTTACCCTAGATTAAATTGAGAAAACACTCCGAGCTCGAGCTCATGCTCGAATATTTATATAAAAGAAAAAAAAAATAAGACGAACGGTTCTATGATGCAGATTCATTGCTTTTAAAAATTTTAATAATTAAAATGTCTTAGGATTTTTAGGCTTTATCAGAGGTATTAATATGGAGAGTGCCAATGGCTCAATGGCATGAAGGTTAAGAAAAGCGAAATCCTACTCAGGATGATATACAGTAAGGCCAGGAACACACATGCTTTACGCATGTGTGTTCCTGGCCTTCGGCGTAAAATCTAGCATATCGGCGTAAAATCTAGCAAATCTAGCATATCGGCTATTCGGCGTAAAATCTAGCATAAAACAGAAAGCGTAAAAATTTTTTTGAAATTTTGACCGAAACAGAACTGAATAAAGAGTAGAGCATGTCTTTACTTTTTACGCCGTAAATCTTTTACGCCAAAATTACTCCAATAAAGAGAAGTCTTTTCGGTGACGTCAAAGTCGACACGTGGTTTTTATTCTAACAATGGCAGCAATGAGCGTTAACCTTATAATTGTGACAGTCTCGAAAAAAAAAAACGAAAAATAAATGAAATAGAGGAGTTTATTGAATCTGTTCGACCACATCAGTGTCATGTATAAAGACACTGTATTTAAACAACGTTTGCGGATGGCTATAGGTGCAAAATTTTAAATAACAGGTAGGTCTAGTAGATTCGATATATAGGCCTAGTGTTTAAATCACAGGTTCTTTATTTGAATTAGGAATACAAGTGTATTCAAGTGTATGAATTACAAGTGTATTAAATTTTTTATATTAGGAAGGTGCTTAAACGC
This sequence comes from Centruroides vittatus, assembly GCF_030686945.1. Lineage (NCBI taxonomy): Eukaryota > Metazoa > Arthropoda > Arachnida > Scorpiones > Buthidae > Centruroides > Centruroides vittatus. The sequence continues at coordinate 378,340 of NW_027122289.1, read as the reverse complement.
GTATTTAGTTTCAGGGACGCATCTTTTTAAAAAAACCTGTTCCATTCAAGGTTAGAGTATTGAATACTTGTTTGTATTTATAAAAGTGACAAAGTTTATAATCAGATTTGACCAACGTTTATTAATATTATTATTATTATTTTAAGTAGCTGCCCCCACGCAAAACTTGTCTGTTGTGAGGAAAAATCCGTGAAAACACATCCTGTAGGGCCTTACAACAAAAAACAAAGTCGTACAATTAAAGATACGGCGCGATTAAGTTATCGTCTTTGATAATAAAATTCGTCTTAACTTTAATAAAGAGGAAGCGGAGAAAAAATGGAAGGTATAAAGGGATAGATATACGGAAGGAAAAAATTAATAAAATTAGCACTGTTAGTGGCAGTGATGTTTCCTATTCGGCCAGAATTTTTACGTATGTGCGTTCTGGCGTAAAAGCGTAAAACAGAAACTAAACTGAAAGCTGATTTCTGATTCAGTTTTTTGCCACACAATTTTACGCATGTGTGTTCCTGGCCTTAGGAAGCTATTTCGAAAGCGTGATTTACGTGGATTTAATAATTCGTTGATTCCGGAACTACAATTTAACGATCGAGAATACCACTGCCAATAAGTGCGTTTTATTAACTTTTTTCTCTATTATATCTACTTCCCTTTGTACATTCCATTTTTTCTCCGCTGCCTCTGCTATAATATAGAAAATTTAAATTAATAGACTTGTATTCCGAATTGAAATAAAGAACGTATGATCTAAATACTATATATCGATTTTACTAGACCTACCTGTTATTTGAAATTTAGCGCCTATGGTCTTTGGCCGGATGGCCGAGCGGTCAAGGTGGCCGCCTACCGCTCTGGGGGACCCGGAATCGAATCCGAACGGGTCGAGAAATCCCCAGGAATTTTTCGGGGGGTGGTCCGTTCGGATATGTCGGGCCCCGTCCCTCATCACCCGGTCGCCTCATTGTGGGCCTGGCCGAACCCATAATGGGCCTATTAAAAGAGGCCCTCTTAGTGCCCACAGGGCGGAAAGAGTTAAAAAAAACCCTTATTGCCGCCATTATTACAAATAAAAATTACGTGTCTACTTTGATGTCACAAAAAAGACTTCTCTTTATTGGAAGAATTTTGGCGTAAAAGTAGAGACATGCTCTACTCTTTTTTCAGTTACGTTTCAGCAAAATTTCAGAGAAATTTTTACGCTTTCTGTTTTATGCTAGATTTTACGCCGAATTTTACTCATGTGTGTTCCTGGCCTAATACACCAACCAGCCCGAAAAATTTCAGAAATTTCTCACAAAAGAAGCATAGACGATATTAACGCATTTCCCAAATGGGGTAATTTGTTCATATTTTGCAACTACGTATAATTGAGAATGTCTATTTTTAAATATGATGTATCTAAAAACAAAAGAACGATCAAAGCTCACAGATTCTAATTCAGATAGTTGTTCAAGAACACGTATTTAAGAAATTCTAATAATCGAATACACTAAAAGTAGATCAATTGAACGACCTCATGAGAATAAAGTTGCACAATGTACTGTACAAACTGTGGTATCCAGGATCAAATGAGGGCGGGTAACTTCCCGGGAATTTTTGGTGTCTATGTGTTCATGTTCACCGGTTTACGTCCTTTATCATGCAGTCGCTCCACTGCGGCGTAAGCGATCCCACGATGGGTTTAGAAGAAAAACCCTTTTTGTAGAAAGGTTTGATGTAATAAGACAACGCGACATGTGGGCAATCTTCCAAGGAAGACGCCTCCTGGGAAAACATTTTATGGGATACTGGCCTCTATTTAGATTTAGACAGGTGAAGAAAACCCAGAAAACTAAAAACCACGGCCAGTCCGTTGGAAATAGCATGCTACCAATGTTAATTTGGCCATTGGTTAGCCCGGAGCGGAAAGAGACAAAAATAGAAAAAATTTATTTTATTTCATCGATTTTGAATTACACAATTTCCAAGAGAAACTTTTCAATAGATGAACGTTCTCATTTCCACGAAGGATATTTTTATTGTAGATTTTTTATTTTTAATTGATAAAGTTCCGCTTTTCATGTTTCAAGAATGTGTTTCATTAAAATTTTGAAATCAAATACATATATTTAAGAGATATTATTTAGTGTCTTCTATATTTTAAATCGCTTCGTTACAACACGTCTGTAAGAAAGTGTCAATATTTTAACGTATTTATACAATAAAATTCGGAAAATTCTTTGACTTTTTACTTTCTTGGCTGTTATATATAAGAGGAATAGTATGACAATCGGTCAAAAAATGATCCCCCAAGATTTTTACATTTTTGGACTGAAGGGAATCTGAAACGTAGGAAAAACAAAAATATTCGAGATTTTTTATGTATGTATGAATGTTAGTATGGGTCTGGGTGGTACAATTTTGTTCACCCTCTTTGAAGCTTAACTCCTGTGTTTTTTGTCGAAAATTTTTGAAATTTTGCATTTTACAGCGAGGTTTGTTTATTAGGGGGACTGGTCTTGTAAATTTTGGTGGTTAAAGATCTAGGGCAGGGATGGGCAACCTTTTTCTATGTAAGGGCCACATTTGAAACTTCTGAATTAACGCGGGCCGCACATAAGAAAAAAATAAAAAATACGGGTAAATCACAAATATTTATTCATAAATTAACATAGGTATACTGTACTTAATGTGACTGCTGGAATTGATGCGAATGTAATATATCAGATATATTTGGCTGAATATTTGTCATTGCTAATTTTAAATTATTTTTTAGATGAGAGTCTGTTAGCCGTTTTACTTTTCACTAAATTCATTGCAGAAAAAAACTGTTCGCATACGTAAGTTGTACAAAATAAAAACAGAATTTTTGCCGCATACTTTCTTAAGTTAGGAAATTGATTTTCTTTGATAAAAGTTTTATAAAAATCTACCAAATTTTTTTCTTTAAAAGTATCTTTCAAATCTAAATTACTTTGCAAGTCTATTAACTCCAATTGAAGTTCATTTGGTACGTTTTCTATGTTTACTGAAAAAGGTGCCGTAATTATTCGTATTTCGTTTTCTCGGCTAAGAAATTTTTCGAATCTATTTTTAAATTCTTGTTCTAGTTCTTCGACTTTCTCTGCATATTTAAAATAATTTTTAGGTTCGGTGCGTTCTAATAAAGTGGGGAAAAAGTGACAAGTTTTGTTACGCAATTGCGTGCTCCATAATTTGAGCTTGGATATAAATGCTTTTATAAAGGTTATAAATTCAGATATGATAAGATTTTTTCCTTGCATTTTTATATTTAATTCTGACAAATGCATTGTAATATCGACAAAAAACGCAAGATCTGTCAGCCATTCGCAGTCTGAAAGTTCTTTAACAGGTTTTCCTTTCATTTCCATAAATAATTTTATTTCTGGTAAGAGATTGTAAAATCTTTGTAAAACTGAAGATTTGCTTAACCATCTGACGTCAGTAAAATAAACAACGTCATTATTTTCAGCATCAATATCAGACAAAAATTCTTTAAATTGACGATGGTTCAATGCACGACCTCTCAGAAAGTTCACTGTGGATACTACTATATCCATAACATGTTCCATATTAATTTTCTTAGCGCATAAATTCTCCACGTGCAAAACACAATGGCAAATAAATAAATCATTTGGATTTTCGTTTTGTGCTAATTTATTCGAGAGAATACCAATTAAACCGCGTCGCTCTCCTCTGAAAGACTGGGCGCCATCAGTTGTAATTCCACTCAGTTTTAATAGTGAGAGTTCATTTTTATCTAAGGTTTTTTCTAAAGCCCCGTACATAATTTCTCCTGTAGTATTTCCTTTTAGCCCAACTAAATCTAAAAATTCTTCAGTAATGTTTAATTCTGAATCAACGCCTCGAATGAAAATTGCAAGTTGAACCGTATCTGTTATGTCGGTGGATTCATCCAAACAAATGGAAAAATATTCAAAGGCTTTTACTCGTTTTTTTAATGATTCGTCAACATTATCTGCCATTTCATCGATTCTTCTCGCAACTGTTCGTCGAGATAAACTAATATTAGAAAAAATCTTCTTCTGATCAGGACATATAATTTCAACTGCTTTTTCAATACATTGCTTTATAAACATTCCATCAGAATAACAATGAAGAGTTTTTGCCAATAGATTACAAATTTCATAACTGGCTTTTGTAACGGATTCAGATTCATTATTTGTTTTCATTAAGAATGCTTGCTGGGAGGTTACGGCTTTCATCAGTTTTTCCACTTTCTGTTTTCTTAAGTCTCCAGTAAACTGGTCGTATTTATTGGAATGTTTAGTGGTGTAATGCCTTTTAACGTTATATTCCTTAAAAACTGCAATACTTTCCGAACAAATTAAACAAACAAGATTTTTTTCATAATGAATGAAAAAGTAATCATATTTCCACGACTCATTATAAATTCGATTTTCATCTTCAATTTTTCTTTTCTTTCTTGTTGACATCTATAAATTGAGGATAAATAAAATGAATAAAATACTGCACTAATAAATATAGTAAAAGCTCGATGTAACAAACTACTATGGAATTGAAGATATTGGTTCATCACAATGAAAGTCCATTTTATCGCGATAACTCATTACTACGGACTCGTCCGTTATATCGAACAGTATATTATTATATAGTAGAATCACGTTAGAACGGGATCTTGATTAAATTGATTTTCAACTTTAGACTAATTACCACCTGTATCAAAATTGTCTACATAAAAAAAAATATTGTTAGATTAAAGCAAAAAACGAAGAGTAAAAACGGCTACTACTGCTGTACTTTTCTTAATTTAAAATGTTACCCTATTACGCAGCCTAAATTATATCAGACAAAGTAAAAGACTTTTTAGTTTTAGTAGAACTGTCATATTTAAGAAAAGTCTGTTATTTTTCTCTCTCTATCGAAATGTCTGAAGTTGTCTATTTATTCCCAGACATTTCTTTACCAACTTCATCTCGATATTTTCCATCTTAAATCTAACGAAATATATCTATTTTTTGTATTAAATCTAAAGCTTATCGTCTTCTTTTATGATCCATATCTTCGCTTTACAAACAATTGAAATCCACGACGCATCACTCATGGCGAAATGAAACCAAAACTAAACAATGCTGGGCTGCAATTTTTAATCACATTTTTAATTAATCTAATTTTTAAGGTATATGTTCTCCGCCTCAAATTAGTAGTGCCAGTCATTTATCTAACTCCTTTCGGGGGAAATTTTTGAATTGAAATAACGTGACTTCGGTTTTGAACCGGAAGTTCGTAAATAGTTAATTGGGGCCTCCTGCCCCTAGTTTAAGGAAAGACAGACGGACGACAGTGGGAATTTATAGATTTGCAAATTTTTCAAGTTGCAGTCCAAAAACAAGTCGATCAGAAAACAAAACCAAAACTGCATGTAAGGTGAAAATCTACACCGAAAAAATAATTAAAATAAACTTTATATTAATTTTGCGTTTACTTTTGTCAAATAAAATGAATAAAACTACGACTATGGGGAAATAACTAGTCACTTCTCGACTTACGACGGGATTCGGTTCCGCAACTTCGGACGAGGTGATCGTAACTCGAGAAGTGACTGTAAAACAATGACTTGACTAAATGAAACGGCGACTAAAAAGTCCGTAAGAACCATGGTCTGCGAGGACTAAAAAATAATCCGAAGTAGCAGGAGTCCGTTACAAGGAATGAGTTTTTTTTTTTTTTTTAATAATTTTCTTTTACTTTTGGCCAGACCGACATCAGCAACCGTTTGTTATATCGAGCTTTTATTGTACAAAACCACGTGCGAACCTCAAGGACAGTTTTAGCATTGAAAATAATGCAAAGTTGAAACGTTTTCATATGTGGGTTTTGTATTTTATTACTGTCCAGTTCTAAGTCTAAATTGTTCTTAAAATATTAATAATTCTATAGTTCAAACATTTTTAATTTCAATTTTGGAAATTAATAGTAACATTTATTATTAAACAGAAATTCTAACTTGGATATTTAAAATTCGAAATTCCACATTAAAAATTCTATTTTCGTAAAATTTCAAATATTTAACATACCTTTTTCTATAATTCGGACAAACCACAGTAGATTAATAGTAAAAATGTAGAAAATACCAAAAAATTAAATGCAACGATACAAAGCGTTGGTAAAACTTTACAGCTCAATATGAAGTATCGTGTGAAGTCGGGTTAAATTACCAGATACCTTGCAATTAGAGTTGGCCCTCGGATTTGGTTTATTTTTGCGTCTTTAAGGGGCAATAGAATTGTTTACGAATGCATATTACTCCCTCGAGCTTCATTTAGTCTTGAAAAAGGGTCAAGCGCGTATGGATAGTCAACAAAAGTACACGTGCATTTGTAAACAATTGTAGCACCCCTTAAAAACGCAAAAATGAATCAACCCAAGGGCCGTCTCTAGCTGTGTCGAATATATATACGAAGCGGGTTCTTGGTATTTAGTACGATTACAGACGAGTAGATGTTAGTATTTTAAATTTTTATTTTATAGACCGTTATATTGTTTTGTAATATTTTGTGCGACGCGGGCCGCACAATATACTAACGCGGGCCGCATGCGGCCCGGGGGCCGCAGGTTGCCCATCCCTGATCTAGGGGATGGAAAGATAAAGATCGCCGTGTGTATCTCCAGTGGGATCGGATTTAATGACGATTTTACGAATTGTTATCAGCATTTAAAATTTTTTATAAAACTCATCTTTACCCTCAAAATTAAGCTTATTGCCATTTTATAATAGTTAAAAATATAAAAAGTTTTTAAAATAAAATATGATAACAGATGGCGCCGTCAAATGTTGCCGGGTAAGTTAAACAATTCGTTGCTTGATTTTTTAGGCTTTGTATCATGTCTTCAAATCTTTCAACTAGAATTTTATCCACTTATAATAAGACGGAAGACTGTACCTAACCGAAGGAACACATTTTAAGAACTCCGATTAACACCGAAATAGGGAAGTTTTCCATAGAAAGCCATGCAAACTTTTTTGGGCATTACGCAATGGAGTTATGCTTGTATAGACTACTACTTTCGGGCCCATGCATTTGAGACTCTGAGGTATTATAAAATATTTTATGTAATATTTTATTGTAGCAGGATAAGTTCGGTTTGGTTTATTTGGTTACGGCAATGCGACACATGAGCAATCTGCCGAGGAGGATGCCTCCCAGGAATACTTTTATGGGAAACTGGCCTCTGTTTAGGTGTTACAAACTTTAAGAAAACTCAGAAAATCCCCGCGCCCAGCTCGTTGGCGATGCACGAACCCACGACAAACTACCAATGTTCAGTGGTAATTTGTCGGTTACAGCCCTTGTCACTTGACAGTGACAAGGGATTATTGCTACATTACTGAAAAAAAGTAATCGATTTTAAGAATTGATCTTTTGAATAAGAGAAATTTACCTTAAAGAGAAGATTGCATAATTTCCCAACTTTCAATACGTAAATGTAAACATCATCATATTTCCGGCGATAGCGACATTTCATTCAGCAACTTTATTCTGTGTAAACACATCGAACAAATAACATGTCACCTGTAAAGTTAGAGAAAATGTTATTGAGTGAGCTAGGAGGAAATTCTTCTGCAAATTCTACAAATACGAAGATTTTGTTCCAGATATACCCTACACTCCTATTGCACTTTACTGCAACTTGCTGTATTGTATTTACCATTTTTGGAATATTAGGAAATTCGTTAACAATCCTCGCTCTATTGAAGTCTCCTTTATTGAAAAATGCTACCTCTGCCTTCATCATCAACTTATGTGTCGTCGATGGATTATATTGTTCGTTTAATTTCCCTCTTGCTGCTTTTACATTTATCCACAAGACTTGGCCTTTCGGTGATTTACTTTGTGCCTTGTTTCCTCTGATGGGATACGCCAACATAGCTGTTTCAACTAGCACAGTCATCGCCATTGCTGTCAACAGATACGTCATCATCGTTCATCCGAGAAGTTACAAGAAGATATATACTAAAACTACTATCATCGTTACGATTTTTTGTTTGTGGCTATGGTCTTTCCTTTCCTTAGTACCTACCTCTCTAGAAGTTTGGGGAAAATTTGGCTTTAATCCTGATATTAGTATGTGTACCATCCTGGAAACAAATGGCAAATCTCCCAAACGATTCTTTTACTTTTTGGCATTCGTCGTTCCAATTTTTGTCTTCATATATTGCTACACTAGAATATTTTTGACTGTAAGGAAATCGGGAAAGCTATCAAGATCCAAGAGGGATTCGGAACAAGAAACTGAGGTAAAATATTTGTGGAAGAAACTATTTTGCTTTCATACTGAAAAGAATTCAAACAATTCGATGAAAAATAATAAAGGAAAAAAGAAATTAACTAAAGATTTACGTTTACTGAGAATGATCCTCATAATTTTTATTATTTTCTTAATTTCTTACACTCCAATTGTTATTGTAAAACTCTTCAAGAAAGAAAAAGATCTTCCAGTATTGACCATGCTCGGGATTGTCGGGATTTATTCTACTGCAATTGTTAACCCAATCGTTTATGTAGTGATGAGTAAATCGTACCGAAAAGCGTACTTAAACTTATTTGTACGAAGTAAGAAAAGTACTAAAGAAAGTAATACACCTTCATAATCTCTTGAAACATACAACTGAGTTGATATCTTCATGAAATGGATATTAATAAATACTTCATTTATACACGTATGTGGAAGAATACAGCGAAGTCTTCTCTATCTCAGGAAAGTGAACAACACGGGAAGATAAAAATCATTCTTCCTATTATCGCTATCTAATTCGAGATCAATAGTGATCATGTATTAGGTAGAAATGATGGGAAGAATAGAGGGAAGAGAATGGTGAGAAGAGTCTTATTTAGGAAGGAGAATGGGGGAATAATCTTGTTTAGAGGGAAGAATAGAAAGGAAAGAGCTATTTATCAGAGATGAAAAAATGGAGAACAATCCTATTCTTTCCTGTTTAGAGATAACGTCTCCATTTTCCCCTCTAAGTAGGATTATCCTTTCTGCTCTCTAAATAGGACTCTTCTCCATTCTTCTCTCTAACTAAGACTGTCCTCACCAAGAAGAGAGGAAAGAATGGAGAAGAGTCCTATTTAAAGAAAAGACAGGAAAAATAAGCCTACTTACAGGGGAGAATAGAGATGTTTTTTCTAAACAAGAAAGAGTAGATAGAGAAATTGAAGGACATTTTTGGTCATAATACTCTCAGCAATGAAGAAACCGCCAGAAAATGCACTTCAACTTTTTCATGAGCTAAGAAGAATAACCTTAACAATAGAAGCATCACAATAATCTTTCAGACATTTTACTACGTTCGTTTCTTCACGAATGTATGTCAGTGAAATATGTAATTAAACAGGTACGTGTGCAGAAATTACATCATTGACTCATACTAGTTAGAAATTATTTATTTTACAAAAATTTTCAAAGCTTATCTTAACGATATTTATAATTTAAACCAAATCATATAACGTTTATTTATATTAAATTATATTGATCTGTTACAATAGAAAAGTATTACACTGTAAATAAAATAATTTTTCGATAAATGTATTCGTACCTAATTTATTCGCTTTGCGACTGTTAGCTTTACAAATCCCGCTTTTACGACCAAAATTATTTTATATCACATTTAATTTTTTGCCATATCTTATATTAAAACGACAGTTCCCGGAATAACATCTCATTTTTATGACACTGAACTTATAGGTAATAGGATGAATCGATTTATTACCGATTACCAAGAATCAATAGGTCTGCTGGGTATAAAATTAACCGTACTTTTCTTGTAAATAAATTGATATTTGTGGTTAACTCATTTGTATAGACCAGTTCGGGACATAAAAAAACAGAAGCGGAAGAGCGGAAATGACATATCTGATGATCCGCAGCATTTCCGTTTGAGCACGTGGAAACAACCATGCGGTTTCGTTTTATTAACGCGAAATGATGAGTAAGTACTTTAAACAGGAGCTTTAAAGCTGAAAGATGTTATTTGCAAGCTCCCGATCTTATTCACTTAGTAGGAGTCGTTCAAGCATTATAGCCAACCTTTACCCTTACTTGATTCGCTTTCCCTCATTACCATCACTCATCAGAAATCAAGGTATTCACTCCCTCTAATTACGTCACAGGCCAGAAAATATAATCATTCGCAAATACTCAGGCAATTTTGTGATAACATGGGAGAAAAAACAATGTGGGGTGAATATTACATCATAAAAGACTCACTTTCCCTCTCCATAGTCAGCAATCGTTAGATACAAACAAATCGATCATAAACCACTGACGTAATAGTTGTGTGGAAGCTGGAAATATGATCAGGGTTCCCGAGAAAATGGAGAGGTGTCGGCCCTTTTTCGGAAATCCTGTCTAGTAGCCTATAAATGTTAGCTCATCACCAATTATTTCATTATTTGGAAAAAAAATCAGAAAGCGGAAATTTTTTAATTTTTCCTTTCTAATGGGCCTCCCTAAAACTCGTGGGCCACACCGGGATCCATGAGCTTTAGGGAAACACTTCAGAAGAGAAAAATTTCCCTCTCGTAGGGCGTGAGCGTGACCTATCATTGCCTATTCTTTTGGTTAACATTAAAAAGTTGTATATGACGACAGGCAAGATTGAAATAAACAGAACAATAAATTTGTTCGATTACGTCAATTTGACATCGTTTTTTAAACTTGCCCATTACAAAATTGAAGATATGATGTCAAATTGACATTAAAGTAACTCATACACTTTCTGGACGAAACATGAATTGGCGTTTTATCCGAGTTTTAGGCTGCATTACACAGCTACACAGCACGATGAATACCTTTTAAACATTGATGTCATTGACTAACTTTCAAGCTCTTTTTCACTGCTAATATGAAAAATACAGTACAAATAAGAAACCAGAAGCCACGACGAATAGTTGCCGCCATATTTTTTCCAAACTACTCACTTAGTCGCAGGCACATACTGCACTTACAAGTTAGTTGGGAAAATGGAAATAAGAAAATAAATGTAGTTTTCGATTTTTAGAATTCATTGTTACTATTATTATTTATTTAATATACTATTTAATAAATTTTGGAATTTGTTTATAAGGGAACATTTACTACACGCGACGAGTGACGAACCAATTGTTTTATTTTCAATATCCTGAATGATGATAACGATTAAAAATTACAGTTGTTTTGTGTTATGTTCTAAAAATAGATTAAATAAACGTGACAAAATGATACGAAACGTCACAGAAACAAAAGTATCGCGGCGTTCCGCCTATTCACTAGGTAAACTAATTATAGAATTTATTATATAAGAACTAAAGAGATTATAGTTTTAATTTAATTCGTCACTTTATCTGTATTATAATTTTTATTTGTGTAGAAATAGAAATAATAAAGAGAGCAAATGTACCTGAAAATCAGATTAAGTGTATCATTTCAGATATTAAGACAGCACATTTTGATTTAAACAATTTACGCTATTACTTATTTAATTGCATGGAACTTATTTAATTAACATGCCATAACCAAAAACCATAACATAAGTAACATAATATAATATACTATTATATTATGTTAGTATAATATTAGTAATATATATACTGTAAGTTGTTACTAAGAAATAGATAGATATGATATCATATATTGTATACCTGTATAAATTATATATTTAATATAAATTGTTTGAAAGAATAATGGCGGCTAAAAGTCACGTGATCACAAACTGCGAATAGAAAAGCGTTACGTATATGGCCATTCTCTCATTATAGGCTCTCTGAAAGTTAGATGGCTATGCTGCCATCTTGTGTTAAATTTAATAATTAATTAATCGCGTATGCGACAGAGATCTCGATAGGAAACCAACGATTCAATCATCCTAAGTATTACAGCACCACATGTATTAGACGACCACCTGTCTAAAAAACCACTTTTTAGTAAGTGGTCGTTTAGACAGGTTTAACTGTATTAATAATAATAGACCAATATTAATGAGTAGTCGTTAACCATATTCTCTTTCGGGAGGAGGTCAACGACTACTCTTGGTCGAATTACTTCCACCTTCTTCCGCAGCAGTGTCCTTTCTTTCGGACAAGCGGTGTGATGGCATTCGAATAGGAAAATTGTATGATACAAGATTACTGGCGAGCATAAAATATGTTTTAAGTGTTTTTCGAGGGTACCGAATTTATATATATGATCCGTTTTTTCGCGAAATTAGTTGGGAGATTATCATTTGAAATTCGCCTGGGAATGATACAGTTTCTTAGAGTTAACATTAGGAAAAATATGATATCTTGAATTTTTTAAGATATATTTTCAACTGGTGTCTACTTGACCAATGAGATTGTGCCATTTCGTACCGTCTGAGTATCGCGATGCACGTCACAATGGTAGACTGAAATAACCAAACTCTTTATATAGTATTCGTTTTATTTATATTATATTATAGTGTTTGATTTATATAACTGCAAAAATTATTTTATGTAAGGATTCTTTATTTATCTACTGTACACTAAATAATTTTTAAAATGTGTTAGATTGGTTACTCGGTGCGATAAACCTTTGCAAATATAAATGAAATACTATAATATAATACTATAATAGAAGGATTAGAAGTACGAAATAATCTAATAATCTTAACTTTTGTTGTTGTTATTCTTTGCCTGGGCAACGCCGGATTCATCTGCTAGTTAAACAATATATTAATTATAATTAATTAATTAGTTAGGAATGTAATTTTTTCAAATTGTTTAGAAATTGCGAAAATTATTGATGTTTCAAGGAATGGAAAAACAACTTTAGTAGGCCTAGTAGAAGTAAATTGTTAAATATTAATTATTTAGAGTGGTCTATAACCGAGCTGAAGAGGTCTCTTGATATAGTGATCATCCGATATAGTGAATAGTTTTGTCGGGCCTTGCCAATCTTTATGTATATTAAACAATAAATACAATAAACTCGATTGATACATTCGAATGCACATCGTAACGTATCCAACTAAGTTCATAATTTATTATAAGTTGTGGCATCATGCCCATTTCTCAACCATCGCCTTTCCATAATGGGCATGCTCATTAGGTAATATCACCACATTATAGATTATATAATCTGTAGTGTTAATTCCTGTTAGTAAACGAAAGTATTTGCATAATTACGTAAATCTGAAGGCATTCTGTAGGATTTCCTATTGTAAAATTAAAGAAGTGACGTAAAAATGAGCAGTATCCGAAACAATCGAAGAAATTCTCAGTTACTTTATGTGTCGCCATCTGGAGGTAAAGTGTGCACATTTCAAGTGAAAGCGGTTCACACTTGATACAATTGAATTGTTGTTGTTAATGATGAATTGTAATTTAATTGCGAATAAATTAAAGACAGAGATAACAATGAGTTAATCTTTTTTTACACCCCCATTTGAACAGTTTTAATTCCATTCAAGGGCAATGATAAGAGTAAAGTCTTTTGACTTGCATCATTAGCCTACCTTTTTATACACTAAACAAGTGAAATTCACTGAGTTAACACGTTGCTAAAGAAGTAAATCAATTTCTGAGATATAAATCAAGACAAAATAATGCAAAACGTAACATAAACATGAAGTTCCTTTCGGAATTCTTGTTACTGGAAGAACAAATTAGTGTAAAACAAATGAATTTTATCCATAGTAGCACTTTTTTGAAAATTTAAAACAAGTTACTTGATTTAACACTAAATTAATGCAACTTTCAGGTGATAAGGACATCCTCAGTCGTAAACCTCCAAAAGAGGAAAGGTAAAAAGTAGAAAATTAGAGGCGAGGAACCTGCAGCTTTAGGGCCGCATGCGGTCTTTGATGCCTCCTAGCAATAAAATAAATTTAATCTGCGTCATGAATTTTAAATTATAAAAATTTGTTTTTTTGTTATTTTTTTCCTTCAATCCATTTTTACGCATTTAATCTGAATGGATTATGCGATCTGCAGACTGCAGTACCATTTGCGGCCTTATGAAATCTCTGAAATAGAACGTGACTTTTTAATTAAAAAAGGTCCTTCACCTCTGCATTAAACGAAGAAATTGTAAGGTAATGTTACAGGAAAAAGCTGTATTTAAATTTAAATAAAAAAAATCAGAAACTTTGAAGTCAATCCTAAAATTTGATCATAATCAAGATTGAAGTACTGTATATGTAGAAATTTCCAAGGATGTTTTTATCTTGAAAACCATTTGAACTTGTTCATTATGATAAGAATATCCTTTATTTATTTCTACGAAATGAAAGAAAAAATTATTTGAAGATTTTTAAATTTCTATTACAGTGGAAATTCGAAACTTGATGAAACCAGAGGACTTTCGGATAAACCAGAAACTCGATTTTTTGTGTTTTGGGTACACTGTGCATTTATAGGTCTTATAAACTATAAATACCGTAATGCAATTACTGTATTTGAAAGTAAATTAATTCACTCAAGATCTAACATAATATTACTTGTAGACCTAGATTCGCGGCGCTACAATCGACAGATGACGTAGTAATTTCTAGTTACATGGAATGTTTAGCCTATGTGTATTATTAAACTCTAGCGTTATGTACTGTACAGTACAATATTACACATTTTAGGTGTTTTTTAACCGTTTCGGATAATCGAGTTTCTCTGAAATGCAAAATGAGATTATGGAGGATCTTCTAATAACTAAATAATTTCTTGTGGTTCAAAACAATTTTTTAAGTACTAGAAGAGTTGTTTTGCATGGGGCTGAACATAGAGGCCCTAATATGATAGGGAAGTAATATAAAATAAAACTTTCTTTTAAAGAAAGAGGCTTTCAAAGAGAAGTGGATACCACATTTATAACTAGTCCAGGCCCCATTTCACCCTTTTAAAGTCTTTTATTTAACAATTAACCATAAAATAATTCCAAAATGATATAAAAAATAAGTCTTTAAAATTAATTTTTGAATGAAATCTTAAAGGAAGTACAAATGAATTTCGTAATCCTTTATAAAATGTATTGTGAAGATTCATGAGAATTTTGATTAAATTTACGTTGGAAATTATCTTTAATATTTATTTTGATTCCGTTCTACGAAATTTTTATTTATTTATATCCTGACCTAGAATTATTTATAATAAATTATTTCATGTTATTCAATTGCATATTATTTTAATTATCGAGTATAGTGTATACAATATTTCGTATATACATGATAGCCGAAAAGTCTATCCGAAAACTAACTTTTGGCCATCCTGTGTGTGTTTAAGGTTTGAGAGAAATAAAGTGAGGCCTTAGCCAGTCACAAATGTGGTCCTCATTCTGAAAGCTGTAAAAATATGTAAATACAGTTAATAAAAGGTTGGCTAGAAGACCACATCAAAGATGTTAGTTTTGGATTCATCCTTCATTTAGCCTGTATAGCCAGGCCCTCTGTAATAGGCCTAACTCTGGCCACTAAATACAGTAAATATGATAGTACCAGGGTCTTATTTACACACAAGCTAAACAAATGGCAATTTTGAGTCTGAAAATATGAGGCTACAGTCTATGCTCGCATTTGTAAATTCATTAACATTTGATGCAGAAGAAGAGTTTTTAAATTTTTGAGTTTAGTAAATTTAAGTCCGGACATGACTACTGCTGGAGTAATTAATCAATCACTAACTACAGATTTTTCCCTATTTATGAAAATATACAGTATACAGTACATAGGCTTATATAATGTAGGCCTACATAGATCCGTATACATGTAGACCTATTATAGTTTATTATAGTTTTTTAATTTTTATAATTTTCAAGCTATAATTTTTTTATTTAAAATACAAATATTATTTTTTACTATTTACATTTCCGATTTTCCGATCAAACCGACACTACTTTGTCGGTTAAGTTTCCTTTTTATTAATAATAAAATATCTGATTTTGACTCAGAAAATGTAGTAAATATACTAGATTTTATATGGAATAGTTAATTTGTAACACGAAACGATGGTGGACTTTCTACAAAAAAGGGAAAAGAATAGTGTCGAAAATTACACTACGATACAACGAGCTTCCTTTATAATACACGTGAATTTTTTTTACGCTCATATGTAACATACTGTGTACTGTAAGCCTCAAAGCACTTGGTTTTTATGTATTACAAGTCTCAAAAAAGAGATCCGTTGTGTGTTAAGTGTCTCAATTTTTTCTTTAAGCCCCAATTGCATCGTATTTTGTGAAAAAAGGGATAATGAATAATCTCGACTGAAATTACTCATAAAAAATCCGGATTAGAATCAAACCGGATTTTCATTGAAGTAGGAAAATCTGTTATCCGGCAGACAAATTACATAAAAGGATTTAGTTAGAATTACATTACAATTGATTTAAATAACGATTGAAATCGGATTTGTAACGAAAAATGTTTAAATTAATTTTTTAAGCGATACCACCAAATTATTATTGTACAGTCTGTTACAAAAGTATAGGTACACTTTCTAAAATTACTTAAAAATAATTTTTAAATATATTTTAAACATTTTTAATATTTGGTTTCACCCTCTTTGGCTACAATTACTTGAAAAATTCTGTTAGGCATGGAGTTTACTAATTTTTTTAATTGTTCATCCTTAATTTCATTCCACGCATCCATTATTGCAATTTTCAATTGATTCACAGATTCATATTGTTTCCTATTTTGATAAACAAGGGCTGCTAAATCTCCTATAAATTTTCAATGGGATTTAAATAAAGGCCAGTGAATTACATCAATATTTTTTTTTTAAACCAATTTTTAGTTGATATTGAGGGATAAATGAGAACATTATTTGTTGGAACTTCCATTTATGACTTCCAATTAATGCACCAAATATAATCATATTATTATACAATAATTCTTGATACTTTTCTGAGTTCATATTTTTGTCAACAAATACTAAATCAATTTTGCCTCCTCATCCAAAACCACCCCGAATCATTACAGACCCATCCCCTTCTTGCCGGCTCATTTTAACTCTGCTTTCTTTTCTTAAATCATGCCAATAATATGAAAACCCATCAGGGCAATCTAAATTAAACTTCTCATTACTAAACATTTTTTCTTGCCATTCTTCAGTCTATCCCATCTTGTCTGTAGCCCAGTTTAAATGCGCTGATTCGTTAAAGGTGGTTTCAACTTTATTTTTAAATATTTTACATTGAAAAATTTAAAAAAAAAACAATGACAAACAGACGCGTGAGATACATCTACTGGTAATTCAGCAGCAGTTTGCCTTGTTGACATGTTTTAGTTAGTTATAAGCTTCAAAACTTGTCTCTCATTCTTGAATGTTAAGCATTTAAGCCGTCCTCACTTCCTTTTTTTTTACCTGTAATTTTCCCCTTTTTGCAAAACATTTAGAACAGCATTCGTGCAAATATATGGGAGCCGAAATAAGGGTCTAGATGATCCACGTGCAGCCTCAGTTTAACTACCGTAAATATAAATTTTATGGTGATTCAATTTACAATTTTTACAATAATATGATTTAATATTTCAAAATGGCGGAATTAATTTTTCGGGAAATCCATAAATTTTGAAATGTAACGCCATTTTTCATTACATTCTTCAGGATTTAATGTTTCTAATCAGTTATCCGAGTGACTAAGTAAACGCGTGTTCCATTAGGATCCGGATTCGATTTCCGATGAAATAAAAACATCTTTGTTTATTTCTTCTTTCAATACATTTAATTAACATCATGTGTAATGTCAATAAATATAGATAGATTGTTCAGTTTCGTTTACAACATTTTTACAAGGATATTTCGAAACTCTATAACAGATGTAACATGATTTTTAATTTTTGTCGATGACACATAACTACAAAATCATCACCCGTTTCCGTTGATATTGTCATTTCCTCTGCTAACTTCATTCCGTATGGGTACGTTGTGTGATAATGTCAAGAGTATCAGATAATTCTCTATAAGGCTGAACAAAATGTCATCGATTACACTAATGGAAGAAGAAAGAAACTCTTCTGCAAATTCTACAGAACTCGTAACTTTGTTCCAGACATACCCTACATCTCTGCTGCATTTTACTGCAACTTGCTGTATTGCATTTACTATTTTTGGAATATTCGGAAATTCGTTAACAATCCTCGCTCTGTTGAAGTCCCCTCTGATGAAAAACGCTACCTCGGTCTTTATCATCAACTTATGTATCGTCGATGGATTATATTGTTCGTTTACGTTCCCTCTCGCTGCTGCTACGATCATTCACAAGTCTTGGCCCTTCAGTGATTCATTATGTAAATTCTACCCCATGGTACGATACTCTAACGTGGCTCTTTCACTGTTTACAGTCATCGCCATCACTATCAACAGGTACGTTATCATCGTTCATTCGAAAATTTACGATAAGATATATACCAAAACCACGATAGCCGCGATCATTATCTGTATTTGGATCGGATCCTTTCTACTCTTAACACCAACTGCTCTAGGAGTTTGGGGTGAATTCGGTTTCAGTTATGAAGTGGGCCTGTGTACCATCCTGGAAAAGAATGGCAAATCACCTAAGCGTTTCTTATACGGTTTCGCATTCTTTCTCCCGAGTTTGGTCTTCATATATTGTTACACTAGAATAATTTTAACTGTGAGAAAATCGGAAAGACAAGTAAGACCAAATTACGGTTCGGTACGCAAAGAAATGGAAAAACAGAGCTTCTGGAATAAATTCTGTTGCTTTCGCGACAATGAGGAAGAAACAGATTTGTCTGTCGAAGGTAGAAAGAAAAAGAAGAAGTTAACCAAAAATTTACGCCTATTGAGAATGATCCTCGCCATTTTTATTATATTCTTAATTTCTTATACTCCGATTGTTTTTGTAAAAATCTTCAGAAAAGAAAAAGATCTTCCAGTTTTGACCATGTTTGCATACCTCGGAATTTACTCCACTGCAATTGTTAATCCAATCATTTATGTAGTGATGAGTAAAGAGTACAGAAAAGCATATTTGAATGTATTTATAAAATCTGATAAGTCGAATTTCAGTAGTACAAGTAACACATAAATCATCTTCATATAATCTCTCAGGAGCAAAATGCTAAAGTATGTTTACTAGACTTACTTATGAATCTTCTGTCTTCTGTAATTACGTTTATATTTGTACTATATATTGGAACTTATAAATCAAAACAGAAGAATAGACTTAAGTAAAGTAACTCATAACAGGCCTCATATTTTGAAGGCCCGATGCAAAACAGAAATGCGAAGCCTTCGAAGACGCACAAGATCGAGCGGTAACCATGCGTTGGGCTCACCCATGAAGCTGGCTTTATGCATGGACCTCAACTTGGTTACTATTCGATCTTGTGGACCTTCTAATAAATGTTATTGCACTGTAAACGATTAGAAAAATGTGTAAAAGTATTTGTTTCTTGCGTTATCAATATCTGAATATATAATGAATCAAATTTGTTATCAAAATATTAATAAATATGCATTTAAAATTATTTTGGTGGTTTTTTTATTGTGAAAATATTTAATTTTGTTTAAAGATAAGTTTTTGAAATACATAGGCTAGCTTTTAAGTGTTTTCTACTACCATTTCATATAAATATGTAAATTCGGAAGCAAAATAGCTGAATCGAGAACTAAAAAGGCTGAATTGAGAGCTGAAATGACTGAATTGCAGCTCTACAGATACCGATTCGGAATATTTGAGATATAAATATGTAAATGAGAGCTTTATTTATCCAAACAAAAACATCTGAGAAGTAAAAAAATTGCTGCAAGTAAAAACTTTTGACAATTTAGACGAAAATCAAAGTTTTCCAGGAGTTTTTCTTAAGTAAAGATAAGCTTGACACTTGGAAGCGGTACCCAAAAGATTTTTACCTGTATTACTCTTTCCTATATTTGGCTTCAAATCGCCTTATAAGCATAAAATTAAGCCTTTAAACTAACATAGCACTATGGAAACCTCTCGTAAACTTTGTCCTATCAACTCGGAAGTTTCTCCGGCACTTTACTGATCACTAGAAGAGATTAAGTTTAAAATTTGGGTTTTTTACACCCAGCAGTTTTTTCTCTATAATCTGTACAATGCCGGATGAAGAAAAAGAGGAAGAAAATGCAGATATTTTTGGCGATTTTTGCACTTTTCAATTGCTTATATTTCGGTAACCGCTTTATAGAAAATCTTGAAATGTTGCACACTACCTAATAAAACAATTACCTTTCGAACGATATATTCAGAATTATTTCAAGCGTTTGGGACGGGGAAATCGAACACGAAAATCGGCAACTCCGATTCCTGTATCTAAAGTCAGTCAGAAACTATTTACTTGGCGGGGAGTCACTGCCGTGATTCATGATCTCATTCATGTACAGACGTAAAATTGTAATAAAAATTATAGTTCTCTAATAAATTTTGATCCGGAGGTCCTTAATAAAGACCCATATTAAAGCTTTCACTATGAATCCTTACTATACACCTCCTGGATTCATAAACACTTTCTTTAGGCTCTTGCTTTCTTTGTGGGCTATCTGGTATCATATAAATATACACACTTACACAGTTAAATGTCATTAAAACAACTTATTTCAATAATAATTATATAAAAGATTTTAACTCGTATATAAGTTATTTATTTTATAAGAAAAAATCGAATTTGGACCCTCAATTTTTTTACTTTTAATTTAATTTATTAGTCTTTTTTAAATCAATATTATTGACTACAGATTTTATATATAAATATTTTAATATTTTTAGCGTATGATTAAACCAAAATTTCTAAATATTTCAATTATTTTAAAATTATTTAAATATTCGTGATAACGTCGCCATCTGACGTGGAATGTTATAACTACATTTTATTTATACATTTTTTCCGCGTTTAAATCAAAATATACTTCCCAACTATTTCTATTAACTATATTAAATTTAAAATGTATAAGTATTAATGAATTCGCATACATACACCCATACACACGCATATATATATTTTATACATAATTGTTAGTACTGTATTTAATAAATAAAAAATGGCGTCGTTAGTGTGAGTTTTATGCATTCGTATACAATCTCACGCTTATAATTTATGTTGTAAATAAAAGTCAGTACCTTTAACCATTCTGTGTCTGTACACAAAATTGTTAACGGTACAAACGTCATGTGTGTTTGTTTGTGTGTTTATGTGCATGCGTGTGGGCACTCTCTTTCTCCTTGGTAAGGTATAATAAGATATATATATCTTAATAACCTTAAACTAAACATTATTTTAATATAATACAAATTTATAAAACTTTCGCTTTATAATTTTGACGTTGTTTCGTGTTACGTAACATCGAATGTACGTACAGTGTATACAGCTAAGACAGCTGTAGATGTGTGTAATAGTTGTAATCAATTGAATAAATAGTGAATAATAAAATAAGTAAATAATTTCGTTTAAATTTTTCGAAAATTCCACTTGGATTTTCCCCTGTGACTAACCATTTTTAGTTCCAGGAAACGTGTTAACATTCTGATCTTAACACAACTTCCGTTTGATGCATTTCCTTCGTTGTTTTTTTTTTTTTTTTTTTTAAATTCACTTCAGAACACGGAGGAATCGCTAGAGATGTCAAATTCTACTGAAAATGTAGATTTTATTAATTTCACATCATTTACAAACGATTTGAATGTAACGAACGATAGTTATGTCGGTAACGTAACGACGACTGTTACACTTTTCGAAACGTATTCAAAGGAGTTACTTTACTTCGCAGCAGTTGCTTGTATTGTGTTTGTCTTTATTGGAGTGCCTGGAAATTTCGTGACGATCGTCGCCCTACTTAAAAGCCCTCGTTTGAGAAATGCAACATCAGCATTCATCATTAATCTTTGTGTAGCTGATGGATTGTATTGCGCTTTCACTCTCCCACTCGCAGCATCCACTTTCATTCACAGGGCGTGGATCTACAGCGACTTTCTTTGTATGATTTTCCCTCTGTTTCGTTACTCAAATGCTGCTGTTTCTCTCTTCACGGTTATTGCCATTACGGTCAACAGATACGTTATCATCGTCCACCCCAAAAGCTACACGAAGATCTATACTAAGGTGAGCATTTCTGTCATCATCGCGCTTATCTGGTTGATATCCTTTGCAATGCTGGCACCCACTGCTTTTGGAGTTTGGGGAAAATTCGCTTTTAATCCCGAAGTGGGAACTTGCTCTATGATAAGCGTTAATGGAAAATCTTCGAAAACTTTTATTTACATTATGGCATTTTTTTTGCCTAGTTTGGTTTTCGTGTTCTGTTACTCCAGGATATTCTGGATCGTCAGAAAATCGGAAAGAAAATTAAAAGCCGGGCGTGGGTTAAAGAAAAAAGAGAAGGGCACGAACTTTAAATTAAATTGTTTTGGAAAGAAGACAGAAAAATCGGAAAGTGAAAGAAAGAAGAAGCAATCTAAAGACTTGAAGCTGTTAAAGGTGATTCTAGTGATATTTTTAGCTTTCGTCATCTGTTATTTTCCTGTTATATTTGTTAAAATCTTCAAAAAGGAGAAGAATTTCCCAGCATTGAACATCTTGGGATATCTTGGTGCATATTGCACCGCTTGTATCAATCCTATCATTTATGTCATCATGAGCAGAGAATATAGAAGAGCTTATAAAGAATTATTCATCTGTATCAATAAAGTTAATAGTGTTTCAGAGACACGCACTACACGTCCATAAATTACATTTTTAAATATTTTTAATGTAAAAATGTAGAATTTAACAAATGATATTAGTTACGTGTATTTTTATAAGTAGCTTAAGATGACTTATATATGATATTTCTATAGTGTAAATATATATATAAAATAAATAAATAAATAAATATATATATATATAGGCCTATATATTTTATAAATCTAATAAGTTGTGACTATATTTATTTAATAAACACAATAAATTATTTTAATATTAAATTTACTAATTAAAGTCTACCTTCATACATAAATAAAATTTTAAAAAACGCTTTTATTGATCACGTTTCTCGAGATTAAGATGGGACGACCCTACCGTATACGTCAGTACAGGGCATTTACACACAGCACGTAATTAAATTCTTCATTTGGTTAGGTTTATTGCGTTTCGGGGGGTGTATCGATGAAAAAAGCAACAGGTTTATTAAAATAACAATTCTCACGACACGTGTTTTAACGGCCAAAGTCCTCTAAAATGATGCCATTTTGTATATAGGAGATAATCACTAGCAAATTATCAGCTTTCAAGGTACAAATTCGAGTAGGAGTGTCCAATTATACAGGCCATCGAATATGCAGAAAATGAATAGAAGAATAATAAAGAGGAGGTAAGCGTATACCTGATTTTGGTGGTGGTTTAGGGAAAAATAACAAATCTGCTGTGCGCATTGGAATT
The DNA here is from genome assembly GCF_030686945.1 of Centruroides vittatus. Lineage (NCBI taxonomy): Eukaryota > Metazoa > Arthropoda > Arachnida > Scorpiones > Buthidae > Centruroides > Centruroides vittatus. The sequence goes on along the minus strand of NW_027122289.1, from coordinate 354,960 downwards.
TTTAAAGGCGCTTCCAATGGCTTTAGACAAAGGAAAAATTGTTCCGCGAGTTAATTTCAGCTTAAAATCGGCATAAAAACTCCATCTAATATCACTTACTCCCTTTCAAACACAGATAACCGCGTGTAGTCAGCACAAAAATACTGTAAATTTGTATCACATATGATGTACTAATGTAGTCTACTCTCCCAATATTTCCTATTATGCTGCCAAATTCTGGACCAAGACCAGACACTATTACTATTGTCTGAGATCTTAAGTGCACAAGGCTCTATTCGAGAGCCTATGTTGTTTATACTTAAAATTGGCTTATACAGTGAAACCTGTAAACTGACAGGAATATTAAAAATGGTCGGTTTTGGAGGCATTTAAAATATAAAGGTTCCCGAAAAAATGCCCGCCGTTTGAAGGTGGCCGTTACTGTAGGTTCGATTATATTTAGTTATTAAAGAACATAAAAACTTATCGTAATTTATGGAACCAACACTTCCAGAATAGTTTTTTTTTAATAGATAATATTAGAAAATTTACAATTGAAGAAGCGAATTTGCGGAATACTTCAAACAAAAATATAAAATAAAAATAACAGAATGTATATTGATTTTTTTCCTAATAAATTAAATTTTAAAAAATCCAATTTTTTATTTTAATGCATTCTAAAAAAATATTCGCGTCGTCATAAGGGGCCAGAGATGGGTATGACTTCCGCTAATAATTTTATTAAATTAAATTACCGTATTAAATAACAAAAAATGTATTAATTAACAAATCGTTTATATTTTACTAGCAGATAAGCCCGGCGTTGTTCGGGCAAAAAGTAACGATAGCGAAGATTAAGATTATTACATTATAGCCAATCTTACCCGTTTTCACAGAATGCAAGAATTAGGTCCCCTGTTTCCAGAATAATTAGAGAATTTTTAGACGGGTCTAAAAGTATGTTCGATTTCCCGCAAAAACGCGAAAAACCACATCTGCGCCTGTAAATCTTGCACGCGCTTTCTCTTAACACTTCCATTGTTACCTAACACTTCCATTCTTAACACTTTTATTGTTAACACTTCTATTGTTGACATTTCCATTCTTAACACTTCTATTGTTAACACTTCCATTGTTAACAACCTCTCGCGCGCGGGGGAATTTCGAAAAATTCCTTCTTAGTGTACGTTCTCGTGACGTACCCTAACTGTGTACCTAATTTCAACTTTTAACTCCTAACCGTTTGGGCTCTGCGCTTATTATTATTATCAACTAATGTCGATTACATATATAGATAACATAAATTATTGTTATAAAAATAACTTATTACAAAAAACATATTTGTTATCACATTCTATCATACTTAAGATAAATAGTACGAGTAGATATTAGACGGACTGCTATCTGTTCCTAGTCCGCACATAATATATTCTCTCAAAACTCTATCACACCCTCATTACACTCTCCAAATATTTCCTATTACGCTCCCAATGTATTCTCCTGATTATTTTCCCAATGTACTCCGCTTAACTGCATGCACTAGCATCCTAAATAACTTTTATTAAGCTAGTCTCACCAGCCAACCGAATGGACGAGGCAGTTAAGGGACCCGGGATGAGCAACACAACATGAATTTTTCGTAGGCAGTCCAATTCTATACCATTTGGCTGCCCAATGTGGCTTAGCCGAACCCCACGATGAGCTTTAAAAAAGGCCCTCTTAAGTACCCACAAGGCGGAAAGAGTAAAACAAAAGACCGAGCTCCGGTCCACCAGTTGTCATACAGTAAAACTTTTTAAAGATTTGCACTAGTCGTAAAACTAGCTTTACTGTATTTTTTTTTAAATATAAAGCCATATAATTAAATATATTATACGGTAATCTCTCATCTTTACTAAACAACGGAAACAAAGCTTAGATCTATTTTCCTGAGAAAACAAATTAAATTTTTTCGCATTCAATTTAGTGCCAGTGTCAAGGCGAACAGGTCCTAGAGAATAATCCTAATAAATTTGATCCGGATCGGTTTAAGAAATGTGTAGAAAACAGACAGGCAGTCAGATATTCTATTTTATATAAATTATATAGATATGTATTTGTGGTAAAAATCTGTGTAATTATTTTGTAACCTATTTTTTAAAAAAAATCCTAAGGAAATTCCATTTTTAAACGTCTCTCATTCCTGGTAGCGTGTTAATATTATGAGTAACTAAAGATATCAAACGGAAGTTTCATGTATTTCCTTCAATCTTGTTCTAACTCACTTTCCAGCATGAACGACTCGCTAGAGGTATCAAATTGGAATCAAGGTACAGATTTTATTAATGTTACTCTGTTTATAAATGACTCGGTTATAACAAACAACACTTCTGCCAGTAACGTAACAACTGTTCCGCTTTTCGAAACGTATCCAAAGGAGTTACTTTACTTCGCAGCAATTTCCTGTATCGTGTTCGTCTTCATTGGACTACCTGGGAACTTCGTGACCATCGTCGCCCTACTTAAAAGTCCTCGATTGAGAAATGTCACCTCGGCGTTTATCATCAATTTGTGCGTGGCCGATGGACTATTTTGCATTTTTAGTCTTCCGCTCGCAGCGTCCATGTTCATACACAAGACGTGGATCTACAGTGACTTTCTTTGTATGATTTTCCCTATGCTTCGTTACTCAAACGCTGCTGTTTCTCTCTTTACCATTATTGCCATTACGGTCAACAGATACGTCATCATCGTCCACCGCAAAAGCTACACGAAGATCTATACTAAGGTAAGCATTTCTGTCATCATCGCGCTTATCTGGTTGGTATCCTTTGCACTGCTGACACCCACTGCCTTCGGAATTTGGGGAAAATACGCTTTTAATCCCGAAGTAGGGACGTGTACAGTGGTGAAAGTTAACGGAAAGTCGTCGAAAACTTTTATTCACATCCTGGCATTTGTTATACCAAGTTTTACTTTCGTCTTTTGTTACTCCAGGATATTCTGGATCGTCAGAAAATCGGAAAGAAAATTAAAAGCCGGGCGTGGATTAAAGAAGGAAGAGAAGGGTGTGGACTTTAGAATAAAATGTTTCGGAAAGAAAGCGGAAAAATCGGAAAGCGAAGGAAAGCAGAAGCAATCCAAAGATTTAAAAGTGTTAAAGGTGACTCTGGTGATATTTTTAGCTTTCATCTTCTGTTATTCTCCCGTTACATTTGTTAAAATCTTTAAAAAGGAGAAGAGCATGCCTTTTTTTAATATCATAGGCTACCTTGGTGGTTATTGCACCGCTTGTATCAATCCTATCATTTATGTCATCATGAGCAGAGAATACAGAAGAGCTTATAAAGAATTATTCATCTGTAATAATACAGTTAATAGTGTTGCAGAGACACGCACTACAAGCTTATAAACTACATTTTTTTAGCATTTGTTCATATGCAGTATCTACTTTACATTTTTCATTGAACTGTACAATTAAATACATTACGTGTATGCATATATGCATCCTGTAATAAGTAGTATTATATTGTTATAATGCAAATATGTAAATAAATTAACTGATCTGTAAATAAATTTATTTAATAAAATACTTTATATAAAATTAATCTAATTTAATCGAACTCAGACAGTATTTAGTATTATTACTTATTGGCAGTGATAGCGAGGATTCGTAGCAGGGAGCCCGTACTTTGGGGCACGTGCCGCCTTTTTCATCTGGGTTGCTTTTTTCCTAATCACCAAGAGGCCTTAAATTTCATTATCAGGGGACAGCAGAAAATTTATTACTTATACGTAGCGTATTCTGCAAATATAAAAACTAATGAGCAGTATTTGTCCATTGTCTCATGGAACTTCGTATGTTGACCAAAACCACATTCCTTGTTTACAAGGACAAATTAACCCGAAGTGCAATCAGTGCCATCATCTTGTGGGAGCGCTGATCCGACGTTGAGCCATAGTTTGAAGCTTTTTGCACAATCTACAATGTCCTTTTTATAGCTTGTACTCTTCTTTTTACTCCCTCGTTCTTTAAAAGACGCATTACTTGGTATTTTAGTCATATGCAGTATATATATATATATAGGCCCATATATAAACAAGAAAATGTGTTAGTAGGCTATCAATAAATCTGCATTAATATTCTACTTGTATGGTGCAGAACGTCTTTAAACTACTAAAATATGTAGACTCAATGTGAATATCATAACAAATGTAATTTCAAGTCAAAGATTATCCCAAATACTCTCAACTCAACTAATACTGTTTTCACTGTACTGAATCAAGTAAAATTGCATACTTTAATATTATATCTGGGTTAAATTCTATGGCTGTTTAAATGCATTAGAGCAGCATAAGCTATGGTTTTCACAATTATATTGTTATAGATGAGGAATAAAATACAACAGAAAAATATAAATGCACCTATTTATTAAACAGATATACTATGTACTGTACATACATTGAACAATAGAAAAAACTTGAAAAACTACTTGAAAACAGCAAAAACCGTCTATTAGTCAAATGGATAAAACGGTTTCTTCCCGCCGCAAACTGACTTGAGTGCCATCTATTTGCTTTCTGATACATTAATTTTATTTTAAATACGGCTGAGTGACCAGCATAACTATCGACTCCGATGTTACCAATCGACTCTGCCGAAGGATTTATCGGGATATATTAAGACTAATTAATAATCAGATAGAAAGATTGGCTACAAGTAGAAGCTTAATTAATTGATTCGTTTAGATATAACCATAATGATAGTGTAACGAGCAACGCATCTGCACAGTAAAGCTGAATTTAAGTTCTTGAATGTAGTGTCCAGCGTGGCTAGACGCTACATGCGAGAACTTCCGAATGCCACTTTTAACATCCTAGAGATGTTTAATGGGATTCAAGTTAAGGTGCTTGGAAGGATTAGGGTGCATTCTAGCAACTTCAGTTCAATGACACTAAAGTTTCTCGAATGTTTCTCTAGCCATATTTGAACCCACCGTGTGTTGTGTGGAGGTTATTTGTCCTGTTGAAAGAAACAATTGCCATCCGAGTGTAGGGCCACATGATCTACAAGAATGTCCAGGTAGTTGTTTCCAGTAACTGTGATACTAAGACGCTAAAGAACCAGTATCCATTAAACTAAAGCCACTTCACACCGGAACACCATTCTCAGCAGTTTGCACAGTTTCCTTGTAGTATGACAGGTCCATGGCTTTAACTACCAGGATAGCCCAGGAAATGTGTCATTAGAATTCTAATAGCTCGTCACCGTGCTACAAGGTACGGCGACGAGCTGTTAGTAGAGGCACAGGAATAAGATAACTTCCAAATTCTAGCATCGTTATAGACATGAGCGTCCGCAGAAAATTTTTCAGGGGGAAAAGCTTGAAAAGAAATAATTACAGCAATAAATTTTTATTTTATGTTTTGGTTTATTTAAGACAGAAAAAGCATCTCGTGGTCGAGAATTCAAGGTTATAAATCTTAATCACTTTTACGATACGATTTTTTATGGAATTTTTTACTCGATCTCGGGGAGGATAAGTGCTTCGTTTGCCCCTCTGTGGACGCCCATGGCTACAGACCTTTGAGCAGTAAGCTGACTGATGACCACAGACGCACAGTATTAAAAATTGCTATGATGGTCTGATAGTTTTTAGAATCTGTGACAGCCGACGAAAGCCTCGAACGTCAAAGTATTGTATCCGAGACTTTTCGCCAGATATCAAATAATCACTGTATACTCTTGATGTAGTTGCACAGGAAAACCCAAATATAGCAGTCACCTCTGATTTGATATAGTAGCCCATCTGTTTTGCACTTAATGTAGAGTACGTCTTGCGATCAGTTACACTTTGTTCATACTTATCTTGATCTGAAACTTAAAGACGAATTACTTCAGCTTATATACTACATGTTATTAAATTAACATAAATAAATAGCTCAAAATTTTGCAGTAGTGGCAGCTGACTCATCTAAACAGCGGTGTTTCTATTTCTCTTGCATGACAACGTATATACGTAATTGTGATAAAACGCTGTATATTCATTTTACAGCATATTCCTTTTTAAAATGTGCTGATGCAGACATACTCAGCACATTTTAAAAAAGAATACGTTGACGAAACGAACGCACATTAGCAGCGGCTTTTTAACATTTTCGTTGTTAATAATAGTATAACATTTAAATTTCCGTCAAATTTTTAATAATTTACTAAATGTTAGAATCCAAAGTGTCCTTTGTTATTTCACGGTCTGAAAGTCATGCTTGTTCTTCTCTATCTAAATGTCTCCTGTTCCCAGTAATGTGTTAAACTTATGATAAAGTGCAAATATCAAACGGAAGTTTGATGTATTTCCTTCAACGTTTTTCTGATTCACTTTCCAGCATGAACGACTCGCTAGAGATGTCAAATTGGAATCAAGGTACAGATTTTTCCAATGTTACTCTGTTTATAAATGACTCGGTTATAACAAACAACACTTCTGTCAGTAACGTAACAACTGTTCCGCTTTTCGAAACGTATCCAAAGGAGTTACTTTACTTCGCAGCAGCTGCTTGTATTGTGTTCGTCTTCATTGGAGTGCCAGGAAACTTCGTGACAATCGTCGCCTTACTTAAAAGTCCTCGATTGCGAAATGTCACCTCGGCATTTATCATCAATTTGTGCGTGGCCGATGAACTGTTTTGCATTTTTAGCATTCCGCTAGCAGCATCCCTATTCATACACAAGACGTGGATCTACAGTGACTTTCTTTGCACGATTTTCCCTCTATTTCGTTCCACAAATGTTGCTGTTTCTCTCTTCACCATTATTGCCATTACGGTCAACAGATACGTCATCATCGTCCACCCCAAAAACTACACGAAGATCTATACTAAGGTGAGCATTTCTGTCATCATCGCGTTTATCTGGTTGGTATCCTTTGCACTGCTGACACCCACTGCCCTTGGAATTTGGGGAAAATTCGCTTTCGATCCCGAAGTGGGGACGTGTACTGTAGTGAAAGTTAACGGAAAGTCGTCGAAAACTTTTATTCACATCCTGGCATTTGTTATACCGTGCTTCACTTTTGTGTTTTGTTACTCCAGGATATTCTGGATCGTCAGAAAATCGGAAAAAAAATTTAAAATCGGGCATGGATTAAAGAAGGAAGAGAATGATAAGAAGTTTAAATTAAAATGTTGTGGAAAGAAAGCGGAAAAATCGGAAAGCGAAGGAAAACAGAAGCAATCTAAAGATTTAAAACTGTTAAAGGTGATTCTGGTGATATTTTTAGCTTTCGTGTTTTGTTATACTCCCATTATATTTGTGAAAATCTTTAAAAAGGAGAAGAGCCTCCCCGCATTAAACATCATAGGCTATCTTGGAGGTTATTGCACCGGTTGTATCAATCCTATTATTTACGTCATCATGAGCAGAGAATACAGACGAGCTTACGCGGAATTATTCAAATGTAAGAAGACAGTTCACAGTGTTACAGAGACACACACTACAAGTTTATAAATTACAGTTTTATGCTTTACATAGATTTCATTTAGGCCTAATATTTTCTATGTAAAAATAGGAGTTTGTTCAGCAAACCTTCGATAAATGTATAGAATAATTAATAATGTAAATATAGAAAATAATTAATAACTTTGTAATAAATCAGTTGATTTGTAAATAAATTTATTTAATAATTACTAAAAAACATTTTACATGAAAATTAATCTAATTTACTGATAAAAGGCTATCATATGTTACTGTTTCCTGTCCGTTTATCATTGAATAGTGAGAAACAGTCATTGCAATTAACTCAACGTTAAGTATTAATCATGATTATAAAATTATACAAAGTTTAAATATATTAAATATAATTATAAAACATTAAATTAATCGGAGTAAGACCGTTGCAATGTTTATTTAGTTATGGCAACGCAACACTTGGACGATCTGCCTAAGGAGATGCCTTCGGGAGGTTTTTTTAAGGGAAACTGGCCCCTATTTAGGCGTTACAGACGTGGAGAAAACCCGGAAAACTGCTCGGTGGCCAGCCCGTCCGAGCGAAGCGCGAACCCAGTGTTTAGGGCACGAAGACCGCTTGGCCACTGGTGAGTCCTGTTGCAATGACATGGTCTTTCAGAGTGCACCAGTAGCGGAGTTGATTAGAGTGACCATATTGTTTATTGCGCAAACCGGAAAAATGGGTCTAAAAGTGGGAAAATTTAGATTATTTTTTTTAAATTTATTTATTTATTAACCTGTAAATAGGTTATATTACATTAGAAGTCCAATAAAACGCTTCTATTTAAAATTTTATTCTATATTTGAGGGTTTAAAACGTGGAAAATGCGATACTGTCCCGGACAAACTGGGATGTATTGTCACCCCAAGTTTAAACCACCAAACATTGGTAGCTGGTCTCATGAGAAGTTTTTCGGATTTTTTTCCCACGTGTTTAACACGTAAACAGGGGTCAATTTTCCATGGAAAGGCCCTGTAGGCGCCAGATAATCCTATCAAGTTATGATCGATTGCCAAATGGTCGTTTCAGAGTAGTGTCTTCTTAAATTTCCGTGAGGATAACATTTACTGTACAGCACCGAAGGCTGGTACCGCAATGGTCGACTTTCCATTTTGTTTAGCTTAGTGTTAGAGAAGGCTAAGCACGCGGCGCAGCAAAACTATTCAACATTAAATTAAATCATTGAAATACAGATATAAAACAAAAGATGTGGCAGCCAAACAACACTTAGCAACATTATTTACTACAAGATTTAAAGAGTGACTCTTTCAGCCTATTAAAAAAAACCGTGGATTATTATCCAAAAATGTTTGCAATACACCACTGCTTGTACCCTTCAAGTTGATCATTATCATATCCTTATCCTCGTAAGTGTCCTATCGGATAGTGACATCTTTTTTAAGTTCCGAAGAAGTATTTTAGACTAGCACCAATGTCTCAGTAAGAGGAACAAATTCCAAAAATGATCTTTAACTACATATACTTTGTCGCTGATTATTGCTACACATCGAACGAAATGCTACGTTTTGTGGTCCGAGGGCTTGTACTAATGCAATCAATCTTTCCAAAATCCGAGACTCCACCACTTGCAGTGTGGATAAAACCACCCAAACACTGGTAGTTGGTCGTGGGTTCTCACCCCAACAACAAAATGACCAAGTGAAGTTTTCCGGGTTCTTTCATGTGCCTAACACATATGTAGAAACCAATTTCCCATTAAAAATTCTTCCGGGAGGCAGATCGAGCATGTATTGAGTTGCCTTAATTAAATCGTAATAATCTATAGTATATTCGTTTTCTACAGGAAGAATGTATGGAATTACATCGAAGGCTTTGACACGCACTGACCTCTATTGCTAGAACTATGAACCACATCAGGTAAAAAAAAAAAATATTCGCTAATAGGTGTTCAATTTGAAGGCTTAAGAAGGCATTTTATTTTCCAAACCTATATTTACGTACATATTAAATTTATAAATTAATTTCCAAGTAATGGCTCTCATTTTGTGAAAAACCTATTCAGATTTTAAATTCAAAAATTTAAAATAAAAACGTATTCAGTTCCGGTGATTCGTTGTAGAGAATTTTCTTAACTGTTAGTAAACCCATTATGGGTTCGACCAAGACCACAGTGGGGCGGCCGGGTGGTGAAAGATTGGGTCCGATATTGTTGTAGAGATTATACAAATCATCTTATAGTAGTATGCTAGTTAACAAATACGTCTGTTGTGGTGCCACCTCCGCATTCCTACGCCTTAGGAGGCCACCGAATTCGATTATATTGTCGTACCTGAGAGAAATACTTGTCCCTCAATCTCAATATTTCTGATTCTTAGTAATGTGTTAACGTTGTGATTAAGTAAAGGTATTAAACTTCCGTTTGATGTACTTCCTTTAATGCTTTCCTGGTTTATTTTTCAAGATGAACGACTCGATAGAGGTATCAAACTGGAATCAAGGCACAGATTTTACTAATGTTACTCTGTTTATAAATGACTCGATTATAACAAACAACACTTCTGCCAGTAACGTAACAACTGTTCCGCTTTTCGAAACGTATCCAAAGGAGTTACTTTACTTCGCAGCAGCTGCTTGTATTGTGTTCGTCTTCATTGGAGTGCCAGGAAACTTCGTGACAATCGTCGCCTTACTTAAAAGTCCTCGATTGAAAAATGTCACCTCGGCATTTATCATCAATTTGTGCGTGGCCGATGGGCTATTTTGTATTTTTAGTCTTCCGCTAGCAGCGTCCATGTTCATACACAAGACGTGGATCTACAGCGACTTTCTTTGTATGATTTTCCCTCTATTTCGTTCCGCAAACGCTGCTGTTTCTCTCTTCACCATTATTGCCATTACGATCAACAGATACGTCATCATCGTCCATCCCAAAAGCTACATGAAGATCTATACTAAGATGAGCATTTCTGTCATCATCGCTTTTATCTGGTTGGTATCCTTTGCACTGCTGACACCCACTGCCTTCGGAATTTGGGGAAAATACGCTTTTAATCCCGAAGTGGGGACGTGTACTGTGGTGAAAGTTAACGGAAAGTCGTCGAAAACTTTTATTCACATCCTGGCATTTGTTATACCGTGTTTCATTTTTGTGTTTTGTTACTCCAGGATATTCTGGATCGTCAGAAAATCGGAAAGAAAATTAAAAATCGGGCATGAATTAAAGATGAAAGAGAAGGGTGTGAACCTTAAATTAAAATGTGGAAAGAAAGCGGCAAAATCGGAAAGCGAAGGAAAGCAGAAGCAATCTAAAGATTTAAAAGTGTTAAAGGTGATTCTGGTGATATTTTTAGCTTTCGTGTTTTGTTATACTCCCATTATATTTGTGAAAATATTTAAAATGGAGAAAAGCCTCCCCACATTGAACATCTTAGCTTATCTTGGAGGTTATAGCACCGCTTGCATCAATCCTATTATTTACGTCATCACGAGCAGAGAATACAGAAGAGCTTATAAAGAATTATTCATCTGTAATAAAACAGTTCACAGCGTTACAGAGACGCGCACAAGTTTATAAATTAGCCTACATTTTTTAATGTTCTTTAATATTTTCAATGAAAAAACATTTTATTCAATTTTAAAAATGACATTAACCTTTTCGAGTAACTTGTAAATAAACTTGTTTAATAATCATTAAAATATTTACATAAAAGTTAATCTGATTACCGATAAAAGACAGTGTTAAGTTACTGTTTCCGTCCGTTGAATCATTCATTGATGATTAATGGTGGTCTCATTTGACTTAAAGTTAAGTATTAGTAATTATTATAAAATATACTTATTGAGAAAAAGAGTGTCCTCTTAGTGTCAGTCGGTCAGTCAGTTCGCACTAATAGTTTCATTCGATCATGGAATGAAACTTTATTAGTACGAACTGACCGACCGACCGACCACGACCAATACGATCGCGGTCAGTCGGTCTTAAGTGATTACAGTATCTCAGCAAAGCAACAATTTTGTACAGAGTAACGGTACAATTTTAAACAGTGGCGTACCGTCATTGGAAGCGGTGGGAGCGCCGCTTCCACCTTCCAATGACCTTCCCTCGTATTTTCTAAAATATAAATTTTCATATTTTAACGTACTTTGAATTAATTAAAATTAATATTTTATTATAACTGCATTATGTATCTTATTACAAATTTCTATACTACATGTGAAAAAAACGATAAGATTGCTATTGTATATTCGAATATCAGTGGCGGAACGGAAGCGCTTACGAGACAGCTTCCACGGCGAGAATAACTGAATGGTGTAAAGCAATCAGAGGGCATTGGGGCATGCGCTTTACAGAGCACCAACCTCACCCGGTTTAGCTGGTGGAAGCTACACAAGTGTAACGCTTCCAACGATTCTATCCCTTAGCCACTGGGTAGGGAGCTATATTTAATTTTAATTTTCTTTTAATTATACTGTAATTATATTGACAGATTTTCAGACATAAAATCTTTAGAATTTTTACACTTTTAGATGTTAATAATTTTACTATTATGAAAAACAACTTTTCCAAGCGTGTTTTAATTCTATAAATTAAGTAAATTTTATGGGAATTTTTTGATTTATCTAAATTACGTAGTGAACCGCAATATTTATATTGGTGTCCGGACTATATTGACAAGTAACTCTTAGACATGAAACATATTATAATTAATGTCGATCCGAACAAAGACGTACTAAAAAAATTATATGATTTAATATCATTAATTTTTACGGTACCATCTACCGGTGGGTCTGTTCAGCGCAGTTTTTCGACCACGGAACGAATTCATACATTGGCTAGGAACACGGTCGGAGGAAAAATTGTCGTCGCTAGAGAAAAAGAGCTTTTAAATACGTCGATGGAGTCGACGACCAGCGACTTTTACGATAAAGTAATTAACGACTTGGCGGAAAAAATCGCCGAATAGAATTAGTTTATAAAAAATTTTAAAAAGTTTTTCTATTATTGTTTGTATCATATCAATTTGTATTATTTGTATTACAGAACTAAAATACATAAATTTTTTATTTTTGTCATTTCCAGTATTTGTTTAAAACTTTTATGGAGATGTGAGGTTCCGGACAGGTCTGACCCGTCACGAATAACGCGAAAAAACAGTTAATTAGAGAAAAATTTATTAGTTTAAAAAAAAACATAGGTAAAAATCGTTTGTAGTCGGACACCCATTGTTTATATCAAACTGCGAGGCAGAAACCATAAATCGCGGATGGAAATCGTCCTATGATCGGTGGAAGATCGAATTCGTCTTCGATTTTGACTTTTCTCGCGCTCCAGGTAAGAGTCTCGTTACTCTTAGTAACCAGGGACCAACCACTCGGGAAGCGTGATTGAGTGAGAACGACCAATCAAAATCGACGAAAGAAAGAACGGAGATTGATATAATCCCCGACAATCGAGGACACCTGGCACTCGGTTAACGTTCCGAATAACCAAAACGCCCTGTGTCAACGCGCAAAAAACAACAAAAAAAAAAATTCTCGTCTATTGTGCCAACCTGTAACCTGTGCCACTTCGGACTTAGACCGTGTCCCCGACGCCAACAGAGGAAGTCTCCCCGTGCCCTACAGACTTATCGAAGCCACAGTCCCGGGGCCACCTTCGATCGACCATCGAAGAACCACATCGACGCCCAGATGTCCGAACGGCTGATTGTCCTAAAGCAAACTATTTTGTACATAGTATAAGTTTATTTTATGTTTCTTTTTTGTCGGTTTTTGTCAGATACGTCTCTTCCGCCACCACGCACGTACGAATGGACCCTAGGCCATCACTGACGCGCAATTAACTGATTGCCCCTGGAAGTCGGCTTCTTACAGAAACACAGCTTCCCTATCATCAAATGTCACGGCACACCACTGACAATTTAAAAAAAAAAAAAAAAAAAAAAAAAAAAAAGCCTTTCGTACCGCTTAGGACATTCTCTTTCCTGAATACAGGCGATGTCATAGTAGAATGTGGAGGTATATAGCACCATCCTGCTATAGATTTCCCACAGAAGTTGCAACTGCAACGCCAGATTCTTCACACTATTAGCCGAATTTGACGTTTTATTTGGTCTCATAAATGCTCAATGATAACAAAATGTAAACTGGACAGGCCAAAAAAGGTGTAACGAGTAGGGCACTTCTTGGAAAAATCTAGCTGTGTGCGAAAATTATCTTGCTGGAAAATTGCTGTATGAGTGACAATACACGAGGGCGCAGAATTTCCTGAATAACATCCTGTTAATATTCTTGTACTCGTAGTCGTACGAAATATAATAAAACCTCGAGTTTCGAATTTAATTTGTTCCTGAAAGTTGCTCGAAAAGGAATTTGTTACTAATGACAATACACTACCAGTCTGTAGTAATCCACACATTTATAAAACAGCATCACTGCAAAAAAGACGACAATGCTAATGACAGGACGCGCATAAATGCAAATTTTTTTCTGATAATCGCATGCCGAAAGGGTTCTGTAGCGAGATTTGTACCTGTCTCTAAATGGTGTGCAAAAAAGAACACTGTTGCAGCTGTTCATACCTGCCTCAAGAACTGATCAGCCAATCTCTCTTGATAGGCTGTCTGGGCGTCCAGCGCCTGCTCGCCTTTCATGTGTGCCCTAACATATCCAGAGTCAAGTCAGAACGATCAGACGATGATCAATTTGTCGAAAGTTCCATTCTGTTTTCTTCAGTACGATGATGAGACCTTTCCTAAGTTCCATCAGCTGTATGTAACGTTTTTTCTGTGTCGTATAGACATTCCAACGTTCGAGATCACTAAACAACATGTATACTGAAAATTCTGAACACAGGACTTCTGAGAAGCTTTCAATAAGATGCTTGGTTAGCGATTTTAGCAGATAGTTCCGTTTTACGATCTTACAATAGGAGCCTTGTGTTGTAGGCTATATGCATTTAGACTTGCTATGATCTTAAGGTACAACATATAAGTACTTTCTCTCCGTCAAATAACAATAAGCACATATTGTGTTTGAGAATCATTGAGGCCTCTCATAACTTAAAACCCTAAGCTTTAGCTCGTTTAACTTATATGTAAATCAGGCTTTGCTGTAAATTTTTATAAATATAGGCCTACTGTATTAAAAAAAAAAGAAAAAAGAAAAACGTACAACAGATCTCGCTTTAATCCTCAACCGTCGTAAAGCGAACCTTTTATATTTCCCTGTCCGATAAGTTCGATGTCAAACAGGGTGATTAATCAGATCATAATTAACCCTTTAAATCGCTTTTCATGAAAAATCGTTCCCTATTTACGTGTTACAAACGCGAAGAACTCCACTTGGCTAGCACGTCGGCGAGGTGCGAACCCGCGACCAACCACCGTTTTATCCTCTCGATCACTGATAAGTTCTTAATTTATTAACTAATAATTTAATATTATTAATTTGATCATTTACTTTTCAATATAATTAATTTATTTTATAAATCTTTTCGTTGTTTTGAAACTTCCTTCCTTATCAGAATTTCCACGTCTTTCACGTAACATCATTATTCAGCAAACGTTACTACATCCGTTAAACACAGTTCCTCTCATATATTTTCATTTTCATTTAAGTTTTTGACATGAACTACTCGCAAGATTCCTCGAGTAACAATTATAATTTGAGTAACAGTACTATCGTTAATCTCTTCGATAAATATCCTCCCGAGTTACTGTACTTTGCAGCAGCTTGTTGCATCTGCTTCGTTGTTATCGGAGTGCCTGGGAATATCATCACTATCATCGCTCTGCTCAAAACTCCTCGATTGAGGAATGCCACGTCAGCATTCATCATCAACCTATGCGCTGCCGATGGATTTTACTGTGCCTTCACTCTTCCACTTGCTACCTCCACATTTATACACATGACATGGATATATGACAACTATCTCTGCATGATTTATCCGTTGATACGTTACTCTAATGCTACAGTATGTGTTTTGACAATTATGGCCATTACCATTAACAGATACGTCATCATCGTCCATCCGAAAATTTACTCCAGGATCTATACTAAAACTAGCATTTCTATCAGCATTGTCTGCATCTGGTTGGTATCTTTTCTTTTTTTGGTGCCCACAGCTCTCGGTGTTTGGGGAAAATTCGCATTTAATCCCCAAGTGGGCACTTGTACTATGGTTAATGTTGATGGTAAATCTTCCAAAAACTTTCTTTTTTTCATGGCATTTTGTGCACCCACTTTGGTGTTCGCATTCTGCTATTCGAGGATATATTGGATCGTCAGAAAATCGGAAAAAAGCTTGCAGGCAAGAAGAAAAACAATAAAAGAAGAAAAAGGAAGCATCTGGAACAAATTAAATTGCTGTAAAACAAAGAAGGAAACTTCAAAAATTCAGAAAAACCGGAAAACTTCGAAAGATTTAAAATTGTTGAAGGTAATTCTGGTGATATTTTTGGCTTTTATCTTCTGTTACGTTCCTTTGATAATAGTTAAAATATTTAGAAAAGAAGAAAGTCTACCCGTTTTGAACATTATAGGATACATCGGATACTTTTTCACCGGTTGTATTAATCCTATTATTTATGTCATCATGAGCAGTGAATATAGAAAAGCATACAAGGAACTATTCATTTGTTCTGAAAAGACTAAAAGGAATGGAGCAGCACACATAAGTCACTTATAAAATAATCTATATTTTGTACAATATTCTATATATTTGATAAAAGTGGAGTGATAAATTCTTTCTAATAAGATTCATAAAGACGCAACGAGTAAACGAATGTAATTGTGTCAGATTATCGCGTTCCTCGCTTTCTAGTTTCTCGCTCTCGATAAAATTGTCATACAATAACCTGAATTCTTCCTTTTCTTTCAATGTGTATAATTAAAATGGTCAGAAGACGACGTTCAATACCTCTATATCGAATATTTTAAAATCGCTTGTTTTATATTTCGGATTACTCCGTAACGAACTCGTGAATTAATAAATCTCTCCCGAAAGAAACATTAATCGTTTTTCTTCTCGCTCCTAAACGCCGAAAAAGTTATTTTTGAACACTTTAAACACCGGGAACGAGGTAAGAAGCTTAATGCACAAGCTTAGTATAAAGCAAAAACCTCAAACCGCGATAAAAATCGGTGCCGGATATCTGCGAGAGCGAGATTTTTTTGTCCCGCGACTAAGCGATTCTATTTCGCGCGATGGTTTCGCTTTGCGAGAGCAATACCGCTACAAACTTAATACGTCGTAACAAAATTTTATTTATAAGAATGGTCATCTTATTGGTACCTACGAGACGGAAATTTAAAGGAAAATCGTAATTAAAGTAGCTCTATTTAACGCTGTCTTGAAGAAAATGCAGCAATCTTAACGTAACCAAATTTTTCATGCTGATGTTTCAGAACATGCAAACATGCACAATAGAAAAGTTTAGTTCAAAAACTCACCACCACTACCAGATATGTGGTGCTGAGAATGGCAAATAACTTCATAAATCGTCCCCAATTAAACATGCGTGCATCATGCATACGATAGTTTTTTGTCGCTCACACCGTCACATATTTCGTATTGGTGAGTTTAAAACTTAACTTCTCCCGCATGTCGTAGCATGACTAAAACCTATATTAGAGAGAAAACCAAATTAAAACGTGCGCAAACCTATATTTAACCTGTACTACTATGGATAAATTCACTAGACTGTGGATGAATAACAAACTCTTAGGTATTGTATTGTCTATACATGTGTATAAGTACGTTTGCCACATTCAAATCTTTCCCCTAAACTTTTTTTCTTAATTTATTTACAAAGCTAAGAAGCTCGGGGGACCGACTCTTCCCCGGTTACGCTAATGGTCCCGTGGAAATTACTTCCGCATGTCTTGAAATCACCCATATATTGCGTTACTGTACCCCATAAAACTATTAAAACCAAACTAAAAAAATTTTTGTTACATTGTTATTTTTTCAATTGTAATTAAATACTTTTAAAATCTAATACTGTGTCTATACATCACTGACTCCGCGCAAATCGCTTTTTATCAGTGGAATTTTTAAATTGAAATTTCTCTTAAAACAATCCGCCATTTTTGACGGGTTTATACGCTTGTTTTGATATAAAATTGTAATTTTGTAGAATTTTAGAGTTGAGATTCTTTTGGTGGGATGTATCTTTCCGAAATTTCCAAATCTGTGTATAGAAAATTTCCTCACAAGTAATTTCCGTTTAGTAACAACTGACGACTGGAAACAAACCTCCATATTTCACTACATTGTGTAATTATAACAAGTAAAATTCGTTTCTAAGCTCGAATTCGAGTAGACACACCGACGGACAAACAATATTTATTTTCTTTACTATTTGTAACTAATTTATCGTTTCTTTTTTAAAATGATTCTTCGAAGGATTCCGAATTCGAAACTTCCAATTAATCAGCATTAATGAATCATAAAGCGAAGGTTGTTACATCCGTTAAATACTTCCTTCTAAATTTTATAACATTCATTTGTTCTTCAACATGAGTTACAAACAAGTTTCCAATGATAATTATAATTTCACTAACCCCACTATCATCTCTCTTTTCGATACGCATCCTCCTGAGTTACTGTACTTTGCAGCAGCTTGTTGCATCTTCTTCGTTGTTATTGGAGTTTTAGGAAACATTATCACTATCATCGCTCTGCTCAAAAGTCGTCGGCTGAGGAATGCCACCTCAGCATTCATCATCAACCTATGCACTGCGGATGGATTATATTGTGTCTTCACCATTCCACTAGTTACCTCCATATTTATATACCGAACATGGACGTACCACGGGTTTTTATGCATGATCTATCCGTTGATACGTTACTCCAACTCTATAGTATCTGTTTTGACCATAATCGCCATTACCATTAACAGATATATCATCATCGTCTATCCTAAAAGTTACTCCAAGTTCTACTCTAAGATCAGTGTTTCCATCATAATCGCCTGCATCTGGTTGGTATCGTTTCTCGTTTGGATGCCCACGGGTCTCGGTGTTTGGAGAAAATTCGAATTTAATTCGGAAATTGGCACATGTACCACGATTGATGTGAATGGTAAATCTTTCAGAAATTTTCTTTTCATCATTACAATCGGTATACTTGCTTTTCCTACTTTGGTAATTGCATTCTGTTACTCGAAGATATTGTGGATCGTCAGAAAATTTCAGAAGAATTTGAGGTATGGTCAGCAACCGATGAGTAAAAAAGATAAAATATTATGTAATAACTTGAATTGTTTCCAAGTAAACAGAGAAACATTAGAAATTGAAGTAAAGCTGAAATCATCGAGTGATTTAAAACTGTTAAAGATGATTATTGTGATCTATTTAACTTTCCTCTTCTGTTACATTCCACTGCTGAGTGTTAATTTTTTTAAAGAACACAAAAATCCACCTGTTTTAAATATTATATATAGCATTGGTTACTTTCTCGCCGGTTATATTAACCCCATAATTTATGCTCTCATGGATACCGAATACAGGAAAGCATACAAAGATTTGTTTAGTTGTAATAAAACGACTAACACTAATTCCGAAACAATAGTCACTCGCTTGTAGATTGATTTAACAAGCTATATTTTAACCAGTTTGTATGTTAAATTTAAGCAATTTCGTGTTTCTTTATTGGAAAGTCATCGTCTTGTAAAAGTTATTTTTACTTTGCATAATTCAATAACACGTGTAATTTAGTATGAAACGACAATTAATAAAATCATTATTAATTTATTTGCATTGTCCATGATTTATTATTCCCAAATTATAAGAAAGATTGGATATGCCCTCGATTGATGCTAATTTTAATATTGAATATTGAACGATTACCTAAACCACACGAGAAACTTTCAACGATGATTTGAACCCAACTGAACAGTCAAATCTCGGTTTCACGAACAGAATTTTGAACGCCATATTTACTCCGGTTTCCGTACCATAACTCGATTTACGAACAAGCAGCTCGGCAGAGCAGGCCATAGGTCAACTTCCCATACTTCCTATGTTAAAGAAACTCGAAGGCCCGACCTATCAGCGACAGGACTGCCGATTCAGAAGTTAGTGCCGCTGAGATTCGCATGGTGTCATTAAACGTCACAACACATATCATCGATGATGACGTTATTATTTAAATTAATTTTCAATGCACATGACGGAAAGATGCTACTTCCCTTTTTCAGTATGCACCGCAGTTGAATTTAAATTAAATTAATAAAAAACAGCGTTAATTAACATTCACGTAATATAAATGGCAACATCACTGGAATCACGTTAAAAAGTTGTCTCTTTAGATGAGGGTTCCATCTATTGGGAGACAAATCTGCAGAGAAGTTTGCTAAACAATTTTTGCGTCTCGGTAATGGCAAATTCACTGAAGATCCGGATACTAATTTGATAACACTACATAAACCACAAATGAATATACCGGAGAGCAATATTCGCATCTAATAACAAATGCGTTGCGGAATGTACTGTACTGTACCTGGTAGAGTTTTTAAATTCCTTGGATCTAGGTCCATCCATTCTCGTTCCGTTATGCAACAGAACGAGAATGATCTTTTATCTTTGTCCTGAAAGACAGCAATTTTTTTCTCTTTTACAGTTCCATTATTATAAATACCTAGGTCAATAAATGCACATTTTAGTTACTAGGGGCATTGTTTTTATCACACTCTCTCAATTCCATACTCCCTCAAAAACCCGAACAACGTCGGGCACACGTTGCTAGTATGTAATTCATAATATATTATACTAGCAGGTAGGCCTGGCGTTGCTCGGGCAAAATTAAAGATAGTGAAGATTAAGATTATTACATTACAGTCAACCTTACCCGTTTTCACAGAATGCAAGAATTGGATCCACCTGTTTCCGGACTAATTAGAGAATTTTTACGTGGATCTAAAAATATGTTCGATTTCCCGCAAAAACGAAAAAAAACTGCATCTGCGTCTTGCACGTCGCTTTCTCTTAACAATTCCATTGTTACGTAACACTTCCATTGTTACGTAACGCTTCCATTGTTGACACTTCCATTGTTACTTGATACTTCCATTGTTACTTGACACTTCCATTGTTACTTAACGCTTCCATTGTTGATGGAAGTGTTAAGCCTTAATCTTGTCCCTCTCCCCCGTGGGGAGGTATTTCGAAAAATCCCTTCTTAGTGTGCGTTCTCGTGTTAACAAAAATATATTGCCTTTTATATGGTTATTGTGAATTCTAAAATCTAAAGAAAATGTGTTATGTTTCTTCTTGTGTGAGAAGGAAGGCTCTTTTATGAGAAACTGCTTCTGTTTAGGTGATATTAACATAAAGAAAACCCGGAAAACTCTACGTGGCCAGCTCGTTGAAGTGGCACAAACCGGCGACTAGCTACCAGTGTTTAGTGGTTTATCCACTCTACCATTAGTAGGAACCAATCCTCGAAAATTCCAATAAATCGCTATGCGAAAGTTGTTACATCCGTTAAACACGGTTTTTTCTCGATTTTACTACGTTTATTTATCCTTCTACATAGTGGTGCACTCAAACGGGGCCACTGTGTAGAAAGATTGTGCCAAAGATAGTCATTCCTAGGAGGGCCTCTCGGAAAGACTTTCTTCAGAAAATTGGCCCCTGTTTACGTGCTAAATATGCGAAGAAATCCTGGAAAATTCCGCATGGTTAGTCCATTAGTAAGGAGTAGACTCATTAGTATTCAGTGGTATTATCCCATCTGCAATTGGTAGGCTGAATATGCTGCACTACAGTGCAGCATATCATTCAATGGGATTCCTTAAGCTACAAGGAGCTTCAAATTGCAAAAATTCTGACAAATTATTTAAAATATAAAGATTTCTTATTTACGAACTTTGTATATCTTAATGGATCATGTGTAACCCATTTAAATAATTTTCATATGGTACCCCTGAAAAATTAATGTTGTATTTGTATAAGTTATATTTTTCCATTTATATTCTAATTTTTGTTTAATTCATAACATAAAATTTCCTATAATGTACATTTAAAAAAAAGGGAAATAATGTAAATGTAGCGGTAATTCTCGGGAAGGAAAGGTGGTTGTAAAATGCTTACTTCCTTATAATTACAAAAGAATGCGATTTTTCTTAACATTTAAATTTATTTCCTGTAATTAAACTTAGTAAATATTAAAAAATTTATACATTATCAATTTATAATTAATATTTACGATCATTTTTCTTGTGTTATATTTAACATATCTTAAGACTTAAAGGATTGCCTGTGTAAGTAATAACAAAATATATAAATGTTAACATTCTTAAGGCTATGGTTCAACTAAAGTAGACTTATATAAGTTAAAAAAGTACAAAATGTATCTTATATACAAGAATTTGTATTGTTACGTGAATAACTAGAGGCATTCATTAGCAATTTTCTTGCAAAACAAGAGCTGAATATACAAATTATTCAATAAATCAATCGCAATTATGCAAGAGAATTATGTTATTATCCGATGTCCAAAATTTCGCACATTCTTCACAGGTTTCATGCTTTGGCATTTTTTTCGTTGTTTTTGTTAACCAAATCGTCACTGTTAATTCCTGATTTTGAATTGAGAGTATGCATGACTGTCCCCATTTGAGTCGAACTATCTTGACTTGTATAAGAGGATATTTTGGTTCCGACGCTCAAAACTCCGTCTTTCATCCAGATTAATATACTTTTGTACGCTTTTCTGTAATGTTTGTTAGTCACACCATAGATGAGAGGATTGATGCAAGCGCTCATGTATAAGAAAATGTAACTCACAATGTGCAAAGCGGGATACTTCACTCTTTTATCGGCCACCTGTTATAATATTTTAGGGAACGAATTAGTAGATTCAATGCTAAATTATCTTAACAATTACTTAATTTTAAACTTACCTTAATAATTGTAATAGGCAAGTAACAGATGAGAAACGAAGAGAATATTATTAGAACCATTTTGGTGATTTTCCAATCTTGCTGCTTCTTGGGATCTTTTTTAACTTGTTCGTTGCTATCTGAAGTACTGTGCTTTCTGACTCTAGTTTTGCTTCTAACAATTACCCAGAAGATGCGGATGTAGCAGAATACTATGACGATACATGGCAAAAGAAAGCCGAAGATAAACAAAAAAGTTTTAGGGGATTTTCCTTTGACTTCTAAAATGGAACAGTTCATGATCTTCTCGTCGAAGCCGAATCGACCCCATTTTCCAAAGAGTGTGGGTAACATTAACGATATGGAAAACACCCAAAGTGACAGTACCATAGAGAAAATATACTTCTTCTGATAAATGCGATCATACCAAGATGGATGAACGATGAAGACGTAACGATTTACAGTGATGGCAGCTATGGATAACAGTGATAAGCCAACGTTAACGTAACGCAAAAAGGGGAAAACGATACACAAACTATCTCCATGAATCCAAGTATGGTGTATGAATCTTGAAGCACTAAATGGTAGATTAATGGAGCAGAATAAGAAATCTGCAATGGATAAGCTCATGATAAATGCGGATGTCGTATGTTTTCTCACTCGAGGATGCTTATAAAGCGCAATTATGGTCAGCAAATTCCCAATAATTCCAATTATTGTGATAATTATAGTGAAAACCGCTGTAGCATACAGCATAACAGACAGGTTACATATCTTCGGAATTGTAGCGTTAGAACTCGAGTTAGACATCATTTCAGCTCGTTGTTACGGTTTATCTGTGAACATTTAACTATTTTATTTTCTCTCGGACTACATGTAAACCAATGTTTTTCCGGAAAAAAGCTGTGATCTTCCGAAACATTGACTTGTTCGACTTCCTTTTACGAGGTTGCATCCTCCCAGATCTACACATTTTATCAACTGTCTAGCAATCTACACAGGATGGATGTTTCCTGTGCTTAGTTTCAGCAATTTATGACCTTTATGAATCATTTGTCCGAAAACTGACTAATTTATAAAACTTTCTTACAAATATTTAAAATATTTTTAAAATTTAAATATTTTATTACCTGAATTAATAAATGTATAAATGTTTTCCTCCGCGAGGGGGTGTTTGTTTGTTTTGAAAACGTGGTTAGAAAAGCACGTGTTTATGTTTTCTTGGAAGAAACTCGCCTTTTCTCTTAGTACAGCTGCAGCTGTTATAGGTTTGATTTATTATCGTTAAAATTAATAAATTTTTGCATATTTTACGCTCTATAAAAGTAATTTTCAGTCTATTTTCATGAAAATATACTTCTAACACGGCTGCTTTTCTTGCTAGCGACTCAATACTCGGTTAACATAATGCCTGTTTTGTGTTATTAAAACATAATTGTGGATTAGAAAATATAAAAATGTATACGACTTAATAACAAATTTAATTACAGGTGTTGTCTTGCTATATAAATTTTTTAGAAGGAAAAAGGTTTCGCATCATAAAATTTATATCTGTAGTTGCTTAGAAGATTGGGAAAAGATTGAAGATGAATTTACTTCAGCATGCATTAGACAAAAAGTGATTATATTTTTAAAATTTTATTCTAATGAATTTTTACATAAACTTAATTTTCAGAAATATAGTCTTGGTAGGGCAATTTACAGCTAGTTTTTATATATAAATGTTTTACAGGAAATAATTATAAAACTAATATCTAAATAAATTTATCACATTAAATTTTAGGATTATATTATTATTATTTATCTTAAAATCTTTGCTTCTTATATCTTACTAACAATTAAGATTACATGAATTTTATGTATAATTAATTTATAAAAATAAATGGTATATTATTGTAAGTTTATATTTACATAAAATATAATTTTTACATAATACAGATGAGTTATGTGTACAAGTTGTTTTATGGTGAGTCATACTCAGGAGATTTGTTTGTAATATTTGAGTATGAGTCATATATTATAGCTAAATTCACTAATGATTAGCTATAAAAATGATAAAGGCACTTCAAAGAAATACATTTATTATTACAGTAAAATCTTCATATTTTGATGTTATTAGTTATTAAAGTTATCAGAAAATAGAAAGTACCAAAATGTGTTAAAATACGTTTTTAAAATTTATTTATTGTATTCAAAATTTGACAGAGCTTTGGAGTCAGTAGACCAAGCCCCCAACTCCAACTTCAGTTCATAGAATTTTAGATGGTCTGACTTCAACTCTAAATATGACTCAGAATTTCAGAAGGTTTAACTTTGACTCCTGCTTTTAAATAATTTAACAAATACTTTGATTATATTAACTGATAATGGCATTTCGTTTGTATCAAGAGAATCATCATGCTACTTCTTAAGCATTTTATAAGTCAATCATCCAGCATTCCTATGGAAACTGAAAATACTTATCTTTTTTCATAGTTTTCATTATCGTTACCATCATCTTCATCTTCAACAACACATTGATACACAAAATGTTTTCCACCTGTGGTTATATGGAAGTATTCAAAAACACTAGATTTACCAAAATCTTCTTAACCATTTTGTATGGTTTTTTGACAATAAAAATATAGAATTAGCTAACATAGAATGTATTTGAGTATAAATCTCTGTAAAGAAAATTAACAGTAGTTAGTGATATCCAAAGAAAGATCTTGAAGTAGCAAAATCATCATAAGATCTTGCATTACAGAAGGTTTGTACTTCCATTTATAATGCAAGATAGGAGTTAATGCTCTTATTAGGAACTTAAGATAAATTAAGTAGTACAAAAAAACAGGAGTCAGTCCATTTTTACGGACTCCTACACCTTAGCAAGAAATTTACTCCAACTCCACATTTCTATAAAGTAAAATAACAACCTTTTTTTCATTCCAGCAGTATTTTAATTACATAAAAAGATTGTTATTTTACTTTATAGAATCAATTCCAGTAAGCATTGTTTATTTACTCCACATTTCTGGTTATGATTATCGTTATCTTCTCAAATAGTCATTTTTTTTTTTTTTATGAGCCTTAATATTGGTAAAATGCAATTCTTTTCAATCTCAACTGGTGCTTTAAACAGTAATTTTAATTATTTTAATCATTGTTTGCTCACAGTATGATAGTTTAAATAGTTGACATTTCTTTCTTTAGTTATACAATACTTGTTAAAGGCAGTATTGCAAAAAAAAAAAAAAAAGGCAAACACCACTGGATGAATTACTATTAATAATAATTATGATTAATATATCCTGAAGTTACACATTTTATAATTGTTCTAAAGATTCTTTAGTGTTAAAGTCAATAAAACCAGAATTTTCACTAATTTATATGATCTAATGTTATGATTTGGTTATTGTTATTGGTACAGGCAAATTCTATAGTGATTACTTTATGAGAATTCTATTATATTAATTGGTCTGCAATTTGAAAAAATTTTAGACCTGTAAATTCCCACTGTCATCTGTCTGTCTTTCCTTAATCTCGAGAATGGAGTTAGATAGATGAAATTCGAGTCCATATGCCTTGGGGCAAGAGACCCCAATTAACTATATACAAACTTTTGATGCAAACCAGAAGTCATGTTATTTAAATTCAAAATTTTTTTCCCAAAAGGTGTTAGATTGATAACCAGCATGACTTTATTGTTAAAGGAAAAGTATGATGTCCTGGCAAGTCACTACAGTACTAATTTGAAATGGAGAGCATACATTTTAAATTAAATAAATGGAAAATGTAATTAAAAATTTTAGCGTGGCATTGTGACGATGTCACAATAAATAATTGCTCGTTTTTAATTCTTTGTTTTTGTTTTATGAATTTACAATTAATACAATAGAATTTGCATACTACAATCATTCTGGGACTTGCCTATATCAATAATAATACCATGATAAATACTGAAGAGTTTTATGAAATTTTGCATTTTGACATCCACAATGCTGTTAGACACACTAATTGTTATCATCTTTCTTGTTCCAACTGATACCTATTGCTCTAGTATATTGTAATATTTTGTATAATGTAAGCTTTGTACTGATTGTTCTAAAAAGTGATGATTATCTCATCCTCGTGAAAACATTTATTTTGTATTATTGAATGACCATATTTTAATAAACATCACAAATGTTTTTTATAGCTTTTGTTGCATCACTACCTTTCCAAAACTTGAATAACATGCAATGTCAAATATGCAACTTTTCTGGTTTTGGCTTGACATTTTAAACAGGGATGTTAAAAAATGAAATTGATCTGTAAAACAAAAGAAAAGAAGTCACTTTCAACTTACAGAAATATCTTGCACAATTTTAGCATATGTAATTAACTTATTAGAATTAAATAAATGTTGATATGCACAGAAACAATATTACTTTCCAGCAGTGGCAGCCTTAGGGGGTGGCAAACAGGGCAATCGCCCGGGGCCTCGCTCTTGCAGAGGCCTTGCGCAACAACTCAAGTAGAAAAAAGTTGTTTTATTTTATCCTTAGCTATTGGTTATAAGCTGCAAACATCCTTAATAAATCCCTGCGTATATCTTTTAAGGCATTTGTGTACTTTAGTTTATCATCATTAATAATTTGTCATCTTTATGATTGTTAACTTTTATAAATCTTCTAATACGTATAATATTTTAAAACTCTAAATTTATTTATTTATAACTTTTTCATTTCTTATCAATCATCAGAAATATCTATTTTCAATTCACATACTTTGCACAAAAGACAAGGACCTTGCAAAGATCTGCCGCCCAAAGCCTCGCAATGATTAAGGCCACTGCTGCTTTCCAGTGCCCCTTATAAATGATTTTTAAAAAATAATAAATATGAACAAGAGAAAGATATGTCAGATTAGCAAGAGTCTACTGTATTTATTGATAGAAGGTTCTGGAAAAAAAGAATTGACCTGAAGAGGGATTCAAGCCTACAGCTCCCACTTACTGTGTGGTTGTGTTGCCAGACCTTCATTCAATCATTGCTTCCAGAACTTATTAATTTAGATGTAATCATACTCAGTTACTTACAGCACTATCTGGAGGAGACGACTCAGTGCCTTCGGCCTATAATTTCCACTATAATCCAGCAATTGTTTGGCTTTAATATATGACTATTGGGTTTGGATGTTTTTATTTGTATATGTATACCCTGCAGAAGAAAAAGTGACAGCTAGCTGCTATGACAGCATTTGTTTAACTTTTACAGGTGGTTGGTTTCGACTGCGAATGGACTTATCGAAAAGGCAACCGACAACCCATTGCACTAATGCAGATTGCCACAGCACATGATATTTGTGTGCTGTTTCGTTTGTGTAAATTTAAAAGTGCTCTTCCTTTTAGACTATTAAGACTTTTAGCAAATCATAGGTAAATATGAAAATTAATTATAATTGTTCATTTTAACAACGAAGTCTTATTTACACAATTGTTAATTTATTGTTCAGTATTTTGAAAGTAGGCATTGATATAGACGGAGATTATTCAAAGTTATTCAACGATTATGGTATATTAATTAAAGGTTGTTTAGATTTGAGATACATGATAGAACTCATTCCTGAAGCTCAACATATGTGAGTTTAATTTGGTAAAATAATCAGATTTTAAATGAATCAAATTAATAAATTTTTTCTAAATAACAATGAAATAAATTTAATATTATTTCAGTACAGGAAAGGGTCTTTCTGCAATTTCAGAAGCTGTTTTAGGAGAAAAATTGAACAAGAGTAGAGAAATTAGGTGTAGTAATTGGCAAAAAAACATATTGAGCATGCAACAGGTAAGTGTTAATTCTTAAAATAATAATAATGTTGTTGATGTGATGTTAACTTGTAAGTCAAATCTCGAAAAGCATAGTTCTCTACTCTAAGTAATCTCCATTACTAAATAAAAGAAGAGCTTCCTACAATATAACAGAAGACAGTCTTCATAGTTCATCATTATTCTTTATTATTCAGTTGTTCATCATTCTTTATTTAGAACAGTATACATCCTGAATACTATCAGATCTCGTATATTCTCAGACCATTCGCCACCAAAAGGTTATTCTCTTCTGCTCTTCTTTGTAGTGTTAGCTTTCCCCCCAAAAAAAAAAAAAATAATATATATTTACTTATCTAACCACCTAAAAGGGCATTTTTTGGACTAATAAACAAATTGTTATGTCCTTCTAATCCAACTTTTTACTGAAGTTCAAGAATTACTCAGAAACAATTTCATTTCCAGATTTTTATTTATATGCATTTCAGATCTAATGTTTCCACCGATCCATCCTCAGCCTACAGAGTATAAAAAATTGTTTTGTAAATTTACAATTAAAACATTTTTAAAACAAATATAAACAAATAAATAACTTACTTACTGTAAAATATTTGCATAAATATTGTATCGTCTATGACATACAATATTTATGCAGCAAAAATATACAGCAATTAAAAATAATAACAATTTAATGAATTTAAAAAGCGGGATGATAATTGGTGACGTGTGGAAATACGTCATACACAAGAATAAAAAAGTGTTACGTGATGCAGGACGATTGGTTTAGTGGAATTTTAGAGTGGTTTTAGATGATTATGAATTCTTGGCGTGGTCTTTGTCATAGATGATACAATATATATGCAAATATTTTACAGTAAGTAAGTTATTTATTTGTTTATATTTGTTTTAAAAATGTTTTAATTGTAAATTTACAAAACAATTTTTTATACTCTGTAGGCTGAGGATGGATCGGTGGAAACATTAGATCTGAAATGCATATAAATAAAAATCTGGAAATTAAATTGTTTCTGAGTAATTCTTGAACTCCAGTAAAAAGTCGGATTAGAAGGACATAACAATTCCTTTTTAATATAGTATGGTTGCTGTTTATTTAATTTCTATATATAGCATCCTTTTAATCCAAAAAATTCTTCTTGGTAGACAATCTCACAGCTTTCCAGTCAGAAAACTATGGCTTTATTTCAAAAATTGAACTACAAATGCGTTTTGGGTTGGTTTCAAGGACGACGCCAGCCAATGGGTAAGGGGGGGCAAGATGATGTAAATTGATAGAGGATATGAATTGTATTTAGGTAAAATAAAAGCGATTCATAAAGTTTTAATCATTACTATGTACCGGAAAAGAAATATCTCAAATAAAACATTTTCTTTAACTTATAAGAAGCCTAAGAAGATTATTTTAATTAAAACTTAGCATTTAAATAACTTTCTCGAATTTCTAGGTGAGGGCAGCTGCCCCTCTGCCCCTCCCCCTGGCGACGCCCTTGGTTGGTTTCCAACCCCTCTTCAGTGCTGTTCAAAAAAATTTATATACAAGTTGTAATTAAGGACACAACATTATTTAAATATTACGTAAAAAAAATTTCTACAATACAAAAACTTACATATTATATAAGGGCACATATTAAAACTTCTATTTCTATATTTTTATCTCTATCTTCCATAGGTATATATAACAATCCATAGCAATCTAAATATATAACTAGATTAGATTGATATTATACCTATGGAAGATAGAGATAAAAATATAGAAATAGAAGTTCTAATATGTGCCCTTATATAATATGTAAGTTTTTGTATTGTAGAAATTTTTTTTACGTGATATTTAAATAATGTTGTGTCCTTAATTACAACTTGTATATAAATTTTTTTGAACAGCACTGAAGAGGGGTTGGAAACTTAAACCAACCCGAAATGCATTTGTAGTTCAATTTTTAAAATAAAGCCATAGTTTTCTGACCGGAAAGCTGTGAGATTGTCTACCAAGAAAAATTTTTGGATTAAAAGGATGCTATACATAGAAAAAGACATAACAATTTGTTAATTCATCCAAAAAAAGCCCCATTTAGGTGGTTAGATAAGTAACTAATTAAGCCAGCTAATATTGCTAACATATATTTACTATAAATTGAATTTAAACAGTGAGATTGACTAAATTATGTTTGAACAGAACTCCAACAAATGTTAAAATTAAAAATGAACAAGTGTTTTGGCTGCATTTATCAGACATGTTCTAGTTTGAATATAGAACAAAAAAGAAAACAAAGTAGATTATGTTGTAGAATTTCATGCACATAAATCAATTTAACATACAGGCATAGCTTGCTTTACAGTACTTTGCTAATATGATGCTCTTCAATTATATTTATAACATATTTTAAACTTTGTATATATTTTTGTATATTTTTTTTTGTAATTTACTTTGTTAATCTCGTCCCTTTTGGAATGAGGTTAACAACACCAATAAAGAATAAAGGAGAGTTCAAGTGAGGACTCGAAAGTGAGCTTTCTATTGGTTTCTGCTTTGTGCTTATGGTAGTTTTCAGGGTTTTTTTTTTTTTATTTATTGAGTGGTACTCTGAATAGGGTAAGGTTGCCCAAGTCGTACCCCTTAAAAAAACATTCTCAGAAATTAGAGAATATATTAGTAAACACATACTTATGAGTATCATTGGAAACCTTAGTAAACCCTGCTTTTATTTATTGCAAAAAAATTAAATAGTCTGCACACATTTTCTTTAAACTCATAAAATTAAAAAAATTGAAATCGGTATGACTAAGGAAACCGGTACCTTAAGTCGTACTATCTACTACCTAAGTCGTACCTCAAACTAAAATTAATTAAATATATGGTTTAAACGAGTATATTTTATTAACACAACTACGCAACTATATCTTCATTCACAGTCAATACAAACATATGTTTTTGTTTGTTTTGTAACTCCGCCACATACATCATGAATCCAAGACTTGCATTTTAAACATTGAATCGTGTTTTCTTCACGGATATTATTGCATATTTTACAGAACCAACCATTGTTTTTACTATTCTTCACCTTTTTTGTTTTACATTCTTCTTTTCGTAATTTACGTTTAACAGAATTTTGCTTAATATCTTTTTTAAGGGGGTACGACATAAGACACAGCGTGCATGTCAGTTCGTAAAGCCCCAAAACTACTTTGAAAAATCTTTCACAAAACTGCAAGAGGCAAACAAATCACTAATAGATATATAACTTATACTAAAAAAGCAAAATGCATTTAACTAGTGTTTTCTTACTTTAGGAGCTTCCTCACACCAGATGAAAATTACACTCAAACGACTATAAATGAATTTGTTTACCAAAAACAGTCTTAATTCCTTGAAATGCAGATGAGCATTGCCTATGCGCATAAGTACAACCGAGCCATATAACTATACACTATTGCCATTTGTATGGCGGATAAAGTACTTTTGAAATCATTTAAATTATTCATGATTTAAGCACCGGTACGACTTAGGCAACTTTCCCCTAAGTAAGAAAGTGATTGAAGTTTAAAGCAACTGCATGACCATTGAACATGGTTTTTTGCAAATATGTACAATTTGGCAAGAACAATATTGTGATAAAGCCAGAATTTTGAAATTCAATCTATGGGATGAGATATTTGAGGTCACATAAAGTCTATAGGCTGATTGCCAGTTGTAAGCTGGTTATGTGCTACATGTCAATTGAGTTTCCATTTGCTGTCAATTTACATTAATCTCAATGACAATTTTATTATTTTAGATTTAGATCAGTTTTAAATACCACAGAAATGTTTCATTTTCCTAGAAAATATCCAGTTACTTTTATTTTTCCATTCTTTTTTTAGACCTAGCATTATTGAATACTTAATAAAT
This sequence comes from Centruroides vittatus, assembly GCF_030686945.1. Taxonomy (NCBI): domain Eukaryota; kingdom Metazoa; phylum Arthropoda; class Arachnida; order Scorpiones; family Buthidae; genus Centruroides; species Centruroides vittatus. Next base: position 322,953 of record NW_027122289.1, on the reverse strand, counting down.
GATAGTATACATATGTTTTAGGCTTTTATAAGCAATGGCAAATGATAAAAGACTGTATTTTACTTTAAGATGATATTCACTAATTCATTACTCTAACCCATTGTATTAGCAAGACATGCATATGCTTATACATCGAAATCTAAAGTTAAACAAAATATTTATACCTGTTAAAGGTACCTACATTGCTTAATTCAGTAAGCATATAATTATTTTTGTTTACAAAAATTTTATCCAAATAAAATTAGTTTAACATTAACATTTAACTCTGTTTTAATATTATAATCTCATATATTTTAAGATTTTGTAAAGATCGGATGAAACAAATTGTATTAATAAAATAACCAATTCAATTTTTGAGTCTTAAGTATTAGAACGTTAAAAATAATAAAATACTGTTTCTTATATTGTTGATTATAATATAACTAAAAGATTTAATGTAGTATATATAATTATATATTTATAAATTAGGTAAAATATGCCGCACAAGATGCTATAGTTTCTGCACGAATATTTGAAGAGATAATGAGATGGAAGTTGTCAAAAAACCTACCACAACATTCAAGTTCAAAGACAGAAGCAGATATGTTATACGCAGAGGCTCTCTTTGTTTGTTCTGACATTATTGATCTACCATATAAAAATAAAAGTAAACCTTCTCCAATGGTTAGTCATTATTTAATTTTAACTTTGTTAAAAATCTGTTTATGTTAATATTTGTTTGGATAAAATAAATTAATTCTGAATTTCACTATTGATTTGTTTGCACCAATACATTGTAGCTAAACACCAATACAGTCAGCTCGCATTAATACGAATCACTAAGGGAACAGTAGTTAGTTTGCTGTAATAAAAGTTCATATTAACAATTTTCAGAGTCAAAATCAAGGTTAGGTAATTCAGAGCCAAACATGGTATCACCGTATGCACCCCCCCTGATAAGCAAACTAGTATGTGTTTGCATGGGACCACATCCATATAAAGCAATGTTTTTCAACCCTTTTTTATCTCACGGCACACTCGAACATCTAATTAAATTTCCATGGAAAAAATCACATGATTTAAAGGTGTGTTTGTAAACATTCTATTGCCATATTACTTGCCACTTAACCTAATTCTTTTTGTCTATATTTTTTGTGAATTAAATAAAACAGTATTGTTGTTTCTTAAAATAGCAGCAGGTTACAACAATAGTTATTTAAATTAATAATTTTCATTTACATAAGAAAAGCAATTAACATTAAGTCTTGATTTGCATTTAAAAGTGACTTGATAATTGTCTTTAGAAACCTGCCCAATGTTCCACTATTTCAATTAAAATAATTTGAACTAAATATGGACAATAGATACATTTTTGATTTAAAGAAAAGTTCATTTTAAATGAAATAACCTGGTGTTGTGCATATATAATTTTGCTTATGAACATATATATTTTTTACTACATTGTGCATACGTTTGTTTATTATAACAATGAAAAACTCATTTTAATTCTGACAAGTACACTTGTTGTTTTTTGGGCTCCTTTTGAAAATAACTTATCTAATAACATTCAGAAATTTTTGCAGCATACCAGTGTGCTGCAAAATCACTGATATAAAGGAATGGGCATCCTTAAACTTTGACCTTTATTTTCTGAGTACAGTAGAATAGCCTGCTAAAACCAGACGTTTGAATTACTCTACAATCGGGTCGAACTCTCCTTTGCTTACTAGGAGAAGAAAATTGTTCTACTCAAAATAAAGCATTTATTACCATACTACTTTGCTTTTTACATTTTTCGAAAAGGATAATAAAATCATTATTGGAAATAGGGTTGTGAAGGTAATTTACAGTTCAGTTTAATGAATTCTGGCAACGCTTTATCGCACAAAATTAACATTGTGACAATGGCATTTTCCCAAGGCAATGGTAAAATTTGCTTTACCGGTGTTTGTTTTAAGGCGAGTTGACTGTATTAGTCGCATATAAGACAAAGTTTTTTATCCATTTTTCACTGCTTCAAAAACCTAGGTCGTCCTGTACGCGCGAGCAAAGGATTCTTTTCGTTTTTGTATAATTTTTGTAAACTGTGTGTTCGCATTTTTTACCGGATTCTCACCTTCTGATGCTTAAAAACAATAGTATTTTATCTGGGTCGTTTGAATCGTTCTTGTGTATTGTCAGGAGTAAAGATGAATGGCAATAGGAAAGCAAAGCTTTTGAATTGAATTCCAAAATTACATGTGAGCCCAATATAAGTTTTAATTCATTCCCACGTGAAAACAGATGATTATTTGGAAATCAGAATTCGAAGAAACTCATAAGTGTAATTGACGAAGAGTGGATTCAACTGTTAAGAAGAATTGACATAAAAGGTTCCCAGTTGTGCAGCTTTACGTGAACAAATTATGCTGTTGATTTTACCAGATTTTTCCTTGAAGTTTAAAATGCCAGTAGTTTTTGTGGGACAATGTGTGCATTTACCTGCATTTGATATTTTATTTGTTATTAAACAAAATAAAATTAAATTGTATTAATAAATTTAATGTTTTTTTATTTTGATCTTTAAAGTCACACCTTGTCCTATATGCAAGATCGTCTTAATTCGAGTAAATATGGTACTTTGTTCTATACTATCGGGTGTATTGAAGACTTTGAAGATATTATTTACTGACACAGTTAAAAAATGAGGAATGAAGCATCAATCTAAATGACCTACAATAATTCACAAAGTAAAGAGTGTTCTCACATTAAAAATGCCAGCACTATGCATGAGCAGAGATAGAACCTTTACCTTGGGGACATGACATAACAGTTCTTATTCCTTTAATTTTTATCACTGATCCTAGAAGCTTTTCAATAAAAGTTACTCTTAAGAACAAAGGATGACCACAACTAATTATTTATTATTAATGTATCCTGCATTTCTCAAACTATGACCTTACATATAACGAACTTGAAGAAAGAAATCAATTTCATACACACATTCTATAATCTTTATCGTCGTCATTTAGTAATAAAATTATTATAAGAAAAAAGTTGTTTAAAAACTTTCAGTACTTAACAGATGCGTCTATTGTTTCTAGTTTCTTAGAGAATATTTCATTAGTACAAGTGTTACAAGTATATCTGTAGAAGATAGTATCATTTTAATGCAACCCGATATTGAGTTGCGACCCACAGTTGGAGAAATGTCGAATATATCTATAATAAAGTATGTACGAAAATTAATTGCATCTTATGCCCAAATAATGAGCTAGTGTAATGTTAAGATGTAAAGCACTCTGTCTTACTGCATTAAAACCAGCATTTTATTCAAAATTGCGAGTACTTTTGATAGCTTTTAACTATCTAATTCGATTCAAATCAAATCAAAGAAGATTTTTCATATTTAAACAAAATAAGAACATTAAGAGGCAAGTTTTTAATGATTGAATATTAATAGTTTAAAATTCAGTTTTTCTAATAAATATACTATATTTTGAAAACAAAAGATAAGACCCACATCTATTGTAACTATATATAAAATTAGTTACACAAAAAATGTAAAAATAATAACTCTATCTGTAAATCCTTAATATAATTGTTAATTGATTTGGCTTGTGAATGGCTCAAATATCTTTTGTTATTAGTATTTGGCATCTGTTGTTGTTTGTATATTTTGTATATTATATTTTGAAAATGTTATATTCAGTGCTGTATTCTTTATTCTTTTCTTTAAATATTTTAATTTCAGACATCTCAAAGTAAGGATGGATTAGTGAGAAAATTTGATGAGAGTAAAGGCTATTCCACACGCAACAAACCATTTTATCATAATTGTCAATTGCAAGCACCCGACGGTGAGCCTCTTTGCGTATGTAATACCAAAAAAATCAATTGGTACTTGAGTAAAAATTTGGCAAGTACGTTCCTTTCCATTTAGATTATTACAGAAAACAGTAAACAATTTTATACTAAATCATACTTTGTTTAAAAGGTAAAATACAGGACGACCCTTTAATTGTCCGTCTCAACTTTGAACCTGCCGGAAGACCTATATTGGATAATGTTTATTACACTCACGAAAAAGAAAATTGTTGTGTAGTTTGTGGAAAATCAAATTCTTTTATTAAAAAGAATATAGTGCCTCATGAATACAGAAAGTAAGATGTAACTTTCGTACAGAATGATTCGTACAAAACAAAACCCAAATATTTAGCCATAAATCAAGAAATGATGGAACGGAAGTAAAAACTTTGAATTCACTTCTATCTTATTATGTACCGAAAGTGCCGAAACAGATCTTGTATGCAATGGAAGTGTCCTCCATTTTGCATCGGACATATTGTTGCATGTTTTTAGGAGAATGTCTTAGCATCTACGTCTCAGTTTATCTAATTCTACTTGTGATGTTTTCTTTCAATGCATTAAGTGTGCAGGCTTGTTAGAATGTACTCATTTCTAAAGAAAAACTTCACAAAAGAAATCGGCAGACTATTTTCTTTTTGTTGACTGTGGACCTTCTAAAAATTGCTTATCCCCTTAACACATGCTTTTCTTGAAATGCTAATTGTGAAGTCAGTAAACCATGCTTCTCCAGCTGCTAATGAGCCCATCAGTGGCTGAATGGATAAATCCATTGAACACTGGTCATAGGTTTGCACTTGACCAGCAAGCTACGTAATAAATTATGCTCTATATATTTAGAAAGATTGGACTAAAATGCTGTTCGTTATAGTTGATAGTTATATAGTTATCTGGGTAATCACTGGAACATAAATTTATAAGGAATTTTATTTTATGCACGTACAAACCCACATAAAACAAGACCATATTGTATTTTGCTGGACATAATCTCTAGTCAGTTCCACATCATCCAACTGTTCCACAAACATGTAGAATTTGTAATTCTGTCAGAAAAATGAACACATCAAATGCCACTCCATATACAAGTATTCATCATGAATCAAATGATTCCTGAAATAAGAACCTTGGTCCATCACTCTTGCTTATATCAAATATTTGGGCTTTATTCTTTATAAATCACCCCATAGCTCTATTATGATCATAAAATTTTATGAAATAATGTTTTCTTTCTAGATATTTTCCAAATCTAATGAAAGACCACTTGTCCCACGACATCTTGTTACTATGTGTTAGTTGCCATAAAAGAAGTAACGCTTACGATCTAGAGTTACGTAGACAACTTGTAAAAGAATGTGAAGCTCCCCTTGGTTCTCAAGATAACATCAGACTCCAAACGGATCCCATTCGTTTAAAGGTTCACTCTGCTGCAAAGTGAGTTCTGTTTATCAATGGTTTAATTTTTTGGTTAATGTTACCCTTGGTGCCAAGATGGTGGCTCGTCTCTGATTCCAGCAAAGAAACAGTGGGACGCACGTTCTAACCTAACCTAACCTATTCTAATAATTTGGTGGCTAATAATTATGGTAATTTATTAGAATAGGTTAGGTTAGAACGTGCGTCCCACTGTTTCCTTGCTGGAATCAGAGACGAGCCGCCATCTTGGCACCAAGAGTAACATTAACCAATTTTTTTTTAAATTGAATCAGTAAGATTATACGTATTTTTGATAGAGCATTGGTCAGGAGTGGAGCTAATCTCCCGAACAATCGAAAAATAGAGCTAGAGAACTTGGTCAAAACTTTTTATGAGTTGGAAGAAATCACTCCCGAAATTTTAGAAGAAGCAGCTAATATGAATACTAAGTAAATTTCATTTTCATTTGATATATAATTTTGCGATAAAATGTGGATTTTTCTCTTCGAATATTAAAAATTTAAATACAGTAAGACCCCGCTTAACGCGAGGGAATGCGTTCCTAGACGACAAAGCGTTAAACGAGGTCATTTTAACAAAATAAGGAACACGCGACCAAAAATAAACTGATTTTACTTTATTTTTAAGTTAGTTTTATACTAATTTGCATTATAATATTTGTTAAATAACACATAAACATACCCACGCAGAAGTGTAAAGTTCATTTTTTGTGACGAAGGCCCTGGTTCTTCTGAAATTCTTGTTTTTTTGCGACAAAGTCGTGGAGTTTCATTTGTCTTTTTTTTTCCTTCTTTCGTTAAGCAAATGTCGGTAGCAGAAGATCGCCTTCAAAACGCTCGTTTTGCTTTTGCACTCCTTTCAAAATCTGGATCATTCGCTACAATTTGATCAACGATATTGGTTATCGTTACCAAACCTTTACTAAGGAAATCTGTAGAGAAATTCTTTGGGTTCTCCGTTTTCAGAATCACTGTTTTCCAGTTCTACATGAATTCTGTTCTGCCAGTTCGTGAAGATTGTCGTTGGTAAGGCTCTCACCAGAAACCTGCGGTAACTATCGATATTCTGCTCGTCTACATCTATTCCTGCTGTATCGATAGCAATAGGCTCTTCTCGTTGAGAATTCTCGGATACCTTCGGCCATAACTTCTTCACACTCCGTTCGTGCATTCATCAGTTAATTCTTGCCAAGCGAAGTCGATATTGCCTATGGCATCCACGATGTTATATTTTTCCAAAATTCCACAAAACAAATGTAGATTTAAGGAAAGTACAGCGCTACGACGAATTGTCACTTTTTGCTGATTGGGTGTTCGTGAATAATCGTATTATATATATGAATCGATGAAATGCCGCGATAATTTGAATTGGCATAAATTTTGAGCTTTTTTTAGGCTTCGAGTAGACCGCGTTATAGTAGAATCAGCGTTAAACGGGGTCTTACTGTATTAAGTTTTAAGTATAAACAGACTTCTATAATTTAAATTATTTCTCACTAACTCTGGTTGGCTAGATAAATGGTTTTCTTAACTCTAATTGGTTGAAGATATGGTTTTCTTTACAGCAGTTCGTTGTCTTTTTTTTATGGCGATTTATTATTGCTTTCTTGTTTACGGAATTATTTAAATTTATTTGCATAAAAATTTAAATAATCAATCACTATTTTTTCCCTCCAAGGGCACTAAGAGGGCTTTTTCAGATCCAATAAAGTGGCTGGGTGGAGAGGAACGGGTCCCGATATATCGGACGGATTATCCACAAAAATTTTTTGTGGATAATTCCATTGAGAAGGTAAAACCTGATGCTTTTACCTTCTCAATCACCATTAAAAATGTCGTTATTATATTATATCTTGTTTACATTGACGAGAACTGTTTGTTTGCGAGGATATTTCTCGCTTCTGATATTTTATCTTTTATTACTCTCATTTTACTATTTTTCATTAATGGATAGACTTTTTCTAATATTTTAAGAGGTATTTACAATATATTTTTTTAATCGATTTTAGGATTGAGAATCAGAATTATATACCGCATGGTCAAAAAGTGGTTGAACACGTGTCGAAGAACGGGGGTTTAATAGCTTTCGAAAGTAGGTGGAGAAAACACTTTTTGGACACAATGAAACCTGAATATCTTCCACAAATGTGGTCTGTGGATCACAATCATCAACGACTTTTACTTCAAGTTAAGAAAGGAAATGTTGACTTTGACTTATCCGTTCTTGGTATATCGCAAGATGACATCGATGGCATCCAAGATGATGATGAATGACTGTTTATCCTCGTCAAAGAACTATAATATTTTAAGTTATACAAATATTGTTTTTTTTTACATATAATTTTTTTGTATTAAAACGAGCCGGCGTTAAAATAAAATCATTTAAATATATATTAGTCGTGTTTTTTGATTTAAAGAAATCAGGTGGCGCTACCGTTCTTAACCACGTGGTCGGCGGAAATGGCGAGCAGTTTGATCGTTTAAATCGATAATTCCCTTTTTCTAGCTTTGCTGAAATTTAAGCGGTGCAGTTTATATAAATTAAAAGATAATAATAATAATGCGCGCTATTGTGCAACGAGTAACCGGAGCTGCCGTTAAAGGTAAGCTCTTGAATTTAACACAAAGTTGGTTTATAGAAACTTAATATTTTTTTCTTTACTGTTACAGTAAATGGAGAAATTATAAGCTCAATCGGAAAAGGGATATGCGTGCTCGTTGGTATAACACGCGTCGATACGAGAGATGACCTGGAATACATGTAAGCATTTTTGATGGTAAGCACTGCTATACGCGGTGAGAATTAAATGCACTACACATTATTTGCATTACTTCAATTATTTCCTAATGAAATCTGTGTATTGTTATAAAGTTGGCTTAGTAGCTTGCCAGACAACGTTGCCAAGCTATTAGGGTATTAGGCCCTAGTTCTCTCTTGATGGACCTGAACAGTATACAGTTCCAGAATGATTGAGTATTTGGTAGATGTTTTTCCTTTGATATCTTTAACTGGTCATAGATGACTGCATACAACAGTGAAGTAAATTTTAAAATATAAAAATGTGCATTATGATAATAATGCACTTACAAACCTGCAACTGTTACTGTAAATGCTAACTTTGTTATCCTAAAACGATTTAATTCAAATACAAGCAGAATCTGTAGTATTTGCTAATCACTTGCTTCAACTCTATCTGCTCAACTGCTCAACTGCTAGCAATCCATTATTTGGATGCTGAATCTATTGAATGCAACCAATGAACAATTTCTGCGTCAGCAATTTTAAACTTCCACATCATTCGGCAATACAAGAAATAGATTTTGGAGAGTATATCTTTATAAAAATCATTCAGATGACCATCATATAGATTTTGTTGTATTGAGATGTGTGATATCTTCATTAAGATTGTGGTGGTGATAATCATCACCACAATCTTAATGAAGATATTTTATAAGCATCATCTTAAGACATTGTTTACGATAACTAATTTGAAAGAAACAAGATAGCTTACGGTTGATTGAAATGTTATAATTTCCGAGAAATCTGTCAAATAGGTAGAGTAAATACAGCATTTATTATTTATAACTGCAGATATGTTTACATACAAAATTAAATTTCTTGACAAAGAAATCGTCATTATTAACTGATTACTCTAATTTTTAAAAAACAAACTAAAATAATTGTCTTTATCGCATTTAATTTTCAATTTTTTATTGTGTTTTATTATCATAATATGTTTAAAAAATTTATAAGTTTCTAAAAATATTTCAGGGTGAGAAAATTGCTAAATTTAAGGATATTTGAAGACGATAATGGAAAACGTTGGAGCCACAGTGTAAAGGACAAGCATTATGAAATCCTTTGTGTCAGTCAGGTAATTTTAATTACATTATAAGAAATTGCATGACAAAAATTATAAAATCAAAATAAATCCGTCATTTCTTCATATATTTGATTTTATTGACAAATTACATTTCACATTATATTAATTATATAAATTGCAATATAATTAACAGTACAGACCAAGGAAGTTACAAATGGCTCATTGTGAAATAATTATTGAAATGGTCTAAACAAAATTCTTGTTACTATGTGGGTCAAAAGTCAATTAATTAAGGAATATACATGAATGCCTGAACCTAAGGACTACCTCAGGCATTCATCTTTTAGACAATTTACACTTTTAATTTACCAACTGTGCACTTTTATACATTTTTCAGCTGTTGCAATGGCACTATTGGCTAGTTTTGGTTTTGATAACATCAAAATCATCTATAAAAATAAATTTTTATTGTATGCTTTATTTGTGATTTTAATACTTAAATAGTGTTTCATAATTTGATTCATATTTTATGTGAGAAAAATAATACTTTCTTAGATTAATAAGAGATTTAAAATTTTTCTGTTGAGCTCTCTGCGATCAGGGACCCTTTCATAACATGCAGCTCTGTTGCTCAATTTTTGTACATATTTTCTTTTTTAACACATTATTCCCAAAGATTAAAGATTACCCTTAGGTTTTAATCTTTAGAGCATTATGTTCTAATGGTTACAAACTCCCAAAATAATTATTCTTTGAATACAATCATTAATTATTATGTATTTATTCTGTACATAATTTAATGTGAAAGTTTATTGCTATTCATGGAAAAGTAATGCATAACTTTTATGCCTTATGGTTGTCTGAGGTTGATAAAGGTTCATAAGACTTGGAAAAAGTTAATTTTATATGATATGAAGTTAAACATGTAAGTTCTTAAACATTCCAAATAGTGTGTTTCAGACTTAGGATATATATAAAATATGATATAACGTACAGGTTGTCCTATTTAAAATCAGCCCAACTGAGATAACTGATGTAAATTTTATAAGGAAATTTAAACTGATGAAGCGTTAGTGATGAGAACTTTATAGGGGATATTTAAAAAGGAAAAGTGTATAAGACCAATCTGGAATTGTGTGCCAACTGAAGGAAAACATTCACATAAGCATTGACACTGTCAACATCAATAGACTGTTTTATGTAAGATCAGTAAGAACAGTTCAATAGCCAGAAATAATTCATTGGGGGCTAGAGAGGCAAATTGAAAAAAATTGTGACTGGTATTTTTCTTTTTCCAGCCAACACTAGGCTGTAAAAAGAGTAGTCTAAGTTTACATGATGAAAACAGAAGCATATATTATACATACTGCATATGGGCTCTACTGACTAAGCTGAGTGGCTTAGCTGTCTTATTGCCCCCAGAGCTATGGATCTGGTCAAACATTATTACTAGTAGATGCACAAGGACATCACTTTTATCATTACCATCACCATCATCATTTGTAAGTTTCTGTACATTTAAGTAATGTTAAAGTAAAGTTTCTAATCAGTATCCTTTGCTTAAATTCATCTGTATTATTTCCAATGGGAGTCAATTTACACGAGACACCTGTATTTATCTATTAAGAATTATAGCCTCTTGGAATTTGCACTTTCTAATTATAGCCTGTCCTACAATATCAGTTTGATGTCTTTCTTTTATATTTTGCATCTTTCTCAAGCCCTTTTAGAATAAGATAAATGAAGAAATTAGTTTTCAAATAAAATTTCTTAAACTTTCTCATGTATATACAGTGAAACCTGCTGTGTCCACCTGTGTAAGATGATCACTTTGAGCTGGTCCTTTCGGTGCTCACAGTAGCAGATTTTACTGTAATTATTAATTAAAGGTTTGTGTGTTTCATAAGAAGCTGAATATTGGTGCTATTGATTTAAACTCTTATAATTTTGTAACTGAAATTTGTAAAAGACAGTTTTATCAATAAAATAATTTGAAGAGTTCTGGATTTTTATCCCAGTTTGAGAAATTATTTGGTATTTCACATCAGGAGTAATTTCATTTAAATTTTATATTTATATTTACAGTTTACTTTATACTGCACGTTAAAAGGTAACAAACCTGATTTCCATCTATCAATGGCACCAGACAGATCCCAGCCATTTTATGAAGAATTCGTGGAACGGCTAAAGAATTCTTATAAACCCGAACTTGTCAAAGGTGCGTTGTTCCGAATATCCAAATCATTTTTGTATTTGAGGCATTAAAATGCAAATCATTGAAGAACAAAGTTAAAATTTAAAATTTTGTTTATTTTAAATATGTAAGTTATATAATCAAGAATCATTACTATAAATATTTGAATTTATATATTGCGTATATTTTAAAAAGTATTTGAAAATTAATTAGTCATTAGATTGCCAGAACATCGAAGGGATATTTATAACAAGAATCAAGATTTCCCTCTTGCTTGTAATTTATTGTGTTCTGATGATTGTGAATGGACATACCAAATGCTTCAAAATATGTTTTTGTATTTAACCTTCAACATTGTAAACTGTTGTCTTACTTATTTATTTGGTTTTTAACTTTCCATTCTATGGACATGACTCCTTTTTGTAGCAAGTCCATCACAGGTTTGGCCAGACTTACAATGGAGTAGATGAGGGATGAGACCCAACATATTTAGGACTACCCCAAAAAAATTGCTGGGGTTTTTTTACCTATCCAGATTTATTTTCAAGTCTCCAGAGTGTTAGGCTGACACCTTATCCTCTTGACCATTTGCCTGTCTAAATCAGATTTTAATAATACGCCGTGTTGTTAGTTCTTTGACCACTGAGGATGTTCACATAGTAAATTCTTGTTTATATTTGACAAATCTAATATAATTTAATAGCATTTTTACAAACTGTACTCATATTCTGTTAAGTTCAAAATATTTAGGAAAGATAATTCTTGATATTTTTTAATGATTTGCAATGGTGATATTTATGAAAAATAAATCTGAATATAATTTTCATTTCAGTGCTGATAATTCATAAATGATGCTTTTACTTTCTCTACATTATGGCTCAACAACTATATATTTTGTCTGAATTGTAATCTGTCAAATTTATTTTCATTTACCAGATGGAAAATTTGGGGCTTTCATGAATGTCGAACTAAAGAACGAAGGACCCGTGACAATACAGATTGAATCTCCATCTAATCAGCCCAAGGTAAATTTATAAAATGACATGTTTGTTTAGTAAAAAAAAAAATTACCACAGTCTCTGAAGGATAAGGAACAAAGCTACTTATTTACAGATATTTCTTCTCCCATCAGCTAATTCACAGCATGATGATCTCGATTATATTATGGATACATTTTTACATCCCATTATATGCTGTTTGAATCAAATTGTAAAAGACCAAATTGGCAGAAAGCTCATTACAATCTTCCTTCCAATAGATCTTTAATTATTTCTGCATAAATTTTAAATTATGACAATGAATAAAATCTTGCTTAAATAAAAATGCAGGAAAGTTGGTAACAATTTGCAAACGTGTATTTTGTTGCAAATGTATAATCACACTCAACGGTGATACATTGACTTTGTTCTTTTTTCCAGTTAAGAGACTACGAAAAAATCAAATTTTATAGTTTATCGAGTACTGTTTGAATGCTTATAAATCTTCAATTGCAAAATTATGGAAGCAATACACATTTTCAGTGATTATTATTATCAATAAACTATATATAATTAATGTCAAAAAAACAATAAATTAATTTTTGAAAATGCCACAAATTCTTGGTTATGTATCGTATTTTATGCGAAAAACTTCATTGCTTTTAAGATAGACAGTTAAACAAATTTTTAATAAGAATTACAAATGCTAACGGAATTCATTTTTTTCTTATTTTAATATGCCGAAAGAAATGCTGCGATGTAAAATATGCCACATCCGCAGGCTGTCTGCTAGGAGTTTTCCAGGTCTTCACGTGTCTGGCATCTAAATAGGGGTTGGTTTCCCATAGAAAGTACTCCTCGGGGCACTTCCCTTTTGCAGATTACCCTTATGCTGCATTGTCTTATTTTCATCAATTGCTCCAATCCACATCAAATATCTCGATTTTGTTTCATTTTAATAGTGCTTTCCTAGTTTTCTTGCAAGATACTTTATTGTTCAAAGATCATTGTTCAAAACTTTATTAATTCATTAAAATAATTTGAAATACAGTCGACACCCGGATAACTCGACACTTGTCGGTTACATAGTCAGTTTTTTGTGGTCCCGGCCAACTTACATAGGCATTAATGTTATTAACCTTAAAAAACTCGGTTTACTCGACATTGTTTAACTCGTCACCACTGGATAAATCAACATACTTTTTCTGTTTTACACTTTTTAGAATTCTGGTAAGTCAACTCCCCCCTGAAAAATGAGTTCACTCCATACAGCTTATTGTACGGTGTGAACTCATTTTTTCAGGAGGAAAGTTAACTTATCAGAATTCTAAAAAGTGTGAAACAGAAAAAGTGTGTTGATTTATCCAGTGGTGACGAGTTAAACAATGTCGAGTAAACCGAGTTTTTTAAGGTTAATAACATTATTGCCTACGTAAGTTGGCCGAGACCACAGAAAACTGACTAATTAACCTAAGGTGTCGAGTTATCCGGGTGTCGACTTATGAGGAGTCAATTGTATTTTCCATCATTATTTTATAAATATTACTGCATTACAGTTAGGTAAATGAGATTTTACTTTTTTGGTGCCAAAATGAAACTTAAACAATATAAGAATGTGTCTTGAATGGGAGTTCTCAGTTGCAGCCACCAAGAAAACTTTTCATGACTACTGTATGATTTTCCAATCCAGAAAGCCAATTTTGTAATTACCAAGGAAAAACTATTAATAATCTAACAAATAAAAAACAATCAGATGGAAAGAGTTGTCTTTCAGTTAAAAATGATTATTTCAAACAGTGTACGACTGAACTTCATCTTGAATAGTAAAATCCTTAACATATTTAAGATCTGATGATAAATATTTGGCATGGCTACACCTGGCCACAGAAAAATATTTTCTAAGAATTCCTAGACTAGAAAATATCCAAAAAAAAGAATAAATAATAATTGTCTGATTACAAGTTTATATATCAACTTGATATTTGGTCAAATGAAGACAAATATGGAAACTGATATAGGTAAATTTCACAAAATACAATAGTACAATCACAGTTGTAACAGTTGTCAGCTTTTTAATGCAAATAAGTCAGAATTTAAAATAAAATTCTGTGAATAAGTACTGAAAATTTTGATTTTTTCGTATTTGTGACATTAACGGGTGTTTTGTCGATTCGTCGATTACCGCTCTTTTACTTTCATTGTAATGAATCTTTGTAGGTTTACAAACTACAAAAGTTTGCTTAGTTGAGTTTGGCATCAACATTAAGAGTGAATGAATTTTAATGTAAATTATTCTTACTTTCAATAATTTCAAATTCAGTCATTTGAATTTTTTCTGTAAATGTTGTTTGAACATTCCTTTACACATTTTATTTAAAAAAAAAAAAATATATATATATATATATCATTGTATTTGGTGAGAAATTCTTAAAATTCATTTTGTTCCTAAATTTACCAGACAGTGCATTACGACTACATCTCATCATCCGCTCCCCACCCACCATCTATATTTACGGTCCATTTGATCCCCTCCTACTCTGTTACAAATGAGTATAAACTTGACAGACAACAGAAAAGGGACTGTCAGTTGTGGCACATTTTGTTACTTTGACTTTCAAACTCTTGTCCTTTTAAATTGAAGTCATTTTGTTTTCATTCCAGTACAGAATGAGTAATTATATATGCAAGTAATACTATCTTTTTTCTTGATTTAAATAAAATAATTTAAAAATTACTACACAAAATTAATTTGCTAACTTGAAAACGTTTTGTCAGGATACAACAATCAATCTAATCATTTAATTATTAAAAATATTCATATGTAAAACAATTAGCCGAAATTAATAAATTGGTAATTGGTAGTTCTACTGCTTGCCTCGTACTTGTGTCGAGTGCTTCGTAACGTCGCATAAATTTTTAATTAAATTATTATGTAATGTACAAATATAATCAAAATATTGTTAATCAAATCTTTAAAATACTCGATTCTCTAAAACTATATTTTGATTAAACTAATAATTAATGATATCAAGTAATATGGTTGTACAGCTATAGAGGTGAGAGCCATGGAAGGTTATGGGCCTCAATTGAGTTCCTTATTGTTATTTTTTTCCCACGACAGGAGTGGGTAATTTGCATGGCTGCTGCCTTTCCTGGATGTGGTAGCCAGGCTCCCTCTCTAGAATTGAATTATGATTTCCCATTACCCATAATGACCAAGGTAAGCATTAAAGTGCTAATGTTTTTATGTTCCAGTACCATAAAAATGCATAGACACGTTACTACGTTTCACCACATAAATGCCATATATTATATTAATTTATCTACAGTACTTCTAATAAAGTATTATACCAAAAAGTGAGAAAACATATATTTAAAAATTATTTTGTATAAACTATTCTTTACTTTGTTAGATAATGTTTAGTTGTTTACTGCAATGTGACACGGCAATCTGCTGAGGGGTATCTCATGGGTGGACTTTCTACGGAAAACTGGCACCTATTTAGATGTTATGAATGTGATGAAAACACAGAAAACACCATGTGGCCAGCAGGCTGTTGAGGCAAGAATCCCTGAGCAATCACCAGTGTTTAGTGGTTTTATTTACATGGCCACTGTGGACTCTGTTAAATAATAATGAAACAACAATATGCAAATACAAATTATACAGGGTATAACTAAACTCTGTGCCAGTATTTTAGGGATAGATTCTAAGGCTAAAAATAAGACAAATCCTCTAAAAAGGATCAACTCGAAAATGGGGAATTGATATGGGGTTGATATCAACTCTATATCAACTATAGAATGGGGAATTTAAAAAAGTAACATTTTTGGCAGGCCATATCTCAAAAACAAAGCAGATTTTGAAAAACCTTTATAAAGGATTTTAGGGGGGTTTTTATCCTAGAATCAATCTCTAAAATATTAGCACCAAGTTCTGTTACACACTGCACAGTCTCCTAGCCAGGAATAAATCATTGACAGGCTAGAGGAGCAAACCAAACAAATTGTGACCAGCATTTTTTTTTTTCTTCAGCCATCACTAGGCCTATTAGCTATTGTTTAAGTGTAAAAATAAGTAACAGTGGCCTAAGTTTACATATTGAAAGTGAAAGCATGTTATATATGTTGCACATGGGCACCATCGACTAAGCCAAGGGGGATTAGCCACCTCGTAGCCGATACACATCTGATCCTATATACAACATACTATCAGCACATATTATGTTACATTTAGTTGATTGTATATCAACTAAATGTAACATAATATGTGCTGATAGTATGTTGTATATAGGATCGGACCTGTATCGGCTAAGTAAAACAGTAAAAGACTGCTACTTGCTGAGTGTTATCTGCTTCCAGTAAAAAGTTTGAAAAATATATATAACAAATTTAATTACAACAAGAAAAAAAAACAAGTTTTCTTCAATCCAATCAACCATTAACCAACACACGAAGATGATATGCTAGTGTTTATACAGTCGAGAATAAACTAAACTAATCAGTTTTAAGTGGGAGTTATTTATATATAAAATAAACTTTGGAGTTCTTTAACTTGTGTACAGATGTATCATTAGCATCGGTGGAAGTGGAAGTAATTAATTTGTTAAGGCAATAAACAACGTGCAGTCATTTACATTTTCAACAGAGTGTGTGGTGAAGTGTTATTTTACTGTTATTATTTAATTTCGAGTGTATAATTATGGTAGAATCAAAATCATAAGATAAAAGTCTTCTTTTTAAGCCATTTTGGAGCATCTTTAGAATGTGTATTGAATGCCAGAAACTTTACTTGACATTAAAGGTATCTTATTACTGTAAATTTTCTGTTTTAATTGCAAATTTTGAAGGGAATGAAGCATAAATGTACATCTTATAATAAATTATTTTTGTTTCGGGAGATTTTTATACGTTCTTATTTTCTTTTATCAGAAATTGGAAGTTGTAGAGACGGCATCAAACACCGAAATAGAAGAAAAATGAATCTGTAAAAATTTAGTGTATACGACAACGTATTTATTTCAGAACTCGTGTAAGAGACATTCTTAATTAAATAAATTTAATTGAATTTTAATTACATTATTTTTATTTTATTATTATTTTTTTTAAGTAAATAATAAACTTTCTGCTTATCAAATTTTGTACTATTTTAAGTAATTATAAGTTCCGCACTCTCACTCGAGTAATTGAAATAAAAATAAGATCGTCATTGGATTATGAAGGAGGAAGATTTGTTTAAGCTACATGTAAGTTTAACTAAAAGTTCATTCGTCTAAACAATTTCTATATTTAGATTATTTTCATTTAAAAATTAAAAACAAAACGCAGTTTTTTAAATATAAAAACCACATTATACGTCCAAAAGTCATTTTAAATTTTCACAGTGAAAACATCATCTGGGAGTGGTGATTTTTTTAAGAACATTTTGAACATTTTACAAGCGATTACGAAGCGTATAAAGAAAGGTCGAGGCTATTTTAGCATTAGTTCTAGTAATTAACTGGATGTTAATTTTTAACATTTAAAGGATTCTCTCTCTTGCTCTCTCTAATTTAAATAAAACATCATTGTTTGCATGTATTCTCATATCATTTCACTATACACAGTGAAACAATACAGCAATTACATGACTGAAAATAAATATTAATTCCATTTTTTTAATTAAAACTACATATTATACATTTTTCCTAATTGATTCAATCCTGAAAGATTTTCTTTAAGTATTATTAAAGTATATCAATAATAAGATCTAAATGTGTTTTTGTACACTGCATTTGATAAATAAGTAAATAATGATTTAAAGAGAATAGAATGCTGATTAGACAGAACTGATAAAATCTGAGCTAATCTTGTAATTCTAGAAACTAATAACATGAGAATTATTTGTGTCACTTCTTTTATTTCCTTTTTATTTGAGTCCACATATTTCTAGGATTACCGTGAGATAAAATTGTACGTTATTGCTTTGATGTCGTAAATTTTTTGTTTAACCTTTTCAAAGTAATTCTCGGATGTTTTTATCAGTAGTCTTACTTCCGAGATGGAAAATAAGGCAAGATCTGAAAAGTAAAATGAAAAAAGGATTAAATTTTTGAGTTTTTAGTAGTATTCTTCTGCTATAAAGCTGAAAACATTTATTATAATTTACGGTAAGATATAAATTAAGAATCTACTAAATTGTATTGTACAACTTTGCAATGTATTTCGTGTAAAATGCAAAGGAGTGCCGATGTTTACGTCTTCGGAGAACTCAAAACTAATTTATAAACTTGGCGCAAATTCAGGATGCATTTGTATCTGTGATGTGTCAAGATGCCTGTCTCGACTCGGGATATCTTTTTGTAAATAAATAAATTGTTTAGTAAGAGTATCCACATGACGTATTTTTCTGATATTTGATAGTTATGAGCCAGCTAGATTTTTGTTACCAGTTTATTTGCCCTTTCTCATCTCTCTGCCATACTATATGCTATACTTTGAATATTTACTCAACACAAAATCTTCTATTAAGTAACCAGACCCAATAGTTTAGCCAGAAATTTTAGAGCAAGGGATTGCAACTAAAAAAATAAGAAATATCAATTATTGTTTGAATAAAACTGCAATGCAAAAATATACAAATTATGCATTTACATTATATGTTATTGTATATGATTGGTTTATAGCAGTGGAATCCTGGTATATTAATAATAATTACATAGAATCCCTGAACAAATTGCTTACACACAGATTTGAGTCATTAGTTTCATACAACTAGGATGGGCCCTAGCAAAACTTTCAGGTCTTTGGCGCCTCTAACCCGATTTCCCCATCTGACCCGCCAATCTTTTTATTTGGGGGGATTTTCCATAGTCCCTCCTTGCAAAAAAACAAAGAAATTTACTTTAAAAACTAGTTCTTGGGCCCATTGCTATAGCAACATTGTCCCTCTTGTCAGGGCTGATTTGGTATGAATCTCATCTCCCGGAATGTGAAAGGGGAAAATATAATTTTCTCCTTTCACATTCCGGGAGGAGGTCAACGACTGCTAATTAATACTGATCTATTAATATTTGAATAGTGATCCGTGTTATACAGGTTATGATAGCCGCGTGTGATCGAAGTTGCTAACCTTAACGTCTGAAAGACTTGTTTAAATAAAAAAAAATCTTGTAAAAATGATAGAATAATTGCTTTTATGTGATAAGAAAGTGTTTATATTGTTGCAACAGATTGTATCAACTACGTGGGCAGTATGTTCTCGTAAATATCGCGTTTATAGAAAAATTATTGGGCTACAATTTTAAAAAATTAGACCTATAAATTTCCACTGTCTTTCCTTAATCTCGAGAAAAGAGTTAGATAGACGAAAATCGAAACCAAATATGGAAAACTTAGCGTAGGAAGTCCAGATTAACTATATATGAACTTTCGGTTTGGACCGGAACTCACGTTACTTCGATTCAAAAGTTCTCACCGAACAGAGTTAGATAGATGATCGGCACTACTCTATTGCTAACGTGAAAAGTATGATGAGCATGGGCAAGATGCCACTAAAAGAATTGAGAACATTGTGACAAAAAATCTCAGCCCTGCGTTGTGACGATGTCACAATAAATAATCGCTGGTTAGAATTAGTTTGGTTTATTTGATTACTGCAACGCTACACTTCAGCGCTCTGCCGAGGAGAATGCATCCCGGGAACAATTTTATGTAAAACTGGTCCATATTTAGGTGTTAATAACACGAAGAAAACCCGAAAAACTACAGGTGGCCAGCCCGTTCACCATGCCCGAACCCATGACAAACTAGCGAGGTTGCGGCCGAAGTTTTCATCTCTTAAACGTGAACGTCGAATGTCGAGCGGCGCTCGATGTTCACGTTTTAGAGATGAAAACTTCGATAGCAACCTCGCTACTATCGGCGTTCGGTGGTTTTATCCATTCGATACTGGAGGACACTTATCAATATTAGCGAGGTTGAGGCCGAAGTTTTAAACGCGAAAACGTGTACGTCGGACGTTCAGCGCCGCTTTCCTGTAAGTCTAGAAGTTTGACAATGGCGTTTGGAATGTCGAGCATGATTCCACTGACTTTCCAAACACCATTGTCAAACTTGTAGGCTTACAGAAAAGCGGCGCTGAACGTCCGACGTACACGTTTTCGCGTTTAAAACTTCGGCCTCAACCTCTCTATTAAGAAAGTATCATTCAGAAATTAAAAAGTCTGAGTGGCAAATGCTACCTGTGTGCTACTGTCGCAGTAATTAAGTGAATGTAATATATACTGTATATATATATTAAATTATATCCATTTTTGTAAGAATTATATTTAGTTTATGATTTTGTTGAATTTTTTTCCAATAGATGGCAATACGTGTAAATCAGAAAATTAAATGTAGATAGAAATTAATTGATTTACAGAAATTCAATAGATATTTTGGAGTGAGATGTACGACATTTTCCAAGTTAGACGTACGAAAAAACGTAACTGCCGAGTTCCGTTGCAATTGGTTGAACGGCCTAGGAATGTATAGCGAACAAACATCCTCATTTATATATATATAGATAGTGACTTATACTAGGTTACTTTTACACTTAACATATAAACAAATTTCAATTGTTGAAGAAATGGATATTACTAGCAGGGGATGCAATTGCTTCCTTGTATCTCCTAGGTGTGCCACTGATATAACCTAACCGTTACTTCTCATTAGCAACAGCTGTGATAATCCTGCCAAATATGTTTAAAATTTGTCTACTCAAATTTAAACACAAAATAAACTTTTTAGAAAATTTTAGACTTTTTTTTTGTCATAAAGTAAAGAATACTAGTTGAAATTTCACACTGTGTATCTAGAATAGTTTCGTCAGAACCAGGATGACAGAATTAAAGGTGTCATTAAATGCTTAGATATTGTTTAATTTTAATAAGTAAACAATGATCACTAACAAAAACTAATTGTAAACTGCTTATTGTTTGAAGGATAACAACAAATAGGATCAGTGCCAAAGGGTTGGAAATTCTGTCAACACACATTACAAAACTGATGAATGAAACAGTTAAAATAATAAATATCAGCAAAGAAAACTGAATGGAGATTAAAGAATAATTTCTAGTTTAAATTAATGTTACATATCCTGCTAGACATTCAATACTTCTTTTATTCTATTACAATTATATAACAAACTCAACTACTGGCCATCTGCCAATTTAAATATTGTTAAAAATCTAATAAAGCTATTAACTAGTTTAGTAAGGGTGGAGAAGAACACTTTAATGGCATTCTTGTGTCTAAAATACAATTAAATCAGAATTAAAATGACGTATAAATGTTCATTTCTGTCCACAGGATGGCAGTTTGAATTGCATTTGGGAAGAGATATTTTTATATTTGCTATCCTCTGATGAAGTTTGCCAATGGGTTAAGCAATTTATTTCAATAATAGTGAGTCACTTATATCAAAATTAAATGTGTTTTTCTGCAGATAAGAATGAAAAAACAGTTACAAAATATTGATTTGGTGTGTGGTAGAAGTCCTGAAAACCAATTATTTACGCCATGATTTATCAAATGAATAATTCTGAAAACATGAAAAAATGTAAACACATTTATTTACAAGTTGAGGTGGAGAGAATTAATATAAAAACAAGTAGAAATCTACCAAAATATATATATATTTATACTTGATAAATCTGAATCAATAAATTTATAAAATATAAGGAACATGTCATGTGTTTTTAATGAAAAGGAAAACAATTATAACTTCCTAAAGCTATAAATTTTAAAAAAAAGGAGGTGATAACTATGTTTTATTCCCTTTAAATTACATTATTCTTGTCAAGATTGATAAAAATATAAAGAAATGTCCCCATTAATCATTGAATCAAAGAAGGATTTTTAGAATTGTTTAATGACTAATCGAGTTAATTTTCGATTTTTATTGCTCAAAAGAATGTTTTCCAAGTTTATTTTCTTTAAAGGTCGTGTTTATAAACGAGGAAGAGAATCTACAAAGAGTATTGTCATATGCTAACGTCCTTAACGTTACTTGGCAGCTTATCTCTCTCTTCTATAATTAAAACACTTGCCGTAAATAAAGCTTAATGTGTCAGTAACGGATGGGCCTTAACAGATTACGGAACGTTTATTGTTTAATTTATGAAGTTTCTCTACTAAATTCAAAATGGCTTCAAAGTTTTTGCGTCGTTTAATTATAATTTACATCACGTCTCGTTGTAATTGTTACGTAATAAATAAAGCGAGAGAATTTAAAATTCAAACTTTCGTGATAACCAATAGCATTTACGACGGTGCGAATTTTTTAATCGCTTACGACTGTAATTGGTTCCGAATCTTCTACGTCATTTTAATTTTGTATACGTCACGTAATTTTAATTATTACGTGAAATAAAAACGCGAGAAAATGAAATTTAAATATTCGTAATAGACAATTGATTTTTTTAAAATTTTTTAAGTGTGATTAGATATTATTATTTCGTTTAAATGGTAATGTTTTTACGAGTTTATACTTTAAGGCGATGTAATAAAGTTTACGTGGTGCGTGCAATTATTTATACAGATCAGTAATGGCTGAGTCAGTATTTAGTCATTAATAACTTGTTTACGCGACTGGATGGCGATGTTGGCGGGGTTTCACCTGTCACCCAGTAACTCTATACGAAACATCTCTGTTTGTTCACCAGTTTGGTTCGATAAACATCATTTGCGGGGTTGAATTTACGTCGTAACGTACAATAAAACGCATTAACAACATCCGCTTGTGTACGAACTAAACGAACATTTAACGATTTAAATCGAACACAAGAAGGAAAAAACATCGCCCCGACCTTCGCGCAGTAACTATTTTAAATCGTAGAGTATAAATTTAATTTTGCCAAAATTTCTTTTTTTTAAAACCCTATCATTCAAGGTTATGACACTTTTTAACCGCTTAAATTTTTGCCAAAATGTCTTCCTTTTTTTAAATTTTGATTTATTTAATTAAAGTGGAAAGTAATACGCGCAATTAATGCTTGGAAGTTTGTCAATAAGTAAATTAATTAGTCGGTCCGTCGGTTGGTACATAAAGGTGTCAATGCTTCGATTATCATCATCGTGGAGTGCGTGCCAAGTAGAGTAGTAGTGAGTTGAAGTGGAGTAGTGTATTATTTTGGTGGTTCTCCAACTCTAAAATCTTGTTTTTCGCTTTATCTAGGAATGTCTTTGACGCAATTACTTAACACAAAGAGCTATGAGAACCCGCAAGTGCGTTTGTACTTAAGTTCCACATCCCTTAATTGCCGTAGACTACCTCGCTCTTCGTTATTACATCGATGATGATCTTTAAAGTGTGTTTTGTTCTCGTTTATATTTGTTTAGTGCGTGAAGGACTTTCCGAGATTTTTAAAATAAGTTTTATAGAAATACTCAAAAATTCTAAATTCTATAAAGAATCTTTTGTTATCGCGCTATTTCGAGATTTTTTTTACATCGCTACGAATTTTAATTGTTACGTTGAGTGAGAATTAAGAAATTAACCAATCACGTTTCGAAAATTTAAAAATAATTGCGAAACACCAATCGGCGTGAAGATAAACTATTGATTGCTGATTGGCTACTAAAAAAAACTGAAAAAATAGTGACAGATTTTTGCTGAGTTTGGATGAGAATTGGAAAATATGCTAATTTTAATATTGCAAATTATGTTTTCTCGGTAACGTTTTGAAATGTAAAAGAAAAAAAAATAAATCCAATCATATTTACATATTTTTTAAATTTATGTAAATTGTATATTGTTATCTTTGTTCCTATTGGATAATTTAAAATTTTGAATGGATTTTTTTTTTTTTAAATGACACACATTCGACTTGACGTGATTCGTGTTCAGGGTCTCTATCACAGTACTAATTTTGGAATCATGTCTTATCGTAATCGTCATCCGTAACGTCCCCCGTTATAAGAACAATATAAATTTAAACTATACAAACAATAAAAACGACTATAATTAGAAAGTGAGGACGAAATTTCGTAGAAAGAATCGTTTCTTTCATTTATGTACCGAGAAAACCGTGATTAATTTTGGTTAAAAAAAAAGGAAAAAAAAAGAGGGAAAGTTCTCGTGTTACAAGCTGCCCTCTGTCCCTTTAAATGCCAAATATAGTTAAAGAGGCAAGGCACGTGCCATTTTTCTCCCCATCAGCCAGACAACGATAGAGACGGATTTTACAACGCCTCCTACTAAAACGACTTTTTTAATTTTTTTCATAATTAAAATATTTACGGTTTTAAAATGGAGGATGTTTATTGCAAAATCCGAACGAAGTGAGGAAAGAATGCAAACAAGGAAGTTAAAAACAAGGATGAAAACGTAAACGATCTTAAATATTTTTCCTGTATATTGATAACTGTAATCGTTATTTTCGTAATTACTTTCGACCGACAGGATGTAAACAATATCTTGTTTCGTTCCTCAGTCTCGTGCTGCGTTGTTTACGTTATTTTTTTTTTTATAGGCCAAAAAAATACTAAACCCGATTCTCCCTCGATATTACGCCGTTCGTGTTTAATGTCGAATTAAGAAGAGACGTTAAAAAACAAAAATTTGATTTTTGGACGCCGATTCAATGTCACGTTCTAACTATATCGCTAATCTGGCGAGCGATGTTTACTTTGTAGCGATTTTCGACTTAATTAGTGTCAGAGTACAAACGGCTTGTTTGACTCCAGAAAATCGGAATTGACTCGTTAAGGAATTTCGGATTTTTGGACTTTCGATTTTCGGGACTTTGACCCTCGTTGGCACTAAATTTATACGCTAGAAACGTGTTGATGACTCTGTACAATGGAGTAAACGTTTCGACTTTTGGCAACCGTCCAGTTTAACGGAATGACCGTGTTTAATGCTAACGTCGCGTTCATTTTTTTGCGATCGCTAAGGCGTTCGATCATATGATCATTCAGGTTTCGGTATAATATATTCAATACTTTATATCGTGTAACGTAAATGTTAACGTGCAAACCCCATCGCGTAACGTTTGCGTTTTTTTGAAATGACCAATCACGTATTAAGTACTGTAATATACTGTTATTATACTAAAAGTACAGATTATTTGGGAGTAAATCTTTACTCTATTAACTCGTCATCGATGCAAATTTAAATCTGGTTTAATTTCTCATTTAATTACATTAAATGGCGCCAGAAAATCAGTAAAAAAAAAATCCGTTCCTTCTCCCTGCCGTACCCCATTTTAGTGATTTTTTTCTTGTCGTCCGTTCACAGATGTGGAGCGTTCGGAAACGGAGCCTAAACATTTGGGATTTCGTCGCGTCGCGTCGTTTCGAAAGCGAACTAACATTAATTACGCTACATTAACGTTAAACACATAAATTATCCTTTTATCTGTCAACGCAATTCATTAGATAACACTAAAAGATTAAGTGAGATTATCTGAGAAGGCCACTGTGACATCACGCGGCATTTAGGAACTGCTCGAAGTTCACTTTTATAAACACGTGATTAAATTACACTTAACGCATCCGCTTTACAGTTGCAAATAACACGAAACTCCGAGTTCGAATACGATCCGAAAGACAATGGTGGAGTAAGGGGAGACACTGAAGATATAACAATAGACAGCGTCACGTAATCGAGAATCGCGTTGCAGAAGGGTTAGAGTTGCGATGAGGATGAGAGGAAAAAAATTATTTTCGATCGCAATCGATCGCTTTCGAGCTATAATTTTGGAAGAAACGCCATTTACTATGGCGAACCTATAAATACCCGCTCGGAGTGTAGGTCAGCGTCTCTCTTATCGATTAAGCCGGGAAGTGGGAAAAGGTGTCACGATCAACCCATCGACCGCGTTCACGAACACAAGAATCGTAAACGCAACTATACCGCGATCGGAAACGCATTCGCGACGCGTTTTGCGGTCCCGTTAACGTCTAACGGGGTCGTTAATTAATCGCAAACAATAATAAAATCGCATTGAAGGCAAACAAAAGCGGACGAACGAATCGATAAACGGTTGGCAACTCCAAGAGGACATTGACGCTTGTGTGATGTCACTCTTGCAATATAATACACTTAAACACAGAATAAAAATTTAAAAAATAATAATAATAATTCGGCCTTTTTTTGTCTTTGACACATCGCGAAACATTTAAATTTTTTTACGAATTTTTAAATATTTTTACATTTATTTTTTTCCGAATTCGTACGGGGTGCTCGAGTCTACGATTTCGGGACGGGTAGGTAACAATCGTTTGCACGTATGTAAAAGAGGGTTGCTGGTTGCTATGGTAACACCCTAGACTGGCCGCCACCACTGTCTAGACGGGGGTGTTCATCGGACGGATTGGGAGGGGAGCGCGGGAAAAAGCTGGTTTTCTGGTGGAGGTCACTGCTTCGCACACGGCTTTTCGTTCCCCTCACGGATAGTATTAAGTGACGTTTCTATCCTTCGTCCGGTGTTGTGTGTTGTATGTGTTTTATTAATTTTTTTTTGGTTGGTGTGGTTCTCGCTAGGAGTGTGAAAAGCGGTCGGTGTGTTACGTGCTGTGTTCGTTACGCGTAACGAAAGGTAAGTCCTAGTGTCCGACATTCTCTTGTCTCTTCCATCGATTTTTCTCCGGCTCTTTGTCTCATTCACGTAATTTTTTTCCCTTTCTCTCCATCTCTTCGCCGGTTAACAAAGGGTGAGATCTGGCTTAACCTGTCTCCCATAAACCAAAGAAACGGGTACTTCGACTCTTATTTTAGGGGCTTTATCCCTTCTCTAACATAGACGAAATCGATTAAATATCGTATATTTGCAGATAATAGACTTTCGGCAATATGGTTGTCACTTTTATGGCTCATATTTAATTGGCTGGTGGGTTTTTTTACTCTCCTTTCCCTTTTGGCATGAGTCCCTTTGAGTCATCCATTACACTCTTACCCTAGGAGTGAGTCGCGTGATCATCGATCGAGCGCTTTTGCTCGCGGCGATTTTCGGCTCGAACCTTATATTATTTTTATGCGAGCCCGCGTGTTACGTCATTCGATTGCGTTAAATCGAGTGTTATGAGTCATTAACTATAGTCGCGCTATCGATTACCCTGCCGCTACTAGAAGTGACGCGTAACGCCACGCTCACTTTGACATCCGAACGCAAACGCGCCGAGTTCTTCGAATAACGTGACCTTGACTGTACGAAGAGAGGTGTTGACCCCGAGTTATACCGACTGCTTATAACAGAATGGAATGTAAACGTTCGACATACTCCGCCTGAAATCCGTCGCTCTCTTGTTGGTAAGTTTGCTAAAACGGGAGAATTCGGCATGGCGTGCCCTCGAACGTTCTCCGAAATCATGAAGTAACGTAATGCTAAGAACACGCGAATCCCGGGAACAACGCATCCAAATCTGCGTTCGAAAACCCGGCAATCGCACTGCTCTAGAAGCCGTTTTCGAACACTTTATGTAAATTTAACGGACAGGAATATTGACGGAAACCGTTTACTTCCCCGTTTTTAAGTTCTTTTTTCCGTTTTACTGAATGGTTGGTCGACATAGCGGAACGAGGTGTGTTAGCTATAAACGGTTCAAAACAAACTGCGGTGGCAGCAAAGAGTAAGAAGTATTCCTTTCCACTACTTTCCGAGCAAGTAAGCACGTTAAAAGAACCTCATTAGGCGAAAACCGGTACGTTTAATGGCAAAAAACCTCGTTTGTACTACAAAGAAAAAAAAACACTACCCCGTATTTCGTTGTGTAGTTCTTTTTTTAGAGGCGCCTCTAGCGGCTAATTGCAACACTGAATTTGAATTTTTTTTCCACTAAAACCGATATCTTTCGGCGGAAATTAAAAGCGAAATAGAAGATAGACTTGGAAAATTATCCGTTTTGGCTGCTCTGAGGTAATTTATAGACTTGTCAGCCAAGAATCTCGAGTAAATTAAAAGCGGAAATTCTTGACTTAATTATAGTAATTGGGGATTGTTTAAAGTTGTTTTGTCATCTCTGCCTTGTTTGACTTGAATATAAGTCAAGTTAATTCATCTCTTCTGATTAACGAACTACTTACGACTTTCATTGAAAAGTTCGAATAAAAAAAAACGCTAAATGTCGTTAATAACATATTTGAAGTTTGGAAACCAAACGCCTGTAGGGTAATTACGTAAACCTTCGGGGAATGTTAGGGAAATTTTCTTTAATTGAAAGTTTTTGCGATTATTGATTCTCACTATTTTTTTTCTCTCTCTTTCTCGTTGTTATTGCTAAACTGAAATGTCATTAAACTTCCGTCCGTAATCAGAAATGTCTAATGTTCGGTAAAAAAAAGGAAATTGGTAAAATTTCCTTCATTAAAAACGTTCCTCTTTTATGATGACACTAACGTAAAAAAGGGTTATTCCAAGACGAGAACAATTCCTTGAGCATCCCTAACTATCCTAATCTTTAATTATAGCTTTATTTAATAATTTCATACGAAAAATTCGAGCGTTGTAAATTGCAGTGGAGCTTATCGGAAACTGCATTTGGCATACACCCGGCCTTTGTCCTTGATGACTGAAACCAGGCCATCTGCCGATCACGTGACCGGGCCTCGCGCACGTGCTGGCTTCGGGAGGGGAGTCGAACGTTGACCCGTTTCGTCTACCGAAAGGAAGGTTCCCCCCTCTTTCTACATTTCTGTTACGGAGGAGTTTGGAATCTCGAGAATTCTCGTCCTTCGACGCGAACGGCGCCGGGAAATTTTTTGGAAAAATTCCCGCTGCCGGGAAGCCGACGTTAAAGGGTTTTGTTTTTAAAGACCAACTACCCAAAAGGACCCCCTCAGTAGCGTCTGGTCGTCTGTACTTGGAAGAGGTGACTTGGACCGGTTGTAAGGAGACCCTTTAAATTCCCCGAGAAAAATTCAAGAGTTCATACAACCCTCCCCCGATTCGGGAATTAAATCGTAGGCGATTCGGGATTTTCTTTCCTTTTTTAGGGCGACGAATACCAGAAATTTCCCCAGAATTGCCGTGTAATTAAGGGATTAAAAATTCCGTGGCCGTGTAGGCCGTCGGAAACGTCATAAAATTCCGAGACTTTTTCGAAATTATTTGTTCAGTTAACTTGTCTCTTTCCCTCTCGACGCGGGTTAAGTATGGTGCAAGGCCAAATAACTTTCCCTCTTCGCCTCCCGGTTCACAACACAACCAACCCCCCTATCGTCTTTTTCCTTCTCGTCCCGATATATCTGGATTTCGTCCAAAATATTTCCCTCGTAAATATTTTTCCAAGCGGGTCTCTTTCGCTTCTCTAAAAGCGCATTTTGACATCGCAAAAAAGGGGCGCAGCTGCTGCGTGCTCAAATTTTTACCCTCCGCTCTTGAAAGTCTCCTAAATTGCGTTCGTGGGGAGCTTCTCGGCATTACCTGGTCGGATCACGTGACAGCTCGGACAAAGGGGGGAGAGACCCGGGGCTAGGGCGGGGGTGTGTGTTAGATGGATCTTGATGATTCGACCAGCTGCACCCCCTCGGCGTTGAGTCATCCGCTGACGGACAGGAAATAACAAAATGGTTTTCGATCGACGACGACGACCAGAGAGAGGGAGGGAAAAGTTTAGAAAATTAGTAATGCTATATTCCAATTACGCCTCACTCCACTGACGCGAGTATTAACTTGGCATGGGCCATGCGAGACCTTGAAACTTCAAAAAATGTACATTTAGTAAATATATATAGATCGGGGTGGGCGAGAGAAACCGAGTTTTCTGTTCCAATTTCGGTTCAGTTGAAAAGGGGGTTCGTTGTTTTTACCAGTTTCTGCTAACTAGAATGGAAAGCTGCACCATCAGGTGCTTTACCAGATAGTCACATGAGTTTGGATATTCTTAGAGTTGTTTACGACATACACTGCATCTTTATTCCTTTTTTTTTTTTCTTTCATGAGTTATTACAATTTTTTTTTTT
This sequence comes from Centruroides vittatus, assembly GCF_030686945.1. Classification (NCBI taxonomy): domain Eukaryota; kingdom Metazoa; phylum Arthropoda; class Arachnida; order Scorpiones; family Buthidae; genus Centruroides; species Centruroides vittatus. The sequence continues at coordinate 292,774 of NW_027122289.1, read as the reverse complement.
TTTTTTTTTTAGTTTATCTAAAATATGGGAGTTCGAGCAAGTAGACAAAAGGCGGACATCACTGCGCCCCCCACCAAAGAGAGCAAGAAGCTCAAACGAAGAAAGAGCAAAAAGGAAAGCATAACTGCAAATGGAGATTCCGGAATCGAAGAAGTCTCTATTCAGGTTTGTATCTCGTGCCTCCTGAGAACTTTCTGGCTGTATTTTGTTGATGCCACAATAATTTTGGATATTTCTCCCTATCTCAGGGGAAGTGGATCAGTTTGGGTGTTTGTCATAAACAGTAGCTAATTCCATCAATTATGAGTTTAAGGAATATCCTGTGTGCTTCCCATTTTGGGCAGTGATGGTCTTCTTTCCTAAAAGGGAAACAACCGTGACTCATTCTTTGAGATCTACTTTGGTTTCCTAGCTTCTGGTTGGTGGAGTGTCTTGATTGGAGGGTAGTATATCTTGTCAGAATTTTGGGTGGAACTTACTCCTCACTTCTCGTGGGAAAAGTTTGTTAAACTTGGCATTTTATCACAAGATTTGGAAGAGGGGAAAGCTTACAGAATTCGCTTCTGTTGTTTTATCTGAAGTTCTTGTTCAAAGTCCAGAATGGTAGGCTGTAATGTTGAGAATATTTATCTAAATAACCAACTAGAAATTATTTTATGCTTTTAACTATTCTTTTAATAATTTGTTTGGGAGACAGTTTTGTTGAACTGTTTCCACTGCATAACTTAAATTCTGTTTTTTTTTTTTAATTTTATTTTCATTTTAATTTCTAAATATTTTATTAAATTACTTTAAGTAAAAAATGAGAAAGTTGTTGGTACAATGTTTAAAATATTTCTTCCCCTATCTAAGGGTATGAAGCAGTGTTTAAACTGGTTAAGTGCATTATTAAAAACTAATTTCCTTCCTGTAGGTCTGATATTTAATGAGGAAAGCTGGATAAATACTTTTCCTATTTTTAGTGCATGTGTGCTCTTCAAACTAACTTTATTACCTTGCTGTCTATAAATTCTTCCAAATATTTATCTGCTGGCGTGTGCCAAATTCGGAATCTGTGTCAGAAATGAACTGCGTATTAATTTTTTTTAGATGGTTTGATTCTTCTAATTAAGTTTTAACTTTAGAGAATTTTTTAAAAATAATTTTAACTGATTTTAAAAGACCATTTTTTAGTATGTGACAGTACCTTATAATTTTTTAGAATTTTAAGTATATGTGGGAGTTATTTATGTCTGTGCTTTGTGGACTGTGTACCTTCATAAGGAAACTTCTTGCTCAAAAGGTAGCATTTCAGTTATCTAGTAAAGTTTTTTTTTTCTTTATTTGGAATGTAATGATTTTATTGTCATAGAAATAACTTTTTAAAGGAGGTTTGTTTTGATATCCAGTCCCTCTCTGACTCCAATCTAGAATTATTTTTTAATATGCTGCTTTGCTTTTGTAACAAATTAATATTTCTGACACTATTAGTCAAGCCAGTTTTTGCTTTCTCGTTTTAAGATTTAACTGGATTAGCTTTTTGGCTGCTAATTAAATTTATTTAAATAATTGTATCAATACAATTAAAAGTTTTGTTTTTAAATTTTTCCTGTATAGAACACTGAAACGGATTCTATAGTTAAACCAGATGAGATAAAACCTGAAGAGGCTAACGAAGCTAAGAAAATAGAAGTGGCACCCCCACCAGATGCTCCTGTTGAGCAAAAGTCTGATACAAGCAATAAAGAAAATGCTTCTCCCAATTTAACAGAACAAAATCAAACGCAGACAAAACCACAAGAAATTTCAGCTGAAGTACAAAAGGAAGTGGTTACCAATGAAGAGCCAAAAGCTGCTCAACCTGCAGTTGCAGAGAATGCTCCTTCTCAAGAACCACCACTTGAACCTAGTGTTGCTTCACCAAAAGAACAACCTGCACCTGTTCCAGAAACACCAAAAGAGGAAGCAAAAGCAGCACCAGAAGCACCAAAACAAGAAGAACCAACTGTTCCAGCTGAAGCTCCAAAAGCAGAAGAGCCACCATCTGTTCCTCTTTCATCTCCAGAGACTCCAAAATTAACAGAACAACAACCTTCATCACCTGAAGCAACTAAAGTAGAAGAGCAAACTCCAGCTCCACCATCAGAACAGCCAAAGCCCGAACCTGTACAAGTGCCTGAAGTATCCAAAGAACAAGTTACTGAAGCACCTAAATTAGAGGAACCAGCACCTGCTGAACCACCTAAAACAGAAGTAAACACTCAAGAACTAGCAAAAGAAGAAAAAGTGGCAGAACCAGTGGTACAACAATCGCAAGAGAAGCCCGTGGAAGTACAGGAACAACCTTCTGTTCCTGCTCCAGTGATAGAAGAACCAAAGAAAGAGCAAGATGCAATTCCAGAATCTCCAAAAGAACCAGAGAAAGTAATTCCACAAATTAAAGAACAGCCACCAACTCCCATTCTAGAGTCACCCAAATCTCCAGAAACTGCGCCACCCACTGAGGTGCCAAAAGAAGAAAATGTAGCTCCACCAGTTTCTGAAGCTCCAAAAGAACAAGAACCAGCACCAGCAAGTGAAACGGCACCAAAAGAGGAACAACCTACTGTAGAATCTCCTAAGGAACAACCTACTGTAGAATCTCCTAAAGAACAACTTGTCAATGGTGTTCCCGAACAGACAGTTTCACCATCTGAAGCGAGTTCTCCCCAGGATGTTTCCGAACAGGTTAAATCAGAATGTGTTAAAGCAGAAAGCACGATAGAACCTGCAAAAACTGTTGCCGAAGAAACTAAAACGGACAATGTAGCAAATAGTGAACATGTTAATGCAATTCCAGTGGTCCCCGCAGAAAGCAAACCCAATAGTGAAGTTGTAGAGAAAAGCCCTAGTGAACCCATAGCTGAATCTCAACCTGTAAGTATCACTGTTATACAAATTTAAGATTATGCAGAGTTTTAAATTTAATAGCTTTACTTGAATTTTGTTGGTATTAAATGTGTAGAGCCAATTTGTAACGGAAATGCTCTGTTTATTCATATGTATTCTAACTGTTTAACTTTTCTGAATTTAAAGTTTAGAATTAAGTCAGTGTTTCAAAATAGTTTATTTTTCTACAGGTGTATTTTTAGAGTTGGAATACTCATGACAAAATTTTTAGTATGCAAAAACAAATAGTGTCTTTTTGATATTAGAGATTATTAGGAATGTATTACTAAGAAATAAGTTGAAAAGGTAAATTTTTGAATTCTGCACGAAAATAGATGTTGTTTAACTTGTTAAGAATCCAAGAATTTATTCATGTCACTTCTCAAAGATCTGGTGTTATAGATTTGGAAAGTGACAATTTATATTTTAAAAGTTAGAAATTTATGAATCTTAAACTTTAACAGGATTACTATTGTATATGTATTTTATATGCACGTGCTTTCTTTATTCTCTATTTTTAACATTGTTGAAAGATCGTCACTAAATTCTGTTAATAAACTATTGAAATCAAATTTGATGCTAGATTTTTCTGGTTCCAATAGTATTTTTTCTAATCTATTTTTAATTAGAATGATCTGAATAGACAATTTTGGACAAAGAAACCAGTTACTATCAATATCCAGCTATTAAGATTTATGTACTTACTGATGAATTAATATACAGTATTTTAGAAAGTTTGTTTTTATGATCGTATTATTTTGAGATTAAATATGAAAAAAGTTCAGATTCAAGGTTTATTTTCCGGATATAGTGGCTTAATTCCAATCTGTGTCTGGCTTTATGCCAAACGGTTTGTTCACTGTCTCAAAGTTTTAACTATTTAAATACATTTTGACAAAATTAAGCTTATATTTTAATGTAAATATTTAGTTGGTTAGTTTTAAAATTCTTTTCATAATAGATATGAATGTGTTGATGTAAAATATGATCATGTTTTTTGATATTATTTAAGTGCTAATAGGACTATTTTAAAATTGGTGCATTATTCCTAATTGGAATTTTGAATTATATGAAATTTTACATTATATTAAAGACCCTAAGTTTTTGACATTTTATGGATGAAATTTAATAATGTAAGATAACTTTTCATTGAACTTTTAAAGATAACACTAGAAGTAAATGTTTTCTTTTAAATCTGAAAATATCTGATTTAATATATTTAAATATTTTATACTCTATTAATGTTTATATAATAATAAAGTTTACATATGTATAATCTTTTCTGTACGTATATACTATGTCTGAGATATAAATTGTTGTAGAAATCAGCAGCTGCAAAGATTCTAACAACTTTCACTTGGGAACATGGAGGAAAGGAAGTTACTTTATGTGGAACTTTTACTAATTGGACAGAACAGTTAACTCTAACAGAAAAGTAAGTTGTTTTTTATATTGTTATATTTTTGAATTATCAATTTAAATATTAGCCTGACAAGAACCACAAAACTATCTTCAAATAAAACTATTAATTTATCCTTTCTATAAATTGTATTTTTCAAAATTATGTATTGTCTCAATTTGTCATAGTCATTCTTTTTGAAAAAAATTTCTGGCTACATTACTAGAATTTTTCTAAGAAATTTCTTTATTTCTATTGGAAATATAAATTTGATCCTGTCAGATTCAGAATACAATGCCGTGCCATATACAAAAGAATGTCTGATTAGAATGAACAACTGTGTAATTAATGTCATGTTTTTGCAGTAACAAATCCTTTTGTTTTTCAAATTATCCATTTCCTGCATTTTTTTCATAACTTAAATTCTTATTTAAGATTGCAGAAATTTAAATTACTTATAAATTAATCACAAATTACTGGTTTATTCATTTTGAATGAGTAATTTTTTAATGATTAAACAAATTTGTCACAGGCATGCCAGCCTCTAATAGCCATTTATTACTAATAATACTCATAAGGACATTACATTCAATATAATAACTCATTTTTATTCTATACACTGTTTTTGGAAACAACAATTTTAGTGTCAAAGGTTATTCCAAAACTGTATGTTATTAACACTGAAGGCCTAATTACAGCATTTAGCAACATTGTTAAATCTATTATACATTACATTAATGTTTGTGATTTGCTATTTTTCACAAGTTTGAAGTCATTAACTACTGTTCCAGTCTGAGCAGTCTGACTCTGCCTCTTAATCAGATCTTAATGCTTTAGACTATTTATTAGTTTTGAGTCTATGCTGCAGTTGATATTTTTTGAACAGAGAATTAATAACAGCTTATTAAGTACTTCTTGCTTTTTCTTTTATTCAAGCAGTTACTGTTGGAGCACCACTTTTTGGCTGATTTCTTCTGGAAGAGTCTGACACATTTACATAAACAAAATTTAAACACAGTATATAGTCTTCCTCCTTCATTTTTATTTATTTGTCTCATTTTTTTTCTACTGTATGCTCATAAAATCTCATGAATTACTGAGACAATAAGTCATATTTCATCTTGATGATGATCATTTAGTGTTTTTATGACTTGTAAAACATGCAAAACAAATTATTTCCATTGCTTTTTTCAAGGCATTATCAAATTAAATAAACCTGAAGTCTAGATATTGTTTGTAAAAAGGATAGTCACCTGTTTGCATATTAAATTCTATATAGATAAAATATTTTGAGAGAAACTTTGACGTAACTTTGTAAATATAAAACATTTAATATTAAGTGGATTTTGAATATAAAAACATCTAGAATATAGTGTTTCACAATGATATTTGGAATATTCAAATATGTGATATAATCTTATATTGCATGTTTGAATTTATTAAAAATTGAGTTTCTAAAGAAATTAAGATTGAATTCAAGCAACATTTTGGAAAGATGAAGAGTGAAAAAATTTGATTTATACAAATGTTAGTCTTAGGAAAAATAAATGTCTTCCATTTTGTTTTCATTGTCTTGACAATAAAAAAATTTTTCAATAAAAACTGAAATGTGATGTACTGGTATGTCTGTTAACGATAATTCTTAAGTTATTATATATAAGCATACATAAATTTGAAGTGTATGTCAGTGAATATATCAGACAATATAATAAAATTTGTTTTTCCAGCTATGAGTTTTGCACTTTAAGCAAACAGCAGAACTAACATATAAAGTTTTCAATGCTAAAACTCCTCCCTGTTGGAAGATAATTGCAAATTATAATTAAAATTTTTTCTTGATATAACCTAATTACAACAAAGAAATGAAGTGATAGTTTTTTCCCCTGGTGAAATTTTTGTAATTATGTTAATTTTCTGCTTGAATAATTCAAGAATAGTTTTAACTAAATCATTTTAACAAATTTAATGCTTTACCCATTTTTAAATTTAATTTTATTAATATGAATAATAAATATCAATATAGCAGATCTACACTTGTCAGGTTTCAGTCGTCTTTGTATGGAAATCATCTATCTTAAATATGACTTTATTTCATCAATTATACTTGTCATGGTAAATAGTTCATATTAAAGAGCATATTTAATAGGAGAAAATAAATAAATAAATTTTAAATTTGATTTATCATTATCATCTGTTCCTTTTTTAAGTATGAAGCAGTGTTTCTTACATTGTATAAATTTATCTTGTTGTTTATCATTTTATTTCAAATAGTGTATATTAAAATACCTACTTCAGTCAATATTTTCTGTTAGCTAACTCAACTTTATTATTATTGATACTAATTTATCTGTTAGTTTATTGACTTTAGTAGGTCATGTGATACACTGATGTACTCTGTTCATAATTCTAGATATAATATGTTTACTGAAAGCATAATCTTTCAGTAATACATCTAATCCAATAATGAACTGAATTTTCTTGTTTGTGCTCATAAATGTTCATATTCTGATATTTATTCAAATATTATTTCAATTATAGTTAATGTTTTTTACATTATATACAAAATTAATAAAGAGGAGGTATATAATGTGAGGGTTTTTCACATTATATATCAGAGTAAATAAGATCTTTCTTCATGGGAGACAAAGAAAAGCATTGTGTTAGATTACCTTAATTAATGGAAACATGATATTTCACTACTGATACATAATAGCATGCATAGAATTTTAATAAAATTCAATATGTTGTCCTTTAAGATCAAATATTTTCAGTTTTTTTGCAAATTGTATTGAAGCAATTACTTCTATTTAGATAGATAAACTTATTCTAAAAGTTAGGATTTCTGCTAGCTCAGTGTTTTTCAACCTGGGGTCACGGGTGATATTAAAGGGGGATCACAAAACAATAATGAAATCATTTTGAGAAAAAATCATTTATTATAAACTTATAAACATTTTATTTACAATGAATACACATGTAAAGAAAAGAAATTAATGCGATGGTTGCATTTGTTTTTCATTTAAAATTTTCTCCCTATGTGGATCCACATATGGAGAAAAACACAAAAGCAAATTGTTTTAGAGTGATAAAAGACGATTCCTTTATTTAGTTTTTGGTGCAACCATAGACAAAAAACCCTTTTCACAGAGATAAGACATGGCGAAAGGGATTAATATTTTCAATGCTTCTGTGACTAAATTTCCATATTCATGTCGATGAGCAAGCGAAAATGTATTTAAATCTTCAGATGTAAATTGCAGTTGTAGTGTTTTGTCAGCAGACATTTCGATGAGCTGGTCTTGAATCTTAACTGGTAACTTAGTAGTGGTAACATTTTCACTAAATGGATTAAAATTTACATTTATAATTACAGTCAAAATTCAATTAGTAATAGTAAGGCTTACTGTTGTTATTCCTTTGGTGGGGGTCGCAAAATATTAATTTTATTTATATTTACTATTTTGGGGGGGGGGGTTTGCGAAACTAAGAAGGTTGAGAATCACTGTGCTAGTTGAAACTGATAATGACTTGATCTAACACTATTTAATTTATTTTCTAAAGATAATTATCAATACCATAGTCAAATAGTTGCTGCTGTTTGTTGTTGTTGCTGATCTTTGGACATGGTCAAAGATTAATTGGGCCAAAACCAAATTTTTATTTGTTAATATTAAAACACTATAAATTTTATTAATCCAATTCTTCTGTTTACTTATTAACATATCATTTCCAGAACACCAATTAAGTGTAATTTTTTAATGCACAATCTTGGAAAATTTTTACATTAATTCTTTTGAATAATAACTTTCAAATTGTTAACTCCTTCATTGATGATGATTTTTCTCTTTATACTCCAGAGAAACATGCTTGTAACCAGGGTTGTGGCATTAGTACACAAAACTGCTTGCTGATTCTAACTTCTTTTTGATTCCTATTCCTTCTAAAAGCTATATGTATATATAATGAGGGTAATCATCACCTCTGTGTGAATCATCAGGCTATTTTTAGGATTATACTTAAACATATTGAATTCAAGCTACAAGTTTGTATCAAAGTCAGAGTAAGTAAACTTTTTATTGACTGACTCCTCCAAAATTGCTTCAGATGTGGACTCCACAATTCTAGGGCTGGGGCTGCTTTCAGATGGTTGACTGTCACACCACTGAGTGGCACCACTCAGTTGTCTGTGTGAAAGGGATGTTCTGCAGGAACTCTCCACTTTTCTACTACAGTGCTATAACTTTCTATATATGATATTTATATTACGCTTCTTAAATAGTATACTTAGATTTTTTAAAATAGTTTTCAATGAAAAAATGTTATCAATTAAATAGTATTTAAATTTTATATTTCCTCATAATATAAAATAATTTAAAAAATTTTTTTTCAGATATCCTTGTGTGATTTTAATAAAGAATTTATAAATTTTGTTACAGAAATTAAAATTGAAATGAATTATTTTAGTATTGTTTATTTTGAAATGAAAATGTGAATTATAAAATTGCAAAGTTGCTTCCTTGTGAGGACTTAAAAATGAACTGACTTTTTTATTATTTGGTAGTCACTTAAGTGCTTGTCTCTATATATGAGCAAGCATACAAGCATTGCTAACTTCTTTTGTGTTAGTCTACTGTGATTTTCTACTTTAATTTTCTGCAAGCTTCAATTTATGTATTTAGAAAATTATGTTAAAGATCTGTAAAAAAGCAAAATTGAGTGTTTAAATATAAAGATGAAACTGTTTTATTTTAGTCATATTGCATAAAAAAACCACAAAATAGTCTTCTTAAGACTTATTATTTTTGTTGCATCTATTGTTAATTTATTGATACAGAATCAGAATGTTCAATAGAAACTTAAAGCCATGTTCAATGCTCTTTCTAATTTTCAAACATGTTTCCTGAATTAAAACTTCAGGGTAAATGTCAAGTATACATATCCATAATATAGCAGATATTAAAATCTATGCTTAACTGTTTGTCAAAACTATTCCAGTTTGGCTGCTGTGAGAAATTACAGCAATCAGGGCAGATCTACATACTGATGAAATAGTACATTTCATTAAATACTAATGGATACTCAATTTAATATTTTGCCATTACATTAAGATTTACTAAACCTCAAATATTGAACATTCTGGTTTATGTAATATATTTTTCTTTCAGAGATAATGTCTTCTGTACTACATATGATGTTCCAGAAGGGGAACACTATTTCCAGTATTGTGTAGATGGTGTTAAAACTATTAATAATTCACTGGTAAGAATCTTCAATTGAAAATTCTTAAAGTTCCTTTATCTTGCTTTTTTTAATTTTTAAAAATTTTATTGTATTTTAATTTCCACAGCAAAAGACTGAAATCCAGGATCACGGAGAAGTCAATGTCATTGCCATCAAAGCAAGTGCAGAATGAAGAATGCAATCAGATATGCAACTTGCATTTTCCTTTGAGGATTACTTGATTAAATATCCAAATAAAAACAATTGGAATATTTAATCAAACCACAGACTGAATTTTTGTACATTGGCACACAATTCTTCATGTTAAAAAGTAGTTGTGTGTAAATTAGTGTAGTGTTATTTGATCAATATCATGTTCGGACTTTTCCAGGGCAGTTATTACACAGTACGAGAGAGACTTTTCCGTTTTTGGTGGTTTAGAATAAAGACTAGTGAAAATGTGAGTTCCTGTTCTTCGGAAGACGGATGTCATAGTAGATATATGGAATCCGTCTTTGTGTCTATGAAGACTTTTGGTTTTTTCTTCCATTTGACGTAAAAAATCTTAAGATTTTATTTGCTCACAATGATTTTGTAATGAGTGGGTGCCTTAATTTACTGTTTCCCCACTGATTTTTATAATCAAGTGTTATGAACTCTTTTATATTTTGATAATTCTGCTAACAATGGGTGAGAAATGTATTGGCTTCTGTTTCAAATTTAGATTTATAAATGAGCTTTAAATCATAGATAAATGTAACTTTTGTCTTTGAAATAATCAGATTTATATAATTTTAGGGTTTTTCCATTTTGAATTTTTACTTTTAGGACTAAAATAAAATCATGTTAAGCAAAATGTACAATACTGTGTCTTTTGTTTTTGTTTTTTTGTAATTTCATGCAGTTTTGATGTTTACCTTTTTAAACTACTTAAATTACAAAAAGCAGGAAGATTTCCAATTTGTAATCTAAAATCTCAACTAATTTTGGACATGTGACCTACTGAGAGTGACACACACTCCTATCAAAATATATTCATAGAATCGAATTCAAATCCTAGCAGTTTGACCTATTAATAAAATGTTTAACTTGCCTTTAAAATAATTTAAATCTTAAATTCCTGTCAAAATTATGCACTATAGTAATGCAATCCTGTCTTCCAATTTGAAAAGAATAAATTTTATCCAATTTCACTAATTATTATTAACTCAATTATTTTAAAATTATTAAAGATTGAATACCTTCATATGCTTTTGTATGAAGTATTCTACATACGGGGTTGTATTAGAATATATTCAATAAAATTCATGAATTTTTAAGGTCAATATTTAACAGATGTTGATACCTAGAATGTATCATTTTGAGACTGAGATATATATTTCAATCTAGTATGGCATATTTGAAGCTCTAAAATAATATATACAATAGAAAGATTTACAAATTATTAAAACAACCAAAAGGATATTTGAATATCCAATATCTAGACCTGGTACTTTTTGATCTACCTAAACCTTTACAAAACACCCCAATACCAATTATAATGTGAAATTCTATAAACCTCTTGATAGAAATGACATTTTTCAAAATTACCAAGCAAATCTGTAAAGATTATGCTAAGTTTTTAAGATCTTTATACATAAAACATATTACTTCTACACTTCTGTAAGTGCTTATTTAATGGTTTCATATATTCTACAAATGTAACAGAATAATTTTCTTTTAAAAGATTTCTCAAATGATGGTTCGATAAAAGCCAAAAACACTTTCAATAAAAGAGCTGTAATTTCCTTAAGTGGTTTAAAAGCTGATTCTAAGTATTTGAATCTTGACTTGTTTACATTCATTTATAATAAAATGAAGAAATTAAATATGCATGTGTAGGGAATTAAACTCCTGAATAATTTGGAATCACAAAATGTCATTTGTAAAAGTATTTTTAAATAAATGCCTACCTAGGAGTAGGTGTTTATATGGGTTCAAAGCTAATCTGTCAAGCTTAAAGCCATTTTATTAGGTAACACTCATTAAATACAGCTGGATAAGCAAGCCAATCACAAAGCCCGTTTCAAATTAGACTGACTTTCCATTGCTGTATTAAAGGTACTGTACTTTACTAGGTAAAGCGCCTATTTTTGGAAGCAGGCTGTGTACTTAGCTTGTATTTTACATTTACTGTTGGAGAAAGTGAAAAAATGTCTACTAGAATTTATGTGGTATAAATTTTACTTAAAAGTTATCGCCTGTTATAATAAAATGGACGAATGAGAAGTTAGAAATCGTTTCGAAATGACGCAACAAGTTAAGGTTTCATTGACGTATTGTGTCATTACGCAATTAGCCTATTAATCTAATATGCGTAACAGTGTTATCTGGTGTGGATTAAATAATTTCTTTGTTAAATTGGGTGTGTATTTTTCGGCTAATTTTAATATATAATAGCAAATTTAAGAACTGACCTTTTTAATGACATTGGAGAAAACCAGACGAACTTTGTAAGAAAGCGCCCCCTTAAGAAATTTTTGATACTCTTATCGAATCTAATTCGTGTGTTTTCTATTTCGTTTTTAAAAATTTGGTTGTTAAATATTATTAGTATAGCTGTTTAATGAAATATTGATGGATAAACTTGTTTTAGATATTTGATGATTGGATTCGAGCAAAACATCGTGAATTCGAAAATCGGTGCGTAAGAGTGGAGTAGTGTCTTACACTCACCGAAAATCGGTGCGTGTAAGACACTACTCCAGTTAATTAAAATATACGTAGAATAAAATTTCGTGTTCTTTTATGAATGAATCTACCCGCTAGTGATTGATTGGATAAAATCACAACACTGATAATGGGGGGACTCACCAGTGGCCAAGCAGTTCCGTCCGTTCCCTGAACACTGGGAGTTCGGTCGTGGGTTCGCGCCTCGCCAGGACGAGCTGGCCACGTGGAGTTTTCATGGTTTTCTCCACGTCTGAATAGGAGTCATTTATCTTTGAAAAAGACCTCCCGGAAAGCATTCCCTCTAGGCAGATCGCCCAATTAGTTGCGTTGCCGTAACTTAATTGAACAAACAGATAGTTGGTCGCGGTTTCGTACCCGATCAGTAATCTAGCCACGTGGAATTTTCCGGGTTTTCTTCGAGTGCCTAACATCTAAATAGAGTCAGTTTTACATCGAGTTTCTTCCTTTGCAGATCGTCCTTGTGCTACGTTATAGTATACCACAGCATCAAGTCCAAAACCTTCACCATCTGTCTGCTATTGTTGTAGATTTGGCAGAATTAAGAGGATATTCTTATCATTAATGCCTGCAGGAGTGGCCGGATGGCCGAGCGGTCAAGGTGGCAGCCTACCGCTCTGGGGACCCGGGGTCGAATAATCCCCAGGAATTTTTCGGGGGATGGTCCGTTCGGATATGTCGGGCCCCGTCCCTCACCACCCGGTCGCCCTATTGTAGGCCTGGCCGAACCCATAATGGGCCTTCTAAAAAGGCCCTCTTAGTGCCCAGGGGGTTAGGCCGGATGGCCGAGCGGTTAAGGTGGCAGCCTACCGCTCTGGGGGACCCGGGATCGAATCCGAACGGGTCGAAAAATCCCCAGGAATTTTTCGGGGGGTGGTCCGTTCGGGTATGTCGGGCCCCGTCCCTCACCACCCGGTCGCCCCATTGTGGGCCTGGCCGAACCCATAATGGGCCTACTAAAAAGAGGCCCTCTTAGTGCCCGCAGGGCGGAAAGAGTTTAAAAAAAAAGTGCCCAGAGGGCGGAAAAAGTTAAAATTAAAAAGAAATGGCGACTATCTGTTATGATAATTCGAAACTATCCGAAGTTTTGCTTGGCGTCTATTCGTAATTGTAATTCGTGACGCTCTTATCGCATTTGATGTCTATCCGGAATCATGTTTTGTGGCACCGTTATCGTGAGTGGCGATTATCCTTAACTGCAATTTTCGACTTTTAGTAATTGCTGCAGACTTTCCGATAATCTTATTCCAACAATTTCTAGTTTTTACTGTAATGGCGATTCTGCCTGGTCATTGCAGTGTTTCTGGATAAACAAAAATCCCACGGAGAAGGGTGAAGCCGTGATGATGGTTCCGTGGCTTCAAATAGAATTCATTTTTTATGACCGACATCACCCGGTAGAATAATTCCATAATACATTCGAGCTGTTTTTTTTTAGATTTATTTTTTAGCATCCGTCTTCAAGACTACTATAACAGTTTGTTATTGCACAACCCACAGAATAAACCTTACTTGTATTCTTTAATTCTAATAAATACACAAATGAAGCCATACACATCAAGTTTCATTTACGTAAATTTTTGTACCGAAAACTCTTACCGAAGTATGATCAGTCGCTATCAAGATGGCTACTTTCATTGTTTTACTCCAACTTTACCGGGATTGTGTATCTGGACATCCTCCATCAATTCCTCGTTCCTCAATTCACGAAGATGACCAGGGGTACTTCAACAACTCATTGTCAGGATGGTGGATTGGTTGGAGTGACCGATGTCATGCCACCTCGTTAATTTTCTCTTGTGAGGATTTGTTAAGGAACCTGTAAATTTGGCAGGACTTCGAAATCAAATTACCGTTGCAGTTTCTCGAGTAACACCAGAGACTCTACACCGCATAGGGGAAGAAATTGACTACAACGGGACGCCTGCTGCATAAAAATTGGAAGTCATATTGAACCATAAAATACCGATGAACATAAAACTTGAAGTGTTTGATATTTCAATGTTCTAAATTTATATGTTTCTTGATCAGTATCTCGTCTTCAAGTTGCAAAGCTATTTTTGAAACACCGTGTATCTGATATCAAAGAAATTTATAACTTTTATTCCGAATGTACTGTTTTTACCTTTACTAAATTATAACTTAGTATAGATATTATTGTTAGTTGCTCCGAGCTAAATCTTTGCATATTAATTAACCTCTTATTCAGAAGAAGTAGCCGTGTTACAACAATTAAATTGCAAACACTCTACATCAATCCTTAAAATATTTTAAAATAAAAAGTAGACTTTATAATGCTTTTTAAAATATTAATTAGAATTAAATCATGTAATATTAACTTATCAACAAATTTTATTTAATAATAATAAATAATTATATTTTAACATTTTTATGCAAAAATGTGTTCATTCCGTTATCTTTATTTTTATTTTTAAACTCTTTCTAGCAGTGAGCACTAACTGGGTCTTTTTTCCATACATATTGTGGGCTCAGCCAGGCTCAAAAGCGGCAGCTGGGTGATAAGATCAAGCTAAATCGTCCTTCAAAAATTCCTGAGATCAGTGAATCAAATCTGGAACTCTTAGAGCGTCAAGTAATCCCTTTGTCGCATCTACTATTCGACGACCAAAAAGATTGGTAATTAATCAAATCCGAAAAGATATCAGAAAATTATAAATTCTGTAAGAAATTATTTGCCTTCAAATAATCAGCAAAGTCTACCATCATTGAAGATTGTGAACATTACATTGTATTTATATACACGGAAGGCATTTTACCTTAGCTCGATCGAAATTCCAGTTATGCATTCCAACTATTGAAAATCGATTATTATAAATTAGCAGCAAATAGTCTCTGGAAGTGCCAAATTCTTGATCAAATTTTTAGTATCACATGACAAAACATTTGAAGTTTATATATATATATGTATGTTATGGACGAAGTGATTAATCGGGCATTATTCATAATGACCGGGCATTATTCATAATGACCGGGCATTATGAATAATGACGAAAAAGGGCGGGCAGTGTAATAAATATTGATTAATTTATCAAATTGACCGGTCAATATGAATACTGCTATCACCTAGTCGGGCAAAGTGATAATAATAAGGTGAGGAATGATCATCCGACATACGCTAACTAATCGGCACCCAGTTGCGTGTGCGTATCGTGTTTAGTACCGAATTTAAAATTTGATTAAAAAACCTCCACTTATTTCATTTAGAAATATTTATTTTTTGTGAATTATTTCAAAGTATTTTAAAAAGAACATGTAATCTTTTAAAACTAAGTACTATTAACTATATTAATCAAATGGTAAATTTTTACCTATGTGCACCATGGTCGTGACTGTTTGTGCTCTCGACAGATTTCTCCCGAAAGGGAGCCGCCGGCAGGCCGCCGATTATTTAACGTTACTAGATATTGATACATACTAGTTATCGATACGTGTGTTCAAGAACTACTGTGAATAAATAACTAGTGACGTTAAACAATCGGCTCCCCTCCGGAAGGAATCTGTCGAGAGCACAAACAGTCGTGACTGCTGCCAAATTCAGTACTAAACGCAATACGCACGCGCAACTGAGTGCCGATTGGCTAGCGTATGTCGTATGATCACTCCTCAACTTATAATTATCACTTTGCCCGACTAAGTGATAGCAGTATACATAATGACCGGTCAATTTGATAAATTATTGAAATTTATTACAATGCCAAATTTTGTTGGTCATTATTCATAATGCCCGTATTAATCGCTTTGTCCATAACATATACACAGTACACCGATGACTGAAACAGCGATCTCAGTCTGCTGTTCTAAGGATCAAGTCCGATTCAAATCGGAATCTCAGAAATTTTCTTGAGCAACGTCTATCTGTAAGATTCCCGTATATCAGGGGTGACCAACAAGTCGATCGCGATCGACCGGTCGATCGCCAAGCCAATTTTGGTCGATCGCTAGCGATGTCTTGACTTAATGTATTATATTTGTAACCGAACGCAACTGTATGCATGCAGTTATGACTCGACTCATAAGCAGTGAGTTCACTTCGTACTGAAACAGTGTATAAACATAGTATGTATTTCGCAATTCCCCCTCCCCACTTAGACTATGCCTATGACAACAAGTCGATCGCGACACATTTTTACGATAAAAAGTAGATCTTATGTACACAAAAGTTGGCCACCCCTGCCGTATATCTTACTGATCTAGGTCTGAGGAAGTAAATAGATACAAGTCGTTAATTAACATATTACATGTTTATTCGCTATATGTTATTACAGGACCGAAAAGAAAAAAAGGACCGCAGTTTCTGAGCTTATATATCGGGTAGCACAGTCCTCGGTTGCTGCGCTTGTGGCGTCCTTTACTAGCCGTGGTGAAACATGACATGACATTATTTATAAGCACGAAAAGTAATTTCAGTGTCTACAAGGTGCGGGCCACCCGGACGGCATCTTTAGATGATAAGGGCTAACTTCTTTACCATCTCAGTCTACCGCTTTGATGAATCCGGAATCAAATGGAGGGGCGAACCCAGGAATTTTTCATGGCAATTTATTTTTTTTAACTCTTTTTGCCCTGTGGGCACTAAGAGGGCCTGTTTTAGCAAGCCCATTATTAGTTCGGCCAGGTCCACTATGGAGCGGCCGGGTGGTGAGGGACGGGGCCCGGCATATCCGGTCAGATCATCCCCGAAAAATTCCTGGAGATTTTTTAACCCGTTCGGATTCGATTCCGGATCCCCCAGAGCGGTAGGCTGCCACCTTGACCGCTCGGCCATTCTGCCGTCTTTTATGGCAGTCTGTTCCACATATGTCTGGTTTCGATTCTTCACCACCTGGACATTCTATTGTGAGCCTGCCGGAGCCATAATGAGCTTGTATAAAGGCCCTCTTAGCGTTCGCATGGAGGAGAGAATTTAAAAAACGTGTCCATAAGGCAAAATAATTTTTTAAAAAACAAAATTTTAATAAAACATATATTTTAAGAAATCAAATTAAATAATATTAATATTATTATTACAAATAAAATTAATTAGTTAAAATTAAATTATATTACTAATTATTTTAGATGAACTTTAAAAAATGAAAAAATGATAATAATTATAAACTTTCGAAATTTAATCTCTACGCCGTAGATCGTCTGCTAATGATTTTATTCGTTTTTGGTGTGGAGGTTATAGTTACCTTAGAAACTTATAAACAAGGTTCATCTTTTTAAAGTTATAGGATTTATAACGTTACACACATAAATAATTAGTAAGTATTTGTTTATAAATAAAGAATGTACACAGTAATAACCCAGAAGTTTATTATAAATGGTTTAATAAGTCCATTTAATTCGTAACAATATTATTAGGCCTAATAGTAGACATAAGTAGAAGGTAAATTATTCTTCGTATTAAACTAAATATGTTGTTAATAAAGATAAATATAATGCTTAATAATACATAATTCGATAAGAAATTATTAAAATGAATGTATTTAGATTAAATAGATTCAATACCAATGTTAAGGATTCAAGGTCAAGTGTAAATAAGGACCTATTTAATCCTATTTCTATATTAACATATAACCAATCACAAGAATTGTTTTGAATTGAATAAAATAAATCTTATTTAAAATTAGTATTTTCGTTTATGGTGATAATTTTAAAATATTTAGATATATACATACAAAGTTTAATATTTTAAACACATCCATATATAGGGTATACAGTTTATATTTTATATACACACACACACACACACACACACACACACGGCCATCAAAAGCTTGATTTAGGCCTGGTGCACCAAGAGGGGAAACCGAGAAGCCCTTGCACCCTCTAAAGAAAAGGAAAGAAAAACTAAAAAATATTCCAAAAATCCTTTCCTAATTAATATCTTTTTATATTTATTTATATTGTATCATGTCTTCTATTTGTATACTACTAATGAATTAGTAGTCACATAATGTGCAAATTTTATTGAATTTACATTAAAAAGTTTTTTATCTGTTTAACTTGGCTCCCTCAAGATTAAATTCTGAGTGTGCCACTGGATGAGGCTCTCTTGTTTTTATTTAAATAGCAGTCTTAAAGATTTTTTTTTTGTTAGTAAAAATAACATTAATTTATAGTAGTAGAAGATCACTATGGGCCTGAGGAAAAATTCCAGAATCTCTGGCTCCCTCTCTTGATGGTTCTGTGTATGTTTTGACTTTCCTCCAGACTGGGTATGTATAAACGATAATTACACACTTTTGTAATACATTATTGTACTTTATTACATTCCAAAATTGGAACATTAAAGAGACTTGGGAAGTGATATGAATGTAACTGTTGTCGTGAAAAGGTTTCAGCTTCAGGTTTGAGCAATTAACATCAATGATCATTTCTAATGAACATATGGCCTAGAGTAATACTCAACTACATCTTTACCATTCTTGTTAGGTTTGTACACAGTTGTTCACATTGAGATGAACACGCAAATTGAAATGTTATATGTGCATCACCAACTAATTGGCAATGTGGATCATTTTTTCCTGTTTCAATCACGTGATATTAGCACCACGTGGAGTCACAGTGGGTAACCTTAAGTAGAGTTTCATCTATTGTTTTCATAAATATAAATTTCTTAACACAGAGAATAAAAATCAAAAAGTCCTTCAGCCCAATACCAATTAATTATAGATTTTATCATGAGTGCACATAAGAAAATTTTTAGAGATAAGCAGTCATTATATTTGCTATAAATGATATTCAACAATATAGTTTTAAAACAAAAGTAATAATCTTACCTACATTTCAATAAAATAGGAATTTACGTATATATTTGACAGTCATTTAGACTCAGGTACTGTAGCTCACACTAACCTTTCGGTAAACAAGAGTTATCAACGAAAGTGTCAGTCATAATTAGAATGCCATGAGGTTCATTATCACATTTCTTGCTGATTGTTAAGTGATGACACAATGCACTTGATTTGTTTATTGATGCTACTCAGTATCACCCCCTGAAGATGATCTTAGTAACAGATCAAAAATGTTAGTCTATCAAAGATATTTACTGGGATTTGAAGTTTTTAAAGGTATATATAAGAATCAAAATTTCAAAAAGTAGATTTAGGAAGAGTATCAATAAGTATTTCTCTCTTATATTTTGTTAATTTGATTTATTTTGTGTGATTTTATTAAAAAGTAAAGTTCTATATGTTCAAAAATTAGTAAATGCTATACTGAATTATATATATTTAAACATATATTAAATGCCACTTTACTAGAACTAATTGATGTAAAACTCTTAAATTCCTGAGGTTAGTTCTATGAGCTAAAACTTAAACAATTTTTTGATTTTTGGTGTATAGATCTATAGAGTGTTTCCTTGAAGGTAAGCATGAAAATATTGGGACTTCTATATCAGTTAACTTTGATAAAGCAATATTTTATAGTTAAGTGTCAAAAGGAGCAATTTTTTGTTAAATGTTTGAATTAATAGCATGAGTGCTTTGAAGTTTTTATTAATGTTTTATATAATTAAGACAGTTTGGTTAGAAATTTAAATTATTTATATTTTTATCTTCATAATAATAATAATAAAAATAATAATAATAATAATGAAAAATGAAATTATCTTCTAGCAATTAACAAATAATTTGAGCAAATTTTGCTTACATTTTAATAATTTTAAAATTAGCACTACAAAAAGCACAAATTATTAGAATGAATGTTTTCAATCTATTTATAGATCACCATCAGGATACATTCAAATTTGAAAATGGAAAAATTCCAAAATAATATAGGTGCTCCCCTACTTACAAACACATTAGGGTTCCCCGAGGTTTTGTCATAAGTTGAAAACTAACCTAGAGAGTACATTTGAATGCAGAATAACCATTTACTTTTACTGTTTGATCTTCTAATGTACTTAATAGAATACATTATATTCATTTACCTGCTTACTACTACTTAGTAGCAATTGTTTCTGCATTTATCAAAAAGATTGAGATATATAGGCAGAAACTAAACAACAATGTAAAGGATGTCAAGTTGCTACCAATGGTATGGAAATTCATTATATCTAACTCCCTGAAATTAGGGAGTTAAGATATTTAAGATATTCAAACTTTACTTATCCTGTATATTAAATTTAAGTAATAAATGCACTAAATACTAGATAATATTCAATACATTTACACAACCAAAAATCCACCTTTTGAAACACAATGGTGGAGAAAACAAACATTTTCAATTGCTTTTAGCAATCATCTTCAAGTAAAAGAACTTACTTGGAAATATATAACAGAATAGAACATATGATGTAATATAGTAATTTGAAATATAAAACAAACATCTGATTGGCTGTCAGGTGTCACATGTTTGTATTGGGATGTAAATAGTAGTGATGCCACGAATATTTGGCTACTATTCGGTATTCGGCCTATTCAGCTACTTTTTTTAATATTCGGTATTCGGCCAAATACCGAATACCAAATCATGGAAAAAAAACGCACATGTTACTCAAAAATGTATTTATTTTAATTACAAATTATTACATTTAATACTTAAAATCTATCAGTGGTGAGTGATGATGAACGAAAACAATTTTTTCAGCATTTGTTGATAGCAAACAATTGTGCTTTTCCTCATAAACTATACCTGCTTCTGAAAATAGTCTCTCACTATATACACTACTGCCGGGAGATGATAGATAAATCTTAGCGAATTCTGTCAGGCTTGGATACTGTTTTGTGTTTGCAGACCTCCACTTGTAAAGGTCTGCCGTCCGATCTAGATGAACAGTTTTCATATAAAAATCAATGTCATTTGCAATAGCACTTTTCTTCTCCACATCCTCATCATTTTGCGTATTTTCTGTAGCAACTTCCTCAAAACAGTTCCAGAAACTGTCGTGTATTTCAATGGTTTTATCATTTTCATTGATATTTCTTTTCTTACAAAGTGGAGAAGAATCATCATTAGTACTAGTAGACTCATCACAACTAATTTTCAGAGCTTCTAAAAGAACTTTTTGTTTTGCTCTTTGCATTTGAACTAATCCCAGGAAATTGGTTTTGAAATGCAGGTCAAGAAAAGTGGCAACCAGATATTTATCATTCTCATCAAAGTTGAACCATGTTTCAAGCTCAATTTGTGTTACTAATAATCATAAGGACTATTAGTAACACAATTTGAGCTTGAAACAAGGTAACACGATGAATTTAATGCATGTCATGACACGATCTACTTGCAAATAAAACAAATGTGCCCATGGCATCGCTACTGTACCCACCGCAATGAGACAGGTTGTAACCTGTCACCCACAAAATGTACACATGTTTTGCTGAACATTAGGCCGCCGAATATTTGGCGCTTTGGCCGAGAGCATAGCCGAATATTCGGTATTCGGTAAAGTCACTATTTGTGGCATCACTAGCAAATAGCTTAGTTGCTTTTTATTTTAAATTACTACATTCCATCATATGTTTTGTTATACATTTCCTAATAAATTCTCTAACTTGAGGATGATTGCTAAAAGCAATTAAAAACATTTGTTTTCTCCACTATTATGTTTCAAGAGATGGATTATTTTGGTTTTATAATTATTTAATTTATTTTTTATGATGTTTTGTGTGGTTATTTGTTTTTGTTTTAAATATTATTTTGAAATGTTTTCATTTTTGGCTTTGAGTGTATCCCAATGGTGGTCTATAAATAAACTGAAAATGATTTTTTTGTAATCTAGCACTTCTTGAGATATTGTGTTTTAAGTGTATCAAATAATAGTTTAAAAATAAGTTTTAATAATCATTTAATATGGTATCTGCTTTAAGTTTAATCTTTAGAGGTTTCACTATGGTATCTATCAGTTCAAAAAATCATAATGTAATCATGGTTTTTGAATTGATAATAAACATACTCTTATAATAAAGTATCATTTTATTTAGTTATCTGGTTAAATTCTATTTAGGTAGTCCCAAGGCTGTGCTTCCAGTTGCCATCTTGTTTGTGACCTGTGACTGTGCAGAAACAAAATGGCAAATATCAAAGTTTGTTTAAATAGAAAAAAAATTTCTAACACATACAACAAACTGTTTACATGAAAAAATTTTTACTCACAATTACATTGATTTCATTCTATTTCTGTTTCCCCACTTTTCACACCCAGGCTTGATATGGCTTCTGGTTCAGATGTATACTTTGTTTTATGCGACATTTTGACCTTTCTGTTATTGGTAGCATTTTTTTTCCTTTCCTTTTGTTTCTGTGAGATTCTGGGGCATTGGGCACACTTTCCACTTCCTTCCATTTGGGCGTCTTACCAGAACCAGATAAATCCAACTTAAATGTTTTACAAACAATTGAAAACATTCTCCTGATGACTTCGAGTGCCATTTTACCAACTTTTTATACATGAATGAATACAAATAAGAATCTGATAAGTCCTCTGTGTATTGTATTGATAGATTTTTCCTATTTTTCAAAACTTCCCATAATCGTTCTATTTTCTAAGCATGCCCATAATTGGATTTAGAAAATTTTCAGAATGATTCACCATCATATGATCTATTTCAATACCTTCTAAGTCATTTATATGGTTGTAATCCCTCCACTTGTCAGTTATTACAATACTTCCAGAATTAACGAACTTCGATATTACCCAATTAAGTGTATATTCGCTCCTATCATTAACCTGACAAACAAAGCATGAATCATCCTCTTTACATACTTTTCCTACCACCCATCTAGTACCTTAAGTTTGCATCCCTTTTTGTACTTTCTTTTAGCTATTACGGTTTTGTCTATTTCTGCTGTTTTATTTGGTCCCCCCTATTTTAAATGACGACGTATTATGTACAGCTATTATTACCGACCTTATAAAGTTTGCCCAATCAATGGAAGTTTGTTTATTGATACCCACAGCCGAAGCTGCATTACTTAATGTGCACTCTAAACACAGCAAATGCTGAGTGAATGATAATAAACAGCCCCGAGATATATGCTCACACTTTCCTTTAAATGTACCCTCAAATGCAGCTTTTACAATGAGTACACCTTAACACAACAGAATTTCTATCATGTCTGTATACTAATTTACGATGGTTTGGACAATTATTACAAAAGTCTTCAACATGATGTAAACCCAATTGAACATCCAAATTTTACATCCAAACTTATCCTTTTATCTAAACTTAGTTTGTCAAAGTCAGATTCCATCATGCGAAAAAAAGTTCTTGAACTACTCTTGGTCCAAAACTTGTCAGAAAAAATTTCTTCAACCAACATTATGTTGTTGATAAAAATGAAAAAAACAAGAAAATTACTTGAAATATTACCATAAAACTAGAAATAAACAGTAATTTTACAGTTGACTTTACACTTTTTCGGAAAAATTTCAGAAAAAACTAATGGCAGGTCAGATTAACTTTGACACAAATTCATTCTTCGACAGTGCAGTAGAATAAGATTTGTATTATTCCACATTTGCAAATATTATGAACAAATAAGATAATTTTACATAAAAATCATAGATTTTTATTGGTGCCCTCTATATTCAATTTCATATCACCTCCGTCATTGAGATTACAGAAGTGCAGCCATTGGGGCTACCTAGGTAGAATTTAACCATTTTAATGGACTGTTTAAGATATTTTTTTCCTGTTGTTATCATCAAGTTGCCTAAACTAGATCTGAAATCAGAATAATTTAAAACTGGATATTTTAGAAATATAGTGAATTGTTAAATTCAAACAACACAAAATATAAAATACATTTCAGGAATCATCCTTTTATTTATTGAAATTAAAAAAAAAAAAAAAAAACTGGAAGAAAAAAGGTGGCTTCTGTAATGTATTCAGCATTTTGTGTTGTTTGAATTTAATTGTTAATGAATGGAATCAGTTTTCATTGTTGTTTTAATTGTACAAAATTAATGATGATAAAAATTTAGGCTCAACATAAATTTGATGCAAATTCTAAATAGAAATTGCCCATATTTATAACCCAAAATATATAAAACACCTTAATGTCTTTTATTGAAAAGATCTAACTTGTTTCTGCATAAAAATATATAAAAATAATTAATTCTGTTCTGTATAAAAGTATGTAAAAGTCATTAAAATCAACATTTTATCATTTAATTGTTATAAAAATTCTCAATAGGTTTCCTAATTAGCTTCAAGTTCTTAGAAATACTTTATCCTTTATTACTTATATAGTATTTTCCTTGCACATTTTTGACAAACAATTTATCTCAAATAAGTCATGATAAATCCATCTAACTAATAAAAAGAAATTATCAAATTATTTATTTATTATCTAAATTTATTCATTTGTATTACATTGTATAACTTGTCAATGTAGCTAAAGAATAAAGTAAAAATTGTTGGTATAAACAAATGGATTGTGAAGTCATAAATCTATTATTTAACAAAATAGTAAATCTTTACTTAGGTTTTCCTGTAATGTATGTTTTTGTCTAAGTGCCAAATCTACTTAAGAGAGGACTTTTCTAAAATAAGAAACAAAAGCAAGAGTTGTTGCTCTGAATTTGTTTGTAAAACATTTCCTATAACATAAGTTACAATGAAAAATAGCATCATATGAAACTTTATAACAAACAGTTTTATGTGCAGAACCTTTTATCCTGGTGAATTTTTATGAACACCATAACTCAAGTGCTTTCAACAATAACATATAATAAAATAAACATGTTAAAAATTAATAAATTTTTATATGCTAAATATTATATTTTTAGATAAAAATTGATGAGATATTTCAATGTAACTCTCCTATAATCTAAAAACAAAAAATTTAAAGATAAAAATTAATATGTTATCATAGTATATGACGAAACAATCAAAATTTTCTAAGCTAGATATTAACTATAATGTAAACACTTGAATAATTCCACTCTGGGTCTCTTTTTTTAAATTTATTTGGGATGTGGGTTTATTTAATCCCATGGGGACACCTGACTTGAGTTTATATATATATATATATATAAACTCAAGTCAACACTGGTATGAGAGGCTAGAGACTGTTAAATGAAAACCAAAAGATAATTCTAGAAAAGTAACACAGATAACAAGAAATGTAGCACAATAATTTATGCAATTACAGTTTTGAATAGGTTATTTACAGTAATCTGTAGCATAGAAAATGCAATTTAAATAAATGTACAGATGGGTATTTTCAAATATCATGGATTTATTTTTTTAAATGCAACTGGAAATGTGGATTAATTTTAGCCATGGAGTAATTTAAACCTCTAGGTCTAATTGTATGCATTTTCTTAGTTAAATTAACTGTTATATAAAAAATATTAAGCTATATATATGTACAGTACATTATAAATTTAAGTAAATATTGAATGAGATAAAATAAATTATAACATTATTATGATAAATACATAACATACTGAACTATAACATAATCCACATTAACATAGTCTATAGATTCTTTGTTCAACAGAGTGCCAATTATCTGAATTATCAATTTAATGAATGACCAAAGTCAAAGGATACAGGCTTGATTTTTGACATTTTCTGAGTCATTCTAAATGATTGTTATTCTGTGTCCATTCTAGTCTGTTTCTAACTGTTGTTGTCATCGCATGTTAATGTTCAGTTGTATCCTGTTTCATTTTTCAAATCCATTCTAATTTTTATAGGAATTAAAATATTTACATGTCATATAAACAAAAATGTGTTCTCTGACAATTGCAAATAACAGATAATTAATTTATAGAAGAAAGAACAGACAGATCAAAAAATTTCTGAAAATAGTTTTTAATTATTATGATGGTTCTTTATAGCTGTATTATAATTATTTTTGAGGATAAGAGTATTTTTTACTTTAATCTGATTATCTGAATTTCTGATTATCCAAATCACTTTTATCACAAATTAGTTTGGATGATCAGAATTCTATGTATTTTTTAATAATAAAAAAATCTGCATATTTTAAAATATATTTATTTTTTTAAAAGTTCTCTTATGTAAAGTGTTCTCTAAGATATATGTTTTGGAATTTTTTTATTTTATTTAAAACATAACAGTTGAGTTTATTTTATACTATCTTATTCAATTTTTTTGTAATATTAGAATTTAAGTTTCTTATTTAGTAGTTTAAACATGGTAAATAATGATATCCATATTCTGTTGCACTACAAAATGATATAAACAAAATGTTTTGAAGACTTTTGTATCAGGTTGTTAAGGTGAAATTTAGACATTATGATTTTTTTAAAATTGACTGGAAAAGAAATGCTCTAGAACATTTGATATGGTTATATAAGTACAGTAAAAGGGCATTTCATCACATATTTAATTCGAAATAGGTGCATAAACAATGTCTGACAATATAAAAGTTTTGAAAGAACACATTTGCATGTTGTTACTCTCTCACTTCAAAAGTGGTCACATGCAATGAAGGCTCATGATCTCATATGCAAGAGTGGCATAGCTACATATTCGGCACCCTGGAGCAAGTAGAATTGATGCACCCACTAGTTCCTCGGAAGAGGTCTCACAAAATTTATTTTGAACATTTAATTTAAAAACATATCAATTTAAAACCTTACTTAATAACAATTTATTTGAGATTTGAGGCATTTCAACAGTAAGATATTCAATTTAATAAATATAAAAATAATAATAATAAAAATTGTAATTTTTAAGTACGGAGTACCTTTTTTTAAACTCTTTCCACCCTATGGACACTACAAAGGCATCATTTTAGCAAGCCCATTGTGTTTGACCAGGCCCATAATGGGGCGGCCGGGTGGAAAGGGACAGGGCCAACATATCTGGATGGACCAACCCTCCTCTGGCAAGACCGCTGGACTCAAAGTATGGTAGGTAGGTCAACCTTCGTGCCTAAAGTTGGCCGAACTCCAGTGAGTAGTAATTGGTACAGTACTTAATGCAAATACTGACCAGTCATGGGAGGTTTCCCCACTTCAAGTCCAAATTCAGACAATGAGATGGTAGCTGCTCCTGTGGGTGCCCTCGCGGAGACACGAGGTACTATGTACTGTACTTGACTGTCCTCTAACAGAGGACTTTTGACGAGGGCTGATTAGGTTGATTGGTCTAAGCATTCTGAACAAGTACTTTGAATGCTTGCAGCAAGTAAAGGAAACCTATTGAAACTAAAGGAATTGATGGAAATAGTAATAGGTCTTTTTGACCTATAAGCTCAGTGGACATACTGGGCAGGGTCCTCTGACCCCACTGACTGTTTATAAGAGCTGGTCTCTCTTTGGTAGAGAACTCTATGTGCAGTACAGGCTGCACCAAAACATTTGTCCATGTAAGAGGGTTGGGACTTGAGGGACTCAAGAGCGAGGAAGGCGAGGATAGATGGTCCCCATTGGGTAGTACTACCAGAGCCCGAGCACTTAACTTGGGTTCGACCTATAAGTCCAGACACCTCAGTGATTACTGGTGCCAGACCAGGCCTATGATAAAGACAGTCTTTTTGTACTCTGTAGTGCCATTTGGCAGAGCAGAAACATTTACTCAGAGTTTGTTATATGAGGACCAACCCCTGAGAAATTCCTGGGAATTTTTTGACCCGTTCGAATTCGATCCCAAGTCCTCCAGAGTGGTAGGTTGCCACTTTATCCGCTTGGCCATCCGGCCTGACTAATATTATTTACTACATATTATATAAACTATATTGACAAAAATGTATGCATGTTTAGTTTCATAACAAATACATAATAATAGATTTTAAAAACTTCAAAATTGTTTTCTTGTTTGCCAGTCAGTCAATCATTTTCTCCTGATTAAATTGACAAGCTATTGTTTTTTCAATTGATACAGTAGCCAGAGCTAAGACGGTGTTGTGATATGCTGCTTCTTAAATAAGTTTTGATTAATTTTAGTTTTGAAAAACTTTGTTCTGCTGTTGCTTTCATCGCCAGTGAAGTTAAAAAAAAATGCAATAATGTCGGAGTCTGTGGTGTGAATTAAAAGTAGTTTGGCAACTTGGTGTATAGAAGTAATTTCTTTTAAGTAAGTATTAAAACACATTTTAAATCGAAGCAATTGAGGTCCAAAACTAAGCAAAATGTCAGTGTGTGAGGACCTTAACGGGGGGTCAACTGGGAGGTTTGAAAGGGGGATATCAATCAAGAATTTAAAGAGCTCCTTTCCCGAGATGAACAGGAGAGATTAGATGTCTCAATCTAACAATAGATTTTTGTGTAAATTATTCTGAACAATAGAAAGGAATAAAGTTGAGGAAAACGTGGCTGGAGAGGCATCATATTCAGTCGCGACGTTGACCTCTCCCGCGCCTTCCATCGAGTTTCGAATTGTCACCAGGTGACAAGGAGAGACCAATGGAGAGGCGATTTTTGATGCAAAACCGCGCGTTCAAGGACATTCGGGTTCTTGGTTGTTACTAATTCTTGGTTCTCAGTTCGTGCTTGTCGATTATTTTGTTGTTGATGTTACTCATCTGAATTCGCTACCGTGTTGAATAACCACCACCATCTAGTCTGCGCCCGGATTTTATCTTTGCAGCCCAGAGACATCGGGTTCCTACCCGATCCATCCTTCTCTCCAATTTTCAATTCGAGACTGTGCCACACGCCCCGGGGCTTCCACCAAAACATATGTCGACATGGGATCGAGTGAGCCTTCAACTGAACGTGGGACATTCCAACAAAAAGAAGGAAAAGAGACTTTTTATTCTCTCCTTGAATTGGTTTGTGTCCAAGCTTTGAGGAGAAATGTAAGAACCTTATATTTTTATTAAATGGTTTTTTAGATGGTAACCTGTCTTAGTGAATCTTTCCACTCCCACACAACTGTTTGACCGCTCGACCGCCGTGACATTCTTTCCACCCAATCCGCTAACCTCACAAGAGGGATATGCTGATTGTAACAATTCTGATCCTTCCAGAATATTTTTATCAGATGACGTAACAAGATATGCAGGCGATAAGCACTTAAAAAGTATTAAATTGTTGAACAGAATCAAATCTAATAGTTAATTGATTAATAATTAAATTCAAAAAAAATTTTTACAAATGTTTTTATTTTGCCCTTTCTAACTTGGCGCCCTTGTGATTCGTGTGCCTGGAGCAATTTGTTCCAACTGCTCCACAGTAGCTATGCCTCTGTCTGCAAGGAATTTGGCAAGAACACAGTCAACAGGCAGACCTGCTACAAAATTGGTTCCAGAAATTCAAGGACAGAGATCTTGTGCTTCAAGATGAATCCCATTCAGGCAGTGATTCCACTATTGATGACAATGATCTTCAACTGATGGATGATAATTCACAGTTGACCATCAGAGATTCAGAGCAATGTTTCCATACACTCAAAAAATTGACAGAGTCTGATATCAGCACAACATGCCAGCATATAGAACAAAGATGACCTTAGAGAAGATAGCCAGTCTGAACTGGGAGGTTTTCCTTCCTCCACCCTATAGCCCAGACTTGTGACAACTGACTATCACCTTGCAGAATCATATTGCCAAATATATAGTTCAATGACAGTATCCATGTGAGAACAATGCTTGAGACTTTCTTCAAACTAACATCCCAGTCATTCTATGCTCATGGGATTGAAAGTTTGCAACAAAGATGGTGAGATGGGATTGATATTGATGGTGATTACTTACAAGATTGAATTGTAGTTATTGTTGAGTTAATTGTCAATAAAATTTTTTCAAAATGTTTAAATTTTACCTTTGCAACCTGATTAAATCAGAACAATTTACTTTGATTGCTGTTTGAAGTTATTTCTGTGACAAGAACATAAAATCTGTTATTTATTTACTCAAGGTACTATGTATGTAGAGTACCTTGAATAAATAAAGTTATATACTGGGTGGTTATAAAATAAATATCTGTATTTGGAGCTGTCAGTAACTTGAAAGAATAACCCAAATGAAACAAAATTAGTACAAAATTATTCTCAAGTACTCGGCAAATCACCAAACACATAAATAACACGTTATTCTTGCCGAGAAATGTAATTTATTATAATAACAAACATAAAATAACATCTTCAGGTTGAGAACGAAATGGAACTAAAGCATTCCTTTAATAGAATACAAAATTCAAATTAAAATTAAATAACCAATGGAATAATGTAAAAACAAAAAATTAAAAATCAAAATTAAAATAATCAAAGGAATAACCCAAAAACAGAACAAAAATATGTACATAGAATTATGAAATTGAAATTAACATAACTCTTCTATTAAAATCATTAATTTAACTGGTTAGAGTTCTTAGTGAGTTCTTTAACCATAAATTTTCATACAGATGGAAGACTTTCTGCATCTCTTGCATTTAAACATCTCTCCTGTAGTTTACTCCTATATATCTGAATCTTTTCAGCAGTCATCGCCAAAGATGGGGAATATAGAGGTTTGATCATGGCTGCGTCATTCCATTTGACTATAGAACCTTGTGTTTGCGCCATTTGGGACAAAATTGTAGTATTAGACTCTTTTCTGATATTATAATTATGCTCCTTGAGTCTAAGTCCCAAGCTCCTAGTGGTTACTCCAATGTAATCTTTTTTAATGCCCAACTGCATGTTCTCATAAGGAATTCTATAAACCCCTGTTCTCTCTTCTGGTTTTATACTATCTTTATCATTTCTCAGGATTTTGTATAAATTTGGTGCCCTCTTTACGAGCATTCTTGAACTTTTTTGTCCACCACTTTTCAATAAACCTCAGAGTGCTATCATTGAAAGTAATGAGGACATCAAGGAAATGGATATGGCAGTCACTTTGCTGTTCAAGGCACAACATTAAACTATGAGGTGGTTGTTGATCATATCAAGGAAGCTTTGGATGGAAGGTTTACAATTCCATATACAGTGGAACCTCACTTAACGAGCATAATTCGTTCCAGAACCTTACTTGAATGTGAAATACTCAAGCGAAACAATTTTTCCCATAGAAATTAATGTAAAATATGATAATGCATTCCATGCCAAAAAAATACTCAAATACTGTAATTACTTGCATATCAGATGAGATTTTTATTCATTTTTCACTGCTTCAAAAACCTAGTTTGTCCTATACATGCAAGCAAAGGATCCTTTGCATTTTTGCAATAATTTTTGTGAACTGTGTATGCCATTATAGCAGAGTGCTGTCGAGGTCAAGGTGAATGTAACTTTTAAAGAGAGGATTCGAAAATAGCTGGTCACTTAGCAATGCTATAAATGTAGTTATGTCATATTTGTTAAATTGGTATTTTTAACAAATATTTGTACATTCTGAATCACTAAAAATAAACTTTTTCCTGTCACATGCATTATAATCTTCTGGTTTTGCTACATGGGTATCAGGTGCATTGAAAAGCATTCTCAAAAGCTGATAGCAGTCATTCAGGAAATACTGCATTTGAAATTTACTCAACGGATCAGAGGATGATGCTTTGTGAAGTAAGAGTGAAAAATAGGAGAATTGTAACGAAGCTTCGGAGGGCGAGTCCGAGTAGACTGTAGGTGATAGCGTCAAGAAAACATGGTTGTTTGCCTTAATACAGGCATTTGATGATAATTTATTTGTGATAAAAATAAATAAATTAGAATTGTATTAATAAATCTAATTTTCTGTATTTTGATCTTTAATGTCACCTTGTCCTATATGCAAGATCGTCTTGTTCGCAAGTAAATACGGTATTTGACGTATAATGTTTATTCAAAGAAAATTATACAATATACATTGTTAAGAAGCATGAATCATCATCATCATTTCTTCTAGCACAGAATGATACAACCTAAAATGCAAATTTGATTTGCAGAAAACAAAAAAATTCACAGATAATAGCATGATGGAGCATGTGCACAATCCAGGACTTTCCTCTCCTCATCACTCATTATGCGAAACTTCGCTCGTTAAGCGAGTCATTTTTTAAAATTTTGATTTTCTCGTTATGCGAAACACTCGTTATGCAAGGTGCTCATTAAGCAAGGTTCCGCTGTAATCAGGATATCATCCATGTATCTGGAATAAAGGAGGATATGATCTTTTGTTTTAAGAGTTTCGTGTTTTTTCAGTCAAGTGGTATACCACGAATAGTCCAATTTTGGGTACCATTTGTGAACTTGATGATTGGAGCTGAATGTGCTTCAGGCCTTTGAAGATCACATCCTCCTTTATTCCAGATATGTGGTATCCTGATTTAATTTTGGGATAATCAGATGGCAAGGGATAGGCTGACATAGATCGAACCACCTATGAATATTTGAGGATCTCAGTCACACATTAACTCAGATGTAAGTTAGCATAAATTTGCTATTTAGATTTGAAAATATTGACTTGATTTAATGTGATCTGTGCTGCAATGTGTGTAAAATGTTAACATTGTAATCAGATATTTAATATACAATTATCCATTTATTATTTAAATAGATAGATGTATATGTTTTAAATCATTTAATAAATCTTATAAATTAAGACTTGTTAATAAAGCTTTTTAATTATAAATTTTTCAAATTGATTTTCTTTAGGCAAAAAATTAAAAAAACTCTAGTGCTTTTGGACAGTACACTTATCTTCACATTGACTTCTGATAGCCTGAAAACACTAGATTTTATTATAAGATTTTTGCCCCTAAGAAAGCAATTTGAGTTACATATAAAAAAAGTGTGTGTGGAAAGCTGTAGTATTTTCAGGCAATATACTCATCCTTTAATTGATTTCTAATGATGAGTGTATTACTTGAAAATGCTAATTTTCTTAGAAGACTGTTGGCCTAAAACAGCAAGTTTTAATCGGATCTGACAAATTCTCTTTCTTGAAAAGGAATTTATCAGATTTGAACTTTTATCTAAATGCATGAATTTCAATCTTATACAATATGTTAATTGAAACAAACAGAATTTTATTTTAATAAAACTGTTTTTTATATGTATGTTGAATTAATAGTAATCATATTTAAATTTTTTTAAGGTTTAAGATGGCTGAATGAAGTGATTTTTTTGTATTTCTTCTTTGGTGTTTTGATCATTTACAGGTATGCAGAAATTTTTTCATTTTAATATCATAGTTTTTAATTCTAATTAATTCTTTCTGATTGTTATGATAATTAAAAATTATGTTGGTTTATAAATGTGAATGAATTAAAAATGTAATGATAAATGGGTAATTTAATTTCATTATAAAATAATATAAGTTACATTTATTATAAAGGCATGTAATTTTTAAATAAAAAGCATTAAGTGTTCTGAGTCATTTAAAACTACAGATCAGAATCAGAGCTTGTAAAATTATCATTATAAAATTGTAAGAATATTAAACATTATTTAAAAATTACATCATAATGAATTGATTAAAAGATTTTTAATTTTAAAAGTTGTTTAGTTATTGTGACATTGTTGGGCTGCAGTTTATATCATATTTTAATTTAAAAATCATGTAACTTCCAGTCTAGACCAGAAGTTTTAAATATAGATAATCAGGGTCTGTAGTCCTTAGGCTTTCTATATCTGTTTTTGATTTTCATCTAACTTTATTCTTGAGATTAAGAAAGGTCAGATGGACAACAGTGGGAATCAATAGAACTGCAATTTTCAAATTGCAGCTCAAGTAGGGATGTACTGTACAGTTGTTTTACAAGGGGAGCTAAATAAAATATCTAAGATAAATTGTTTTTAGTTTTTCACAATATTTTTAAAATGACCATGGACTGGTATACATGGTCAACCATTATCTTGCTGGAAAATGGCTGTTTGCAGCCCTGTCATGAAAGGCAGCAAATGAGAGTGCAGAATTTCCTGAATGTACTGATATGCCGTCAATGTCTCTTGTGAGACTACTGCAGATGACCAACTGTTTTAAGAGATGATTTTCCAGACCAGCATGCCTGTAGTCATGTAATGTGTAGCTCAACAGGAAAGATGGGATTGAAGCATTCATCAATAGTTCTCCAAACTCTAATATGATGGTCATCTGTTTCCAAACGGAACTAAGATTTTTTGTAAAAGTGTCAAAATCACATCAAAATGACCCAGAAAACAGAAAATTTGGCTTCCTTCAACTCAGTGTTGTGGCTGAATTAATTTTTGTATGAACCTTTGTTAATCTTGAGTGTAAATGTAATTTAGAACACAAGTTTAAGTATGTGTTTTTTATCTTGACAAGTTATAAATGCAACTTTAACAAATAAATTTTAAATAAGTAATCTAATATCATTTTTAAAAAATTAGTTGACTTTTTGCTTATTATAAATAAATCTAAGAGTATGAAATTAATTTCATTGTTTTCTTAATTTTAGTACATAGAATGGGTAATACCAGCTCAGGTAAACGTGAAAGGGGCTATTCACTTGATCCAGATGGGGCTCCATCTTCACCTGGGAGAGACGAGAAAGCATTTGAATTTGGAGCAAATACAAACAAGAAAAAATTCTTATATCAGTCATCTCTTGATGATAGTGATGATTTTGGTTCATTTAAAGTAAGTTAAATTTATTCATTTTTATGATTATTTAAAAGATATTAAAATATTACTGACATAACATTTTAATGATTTCTTTTAATTTTAAAGCCTGATTTCAAGCTATATCAAATATTTTTTAATAATTTTTAATGCAACATACTACAAAAATATAAATTTTTAATCTTAGGAAAAAATCTATATGGCTTATAAACTTGAAGATCTTCTTAAATAGAACAGAAATCCCATCTTTGGAGAATTCTACATAGAGTAGTAAATATATTTTAAAATAAAATTTTCAAAGATAAAAATTCAAAAACAAATTAAAAATTTACTGTACAGTCACTATCAATATTTCTTTATCTTTAAAAATATTCTAAATATTCAGAACCAAAGTAACAATATTGAATATTTAGGTGCCTATCTGGAAATTGGTTTCATGAAATTTAAGTTTAGCATTTGTCCAAAATATTTGTTTGTCAAAACAGTAAATGATTATAGTTAAAAAAGAAAACAAAAAGAATGAGTGAGTTGGAGAATTAGCTGTCAATATTGAGTAGTAAGACCAAAAAAAAAAAATATTCACAGTATATCAAGATAAGGAAAAAAAAGTTTAATTAGTTAAGAAAAATGGGATTTAATTTTTTCTTTAATACTACAGCCTTCATTCCAATACAATTTTCCAAAATTTATTAAAAATGTTAATTAAACATAGAGTAATTTAAAATTATATTGCTAATATACTTTTTGTTATTATGTTGTGTTCTGTAGATAAGCAAAATTTAAATTTAAAATATAGTAATTGAAGTCAGTGTATTTACACACATTACAAAAAACATGTAAATACACACATTATAAAACATGTTAAAACAGGGACAATAGAGACTTTTAAAGAATGAATAATAATAATACTCTGTTTGCTTGCTGTCATCAAAAATGCATTACATTCTCTAATAATATGGAGTTTAAATTTAAAATGCCCTTTATATTTTGCTCCTTATAACAAAATCACTCTCAACAATGATAATACAGTTAGCCATTATGTTTTTTTTTTTTTTTCAATTAAATCTTTTATTATTATTAATAATTCTATTTTTATTTTTTAATTTAATTTTAATAATTGTTTAATTAAATCTCTGCGTTTTTAAACATATTTTAAAAATTCAAGAATTATTCATTTATTTAATTAAACAATTCTTTAATTTTTTTAGATAAATTATAATAAAGGAAGAATATAAAATAAACACTGTTTAAACAATGCTTAGTTCTTTTAACACACATTGCTCTCTCATTACAGTTTAGTGCACTATGTAGATTATGTAATCAAAAGTTATATGAACTGTAAATTTTTTAATCTTATTATTTATTTCAAATTTTATCTTTAAAATTAAAATGATATGCAAAAGCAAATTAAAAATTCATAGAATATCATATGTGATGATTATATTTTTGTTATTTGTCTTGACAAAAAACAATATAAATGATTCAGAATTACTAATACTAATAAACATAAATTACAGTAAAATACAGTATTGTAGCATAAATGACATCATTTAATAATTTTCTCAGGTTAATTTGAACAAGGCTATAATATAGATTTTATGATAATATTTTTCATGTTTAAGAACCAGAAATATATTATTATAAAATCATCATCAGAATATTATGAAGTGTTATTGTATACACTAAATATAAAAATTTTAATATATTTAAAATAATAATATATTAAAAACAAATAATTTAGTAGTAACTAGTTAAATCTAGTTAAATTAGTATTTTTAAATATTGCCATAAAACAGTAAATTGTTAGTGCTGAAAGCAAACACAGTTGATGATAAACTACTAAAAATGCAATTAATAAACGAATTATATTTAATTAAATTCAATAATGAATTTAATTAAAATAATCCTGGGCTAAGATGTACAATTATGCAAACAAATTATAATTTTAAGCTTTATAATTATAAAGCATAGGATATTCAAAAAAAAAAAAAATAATAATAATAATAATAATAACCAATCAGAAGAATTGCATTTTAGACAAAATATGTCGAACCCTGTCCTTCAGTAATTTGCTGATTGTTCTGACCGTTAAGTTATTTTGCCATTTTTATTCTGTTCTGTAATGGCATTCTTACTGTTATCTAGGAATTGTCATGTTCCTATACTAAGTAACTATTTATAACTAAATTTGTTAACAAATTCGTATATTTGATTAGTATGTGAACAAAATTATATGTTAAAGTTCTCTGTTTGTAAATAATGGTTATTGTTTTAATGTTCAGTTTTATACAACAAAATAATTTTTGAATGGATGTAAGTATTTGAATAATTTTTTTCCTGTATTCTTTAACATTTTGGACTGAGTCAAATGTGACAAAATTAACGAAATATGAAAATAAGCAAAAAATTAAACATGTTTTGTTACTTAACATTTAAAAATTGTTATAATTAAAGTATTAGGTAATTTTGTGTTCACAAATAATCATTCTTTCATGAACATTTTTAGGATTTACAGAGTTTCATTTTTCAAATTTTAAGAATCTTGTCTTTGCATATTACTTTTTATATATATAAATATTGATACATAACAATTTAATGGAAAAACTGCATTTTGAGTTTTATTTTGAATACATTAATATTTTTATTCTGAACTTTCAGAACGAAAGTATTTATGGAGTATGTTAATAATTAAATGTTTTCATTTGAGCTTTTGTACTGAAACTAATTTTGAATAATAAAAGCAAAAGTACTCATTGTTTTTGAGAAATAAGAAATAAAGATTTGTTTTGGTTTCTGAATTTAGCATTTTTTCCTAATAGTATTAAAGTACTCATAAAGAATACAACATATGAGGTTTGTTCAAAAAGTTTCCGAACTTTATTTATTACAAAAATACTTCACGTACAATTTATTTGTTAGGGTCCCCTTCAAAGTAGTCTCCTCCCTAATGAATACACTTACCCCAACAGTGTTTCCACTTTTTGAAACAGTCCTGGAATCCTTTTTCCTGAATGCTTATAAGCTTCTCTGTCTTTTTTTTTTTTTTTTTTTTTTTTTATCTCTAGAATGGCAGCAAATCTTTTTTCTTTGAGTGTGTTTTTTAGTTTGGGGAACAGGAAAAAGTCTCATGGGGCCAGGTCAGGTGAGTAGGGTGGGTGGGGGGAACAGTGGTCTTGTTTTTGGCCAAAAACTCACGAGTTCTGAGGAACAAATGAACTGGCACTTTGTTGTCGTGGAAAAAAAAACTCGCCACTCCTCCAAAGTTCGAGCTGTTTTTGCCTGATTCTGTTTCTTAGGCGTTTCACACCCCCCAGATAGTACTCTGTGTTGACTGTCTGGCCTGTAGATAGATATTTGTGATGCACAACCTCCTTTGCATTGAAAAAACAGTCAACATCACCTTAACATTTGAATGAACTTGTCGAGCTTTTTTGGGGTGGGAGATGTTTCACCCACCCTCACCATAACACTGGGATATTCAATTATATCCCAGTGTTATGGTGCAAATAAAACCACTGGAAATAGTTGCTGACTTCACGGAAACTAAGATAGTGTCCGTGAAGGATTTCCCGAGTTTTACACAGCATTTCACAGAACAACACTGCTTCTTCAAGGAGCTCATTTCCGCAGTTCCGATTTTTTGCCGAACCCTTCAAACATCCCTTCACATAAACAGCCGTAACTAATCACCAAAACCAGATATCAACAAATGGATTGAAGGAGGTTACTCAAGAGGTTTCTGCGGACACAATGCCTCCAAGCAGGTGGATTAAAAAAAATAACCAACTGGAGGCGTTCTATTCAAAAAGTTTGGGAACTTTTTGAACAACCCACGTATTACATAAGATATAATGTAGATCTTTACATGAAATTGTTTTCAAATCCAAAAATATCTTTTTTATCATATAGCTTATCTTGAAAATTCATTCAAATGATTAAAATTTGGGAAAAATTTATAAAAATTGTAAAATTGAAATATTTTTTGAACTTACTGTCCAGTTCTTATCAATATATATTTTATTCAAATAGTCCATACAATGCAACTTATAAAATAATAATTTTATAAATTAGATGTCCAGAAACGTTTGATATTATTATGAAGAAATTTATGAGCAAGAGAAAAACAAATCTTTATTGACACACAAACACCTACCAATTGGGTATCATGGCCTTACTTTTAGAAAAATTTTTTCAAATATCTTAAAATAAGAAAAAGAAAAGCACAGACACATGTGTTAGATTAAATTAATATTTTTAGTTTAGTATTGTAAAAGATTAAGTGATTAAATCATTCAAAGAGAAAATCTTTTGTTTAGAATTCCTTTGATGGCTTTATAATTAACCGATTTATCTCCCTTATTTGGTTAGAATGTGAATTACAAATTTGTACTAAATATTTATAAGTTCATCAAAAATATTTTTTTAACATTACTTAAATATACTAAAAATAATGAGTATTTTTGCTTTTATTTGTCCATGTTCCTGTCCTCTGAGACTGAACATGATTCCAATAAGCAGAAAAACAGAATGCAAAACATTTAAATTTAAAGTACAAATAGTATGTATACATTATTGATAATTGTAATTCACATTTAACAATTACTTTCAAATATTTATTCAGCAGATTATTTTATCATAAAATGAAATTTTATGCTTTAGATAAATTCAGTATTGATGTATTGCATGAAATTGCTGAGTTTTCATTAGGTTTAATTAGATTAGATTATTCCATTTACTTAATTAGAAAGTATACTTTCCTTCACAATAATCATTGATTTTAATACATGCATACCTCAGTTTCGAGTGCTTCACTAATATGACACTTTTACTTATATTTGTGTTTATTATTTTCATCACCTACTTTTGCTCTTGAGATTTTTGGGAGTTTTTATTTATTATTTTTACTTATTCTTTGTTTCTCTAGATACAGTAATATTCTTCTGTAATAAAAGGTAACAACATAAATAAATATGTTTTTTGACTTTTATAGGCAGTGACAAGTGAGAAAAAGACTGTGATTCATTTTAAGATGATATTTGCTTTATGCCTGTATATAAAACAAAAATTGTTAAGAAAGTTTCTCTGTAGTTAAAGATAAATCTGCCTAAGAAATTAGAATATTATAATTATCTATTGATGTGTTAGTGTATGTACAAAACATTCAGTTTGGTAGAATTTTGTACAGATTTAATATATAAAATTTCATTAAAATATTGTATGAAATTTTTTAATTTTAATTACATAAAGGCAAAAATATAAACAGATTGCTGTATTTTCATACAGAAAATCTGTGATGGCATACAAGCTGCAAGATTAAAAAATTGCTAGAAACACTTTATAAATGATTCTTCATCTACATTTCTAATTTTATATGTTGTTGTTGTGTTATTTTTTTAAAATGTTTTCATTATTAATACTAAAGTCTCATAGATTGTTTATTTTTCATAAGACCATTTTCTACTCAGAAATAATAAAAGAGAAGCATTTATGTGTTTATAGTATTTTCAGTTTTAATACACAACCACTCCTTACTTAATGACTTAGTTCTGTTCCTATGACCAGTTCTGTTTGTTAAGCAAATTGGTTATTAAATGATGAGCTTAATTGCTTTTATTTATTTTAGATAAATAAAAGATTTTAATTAAAGAAACTCCAACTTCATAACTTCGTATTAATTTGCATCTCTTACATATTACAGAATGTAAAAATACAATAAGCAAACATTATAAAAATGATGTAAATTAAATTCTAGTAACACAGCATCAGATAAGCTGGCATGTCCAACTTGTCTTTGGGGGGGAGTTATTGATGCACTGAGCATTCATCTGCATTTATACACAATTAGGTATCCAGTTAATTAAATTTAAAAGTAATAAAATAATCATTAAAACTGTGGCCTTTACACCAAAACTAAAAGTAAAAATAATAGTTAATTAATTATAATTAATCATTTAAATCAATCAAATCAATTGAAACAATATTTAAGAAAGTGTGGATAAAATACTTGTCTGTCTTGAGTGATTTAGTTATATTTCATCCAGGCAGTCAGATTTGTGTGTGTATTTACAGCACTTCTTTGTAAAGTGTTAGTTTTGGTTTCAGTTGGAGGTGATGGAGCATTTTGCTTTTAATAATAATAATAAATATAAATACTTAATATATACAATAGATATATAATATAAAATAGATATAGATAAAAATGCACAAAGCACACAGTGAGATTAGTGTGTTCTTGTTTTAAACCAACCAAGAGTAGGAATAGTCTGGAAAAATTGAAATGGCATGTAAACAATCATAGAAGGCAAATTTGTATGTAAAAAGGCAAGTTTTACATGCAAAGATGTGTAAAATTGTGTCCATGGAATTGAAAAAAACCAGAAAAAGTTTCATTGTTTAAGTCAACATATTTGATAACCCAGCACCATGTTGGTCCT
Organism: Centruroides vittatus; assembly: GCF_030686945.1. Classification (NCBI taxonomy): domain Eukaryota; kingdom Metazoa; phylum Arthropoda; class Arachnida; order Scorpiones; family Buthidae; genus Centruroides; species Centruroides vittatus. The sequence continues at coordinate 251,668 of NW_027122289.1, read as the reverse complement.
GACAATGCTGGGTTAATGGTTCACTGTACCAGAAAAATTAAAGTTCATTCATAAAAAAAAAGACTTTCAAATGAATATTTTAGTCATCGAAACCTTCAAATGGGATGAACAATAAAGTACAAAGATTGAAATGTTTTTTGTTGTGAACACTGACCAACTGCACAAACTAAGATTAAGAAAAAGGAATTCCTTATGCTGGAGAGTTGGTTGTAAGTCTGAGTAGTCATTAAACTACTATGTCATTAAATGAGGAGTGGCTGTATATAGCAGCTTCAACTGCTTTAAACCACTCATTGAAGCCATGTCCTACTTTCAAAATGTTTCAAAAAAAAAAAAAAGAAAGAAAAAATTATTTTCTTTTAATGAATTAGAGAAAAAAAGGAAAAAAAGAATGTAACAAATCGATAAAGGAAATTAGGCAATACATTTTCAATACGTTATGCAAATTTTAAATTTTTATTTATTTAAATTTTGAATCTCTCTATTTGGTTAATTTATTAACTAAATGACATGGTTAATGTGTGAAAGTTTCATAAAATTTTCGTTTTATCAATCTAATTGATAAATTATGTGAAGAATTATGGGATGTGAACCAGAAACGATAGAATTACTTCTATTTTCACATAAACCAAAAGAGAATGGAATTAAGTGATCAGTAATGTGCAAAGTATTGTGCATTAAATCAGTTTAGTGTTATTTTCTCTTCTCTTTTCAACTTTATAAAATAAAAATTTGTGTAGTTGATGATTCTTTACTCTATTTTGTTTATTTCATTGAAAAGCTTTTTAGTATAGGTACTTGTAACCATAAAGGTAAAACACATAGAACCAACTTCCAGTGTGTATAATACAAAAAACGAATACTGCACAAATGTTTTCCAACTTCTTTCAAGTCTTTCTTCAGATGTCACTGAACAGTCATCTGATGGAATGTTATCGGAACTAACACCTAATTGTAAAAATTTTTAAAACAATGTTATTTGAACAATCATTTGAAATAAATATAAATTTAATGCTGCATAAGTGTTGTCATGTGCATAATGATCATTCAACTAACAACTATAATGTTGTGTCAAACAGGCCATTGACAACACCATTTCCTCCTTAAAATTTATACAGGCTGACTCAAAGGATTCACCAGATGTGATAGGGACTTTCTGCACATCAGATTCACTAAATGTTCTGTGAGAATACAAGAGCATATCTGAGATGAGCAACATGCCAGAATATCCAGAGCCCTCTCTATGTATGCAGCAGACCTGGAAATAGTTGCTGACTTCACATGGGCCAAACTCTTCAATATTGCACACAAAGCATCTCAGATGGTTGGAGGCCATAGAAATTTTTAAAGATAACTTTGAGTCATCCTGTGAATTTTAAGGAGGAAATTGTGTTGTTTATGGCCTGGCATGCTCTTTTTGACACAACATTTTAGTCATTAGTTGAATGATCATTATGCACATGACAATGCTTACACAGCATTAAGTTTATATTTATATTTTTGAATGGTCATTTGAATTACATTGTTTTAAAAATTTTTACAAGTAGGCGTTAGTTCTGATAACATTCCATTGGGTAACTGTTCAGTCGCACCACAAGAAGAACTAGGAAGAAGTTGAATAACATTCGTGCAATGTTTGATTTTTGTATTATATGCACTGGAAGTTGGTTCTGTGTCTGTTGTACTGTACATACATGTATATCCCAGTGTGGTGGTGTGTATATTGAGAAAGGTAGTTTGATTCATAAAAAGTACTTGTGGTTTTTGTTTAATTTTCATTATATTTTTATTATTTTAGTTAAATTGAACATTGATGATTACCTTTATTTTATAAAGTAATAATTATATTATTTTTGTTGTATCTAGCTATAAATTGGTTTATGAAATGATATACAGTGAATCTCTATGTAATGCTTTCTCAAGGATCAGCAGATTTCAGCCTGAAATTGAGACAAATGTGGAATTGAGTTTTGAGAAAATTATGATTAAAATCAGTTGTGGTGAATGAAATTAATATTTACACACAGTAATTTTTTTCTATAACTTTTCTAATATAAAAATTTTATGGTAATATCTTTAATTTAATATTATACTGGATGATGAAAGTAAATGGAATGATGATAAATAATGTTAATTGCATTCAAAACACAATCATATTTTTATATTTTGAATAAGTTATACACATTAATATAACAATGTAACATCAATTATTGATTATCAGTTGGGATTATCATCTTTGAACATTTTAGACTGTTTAACATTTGTGCAGAGTAGTAGCCTACAAAGAAAGGTCATCTCTGCAGTGAAGAATAGTTGTTCCTGGTGATTGGACATGGCAAGCAATGAAGATATGTTTAGTATCTGTAATGTAATTTTTACTTTATTAAATCAATTATTGATATTCAATGAACTCTATTTTGGAATTGAAATATATAATGTAAATCAGTTTTTAATCTGGCCTCTTTTTTGCTCATATGAGTGAGCAGTAAAAAATTGGGACTTGAAAACTTCCCAATACCCTTTCCAATTTAATGTTAAAACCAAAATTACATTTGGGTTAAAAATATAGCTCCTTAAAATCAAAGTTTAGTACAAAATCAAGAGAGGTGCTAAATTGAAGTATAGATTCTATTATAGAGTGATAGAAAGGCAAAATGAATGTAAAAGTGGGGTAATTGTTAAATCAAGAAATGTTAACACAAATATACTGGTAGCAGTGTATTGTTAAGTAATGCTATTTTATAATGTTTGTTTTTTTAAAAATTTAATCTGATTATTATGACTACTCTTCAAATGATTTGAGTTAGTTTAAGAGAACTGAGATCAGAATGCAGACATTTTTACTTGATCCATTATTTTAACCATTTGTTTGATCTTCAGAAAAACTATAATGAATTATAGATTTGTATATTTATTATAGTCAGAATATATTCCTCTCATTTTCTTACTAAATACAGTCAAATCCTGATTATCTGAAATAATGTGTCCCAACAGTACCTTGGAAAATATGAACAGTCATAACCATTTTGAATTAAAAATTACAAATATAAAAGATTTATATGGTAGCACTTTCAAGCCTCTATTTATACCTTGGTGAATTTAATCATATATAAGAACAATTTTAACATCGTTTATTATACTGTGAATGCTTATAATTATTTTAAGAATAAAAATATATATTATTATAGTTGTTTTAATATGAATGATTTGTCTCACATTGAAGTTAAATGATAAAAGCTAACAGAAACAAATCATTTTGTAATACATGTTATCATTTAAACTTTATTTTTTGAATTACAATATAAGGAAAGCAGTGTACTCACAGGTTTGCCTTGGTTAATGCAGAATCTTCGTTAATTGAGGTTAATGATTTGACGGAAGATACCTTAATTGTAAAATTATAAATATACGAGTCTGTAATTGTGCGATTCTATGAAAAAAATCAAATAAATCATCAAAGTTTTCCGAAATAATAATTATTATTTACTGATTTCTGTTGACGTAAATTAACAATTACCTTATTTGTCATACAGTATATAAATTTTTATCACAGTTTTATTACATATGCTTCATTAACATAATAATTGAAATCATGATTGTTTATCTAACCACTGCTATACTGTTTTATTAACTTGATTTATTATTTTCCTGTTTGAAAACAAAGTATGAATATGTATTTTGATGAGTAATAATTCATAATGGAAAGATATTTATAATGAAATAACAGCATTTTTTAATGAATTATGAGGTGGTGCAAAAGTAAGTATACACTTTACACTTTATTTATTCGTTATCAATTGTCACTTATCGTAAAGAGTATTTACATTAGAGCATTCATAAATAAAATATTGTTAATTCCTTAGATGATAAAAAATATTAATATATACAAAAATAAAACATACATATTAGTAATGTGTATATTTATTCTCATATCACTCCATATTTACTGTACAGTATATTAGAATAAAGTAACATACTTTGTTGAAATACTGTTCAAGTAGAGAAATGCGATACTAAATACCCAGAAGAGAGAAAATTGAAAGGGTTACTTAGTTTCGTGACCACTGGATAGTTTGTTTTATGACTTGCATCAATGACAGGTCTGTTTATCACTTCACTTTCTTTTTGGATACCATTGCCCTCTTTCCTGGCCTTACTTTGCCAATTTATCTAATCATTGCTATGATTGTAAAATTACCATATACTTTAGTTAGAAATTAGCCCTTACATGAGAAAGATGTCTATGAAGTAAAGAAAATGTCTCTTGATTTCAAAAAAATAGAAATTATGTGCAAGTTAGAACGTGATGCTAAAAACATTGAAGTGTGTATGTAGAAAGCTTTCTTTTTCATCTTCAATAGTATCAACATTATCAAAAAATAAAGTAATCATCAATTTTAAGATTTGTAGATAAAAAGACTAACTGAAATCAGGCATATTATTAATTAGTATCTTTAATTACAAAAAAGTAAATTGTTTAATATTAATTATGTTATAGTTTATATAACTATTAATAAAAATACAGTATAATGTAATTACATATTTTTTAAAGTCAACTTACTTAGAATTAAAAATTAAAAGATAGATCTCACTAATTAACCGTGGTGTAGCTACAAATTTTGCTGCTAATGGAGTCTCCCTACCTGTTTGCATCTGAAATAGCTGCCCATTCCTCCCTAGTTAAGTCACTGCTCTTTATGGGTATAACAAGTAACAGTTATAACGAGGAAAATGATCCTCTAATGCTTATTATAACTGATTTTGACTGATTCTTCATTTATTTGTTGTTAAAAAGCAATTATTATTAATAGTATGGAACAGTCTGTGCACATGGACTGTTTTGGAGGTTTAACACCCATTTGGCAACTCATACAAAAAGAAATTACTACATTAATGAAACAGTTTATTGTACATATACAACTTACATTTATTTTGTTCCTGTCCAATTTATTTTTAGTTTGTTGTATTGTGTTAGTCAATATTGTAAAAATTAATAAACTATGTTTTGCTCAACCTAACAATGTAAACATTAAAGTAAGTTCACAGTCATTTGAGTGAATGGAATGAATAGTAAATAATCAAAGCAAAATGTCTGTTTCATACTACATGACACAAACTGAGTTAGAACATGACTGGTCAGATTTCAGACATACATTGTGAAAAGTTGAACTTCTGTTCGCTCGTTGTGGTCAAACGAACAGAAGTTCAGTGAAAGTTGAAATATTTTCAACTCCTAATGAACAGGTGAATGGTCGTCGAAAGGGAATGAACTGGCAGTTTGCATCTACTTCATAGCAGCTCATATGCCAATATGAACCTAGCTTTAGATGCTAAAAAACAAAAATTAATATATAAAAATGGAAAAAATGTAAATAAAATGTGTATCACAACCAACAATGTGTACTCTTTCATCACTCCATATTTACAGTAAAAGTATCATACTTATATGAAGTATGATAGTAGTGCAAAAATAAGTACTCTCTTCATTTATTTTTTTATTATAAATCAATTATTACTCATAGTACAGACAGGAGAACAGTACATAATTCACAAATAAAGTAATGTTAATCTCTTAGGTAATAAAAATATTAAAAATAATACATAAAAATAAAAGTGTTTATACATTAATAATGTGTGTGTGTACTTTTACACCGCCTTATTTATTTTCAATAAGATAAAGTAATCAAGAAAATTCCTTATCTTTTATCTGATATGAATAAATATTTGATTTAAACACCTATTCAAATATATGATTTTGAAATGCTATCTTAGATACATTCATTTTTTGTTTTCCTTTTAAGTAAATTATACAAGTATTGTGTGGGTACGTAAAAATAAGGAAAATTTAACACATGACAACAATACGTCTGACAACCTGACAATTTATTGCAAACACCATTCAAAATTATAGCCATCAAATGAAAGAATATCCATGAATTATTAATTATAAATCAATTATTATGTTATAAATGACAAGTGCTATGTGACAGAGTAATTCCATAATATATTTTTAGATTATTTTATAATACATTCTAAGGTTCTTAGAATTAAATTGATTGTTGCAACACAAAGAAATATATATTCGATTTATATAATAATGATATTGTGAACATTTTATGATGCTTTGAAAGATCTATGCGATTAAATGTTTTTTGGTTATTAGTACATTGTTGGCTGTTAAAAATGATTATAAATGCATTATAATTCTTGAAAATTCATTTATTGAGAGTAGAAAGAAGGAACCTAAAGATTAAGAAGAAATATATTGTTATATATTTTTAATTTTCATCAAGGTAATAATTTTATTTTTAGTTTGAGTTGTTTTTGTCATTTAAGTATGATAGTAGTGCAAAGTATACACATATATAATAGTAATGGATTTAGTATATTCTGTGTATACTTTGTATAATAAAAATTTCAAAGGATGTTCATGCTGTGTCTAATTTATACAAATAAAACCACAGAAAGGGTCTGGAATAAGGCAAATCATAGAATGGGCAATTGCCTCTTATGGGATTTGCTTTATTTTTTCATTTTCTTTTTCTTTATTTTTTCAAATAACCATTTTAAAAAGTAATGTTATTTATGTAAGAATAAATTTATTTGATAGTTGGTACACTAGACTATATTTTATATGCAATGAAATCTGCTCTTCAGTTTGTTAAGCTGTATGCAGGTGTACACTATTTGGAAAACTACATGCTTTATAAGATAACTTATGTCTTCTCTTGTTTTTTTTGCATGTATTTATTATTTACTCTTAAAGATATTAAAAATAGAAACAAACTTGTTTAGGAAATTATGATTTTAGTGAAATAATTGTATGGTTATTTGATCTAACTTGAACATGTTTTGCTCTTGAGACAAAATCCTGTAAATGTTCTTAGTTATATAAGTTTGAAAGGACTTTCCAAAGCTTTGGAGATAAAATGAAGACAAAATATGACAATATTTGGATTCTTTTCTATTTGAAACAAAAATAACTACTAAACAATTGATTTTTTAATGTAATAAAACTCTCTACAGGATCATTTGAATAGAACAGTTGCTTTCAATTTTATTGTGAAACATCCATGCTCAAGCAGCTATTCTATTCAATTGTAAAACAGTTAAACATTTGGATCTGTTGATGGGATGGAATGGTCCTGAAAAGCACTGAATTGCATTAAAAGATTTGATGCCTTTAAATGATTTCATAGTTATATTTCAGAAAGGATCACTTTGTAATTAAAGATTTAAAAGTATTCATCTTAATTACTTAGTTTAAAAGAAATTTTTTTCCTTGTATACTTGTACACTTCTTAAACAATTTTTTAGTGTCATTATTACAATCACATTTTTAATATTACTGCAATTAAGTGTGCTTAAATTATTTAATTATATCATTACAGAGCAGTGACTTGTTTTTTTAAATTATTATTTTGTAATATGTAATATGATTATAGCATTTAACATACATTTATATATTTTGTATGTATATTTATGTAATATAGAGAAAAAATAAAAAATGCAGTGTCAAAAGTTGATGATAAATTACAGATATTTATTATTTCTTATTTGGATACAGTTTTCCTGTTCAAAAATAGTACAGAATAAGTGTTTTTATAATTTTTATGCAGTTTTCTTTCCTTTTTATTATATTTAATTTAGTCACAGCATATATACTTGAATATCATGTATATAAGTACGATATATAACACTGTTACACATATATAATGACTTACTTTAACCAAATAACTGGAGTGTTTGAGGCCTCTTCTGGACTCTTCCTCAGGCTTATACATATATTCATTACATGCTGGCCGTTAAATTTTGGACTTAGTTTGAAAGGTATTTGATTTGGGACACCAAATGCGCATGCGTTCCAAGTCATTCAAGTATCCAAAAGTACAATGAGTTTCGAAATGCGCATAGGTTCCAATTTAAATCCGATAGTAAAATTAAATGATATTGTCCAGTAGGATCTGCCATGCCATAGAAAGGAACATCTCTTCTTTAAAATTAATGCAGGTGGTCCTGCATCCAGCCTTAAATATTTCCATCACCTCCAACCATTTGAGGTGTTCTGGATGCGGCGTAGTGAGGATAATACGAGCTTCGTTAAAGTCTTCTGTGATATCAACTTTGTTAGCTATTTGCCACTGTTACACATGTGGCAGAAAACTACACAGTTCCTACAGACTCACAACAGTCTTTGTTAGAAATAAAAGAAAATGTTAAGTTTTTTTTCAATTTACAAATAAACTTATAAGCAGCTCAATTAAAATGAAAACAGAATTCTGCAAATGACATTTTTCTCCATTATTTAATTTGGGTGATCTTGTTGTTAATTTTGGGAGACTTATTTTGCCAAAATGGTATTGTCTGAAATAACACAAAATCACCAAGAAACTAGTAAAAATATTTAATACTACAAACATTTTGTTGTGTTTACAACAAATATCAGTTCAGTATGTTCTGTCAGGTATTCAAGAATACCTGATGATGATTGTTGTAGATGAAAGAAAACATTTTTAGCATTAAATACTTTTGATTTTTACTGGTTTCTTGATGTTTTTGTATTATTTGTTACATATTTGACTAATTTGAGTCATGGTTAATACTTTCAGTGCCATTGCCTTTCTATATTTTGAAAAGAAATAAATAAATTTTATTTATTTCTTTTCTTTTCTTGCATGCAGTGAGAGTTAATTAAAAGAACCACTTACATAGTACAGAAAACTGGATGTACTGTACATATCAAAAATAACAAAAATATCTCCAAAATTGAAGTGTCATTGAATTAAAGACTCCACATTTATTTTTAGATTTTTGGTGATATTTTTGTTAATTTTAACAGTTAGTTAATTTATTGGCAGAATTTTGGAGTTTTTATGTAAAACTGTTGAATAAATGAAGTTTTCTTTGTTGTTTTGGCATTTAAATTAATGTAACTTGTTTTAATTTATTATATATTCAATATGTCATAGCATATCATTTAATCTTAAAATAGCTATTATTTTTGCTTCATAATGATAAAGGCTTATGAAAGTCTGCTTTCTATAGGTAATATTTAAAAAGAAAAATGTCACTAGAAATATTTCCAGTTTTCCTTGTTAAAAACGAGTCTTTAAGATTTCAGTCAAAAATTGAAATGTTGGGAGGAGAAAATGGCTATTTCAAGAAACTATAGTTCAGTCAACAGAAATATTTCTGGTCCTTTGTTCAGACCGACTTTAAGTTACAAACTGTAAACTGAAGTTGGTCTGAAATTAAAGATTAAATCTCTGACTTGTAATTTTTGTGGTTTATTTGAGATTAAACAATTTTGGGACCAAACTGTCCCATCTACATGCTGAAAAGTAAAGCATTTGAAAATCTTACAAGTGTGTAGAATACCAGAATTACAAACCTTAAAAATTCAAACAGGTAAGAAAATTGAACATAATCAGTAAACAAAATATATTGGGTTGATCAAAAAGTTTGTAAAAGTAACTTTATTAAATTATGTATGCATCTTTGTTTTTGTCACTTTTGCTCTTCTGTTGGGTGGATCCATGCAAAAAATTTTGGGAATTTTTTTATTAGAAAGTGTGTCTAAGTGGTTTTTTTTTTTATATTGGTTATGTTACTGAATTTCCTTCCCAGCAAACTATTCTGAAGAGATCAAAGAGAGAAATGGTAATCTGAAGGTGTAGGATTGGGAGAAAATGGGTATAGCACAAAATATTTCATCTAAATTCCAATAATTTTTCGCAAGCTGTCAAAGGTGTGTGGTCTAGCATTGTCAAGCTGGAAAGCCACACCTTTTCTTCCTAATATTGGCCATTTTTATTTGATAGCTGCCTTCAGATTATCAAATTGGAAGTAGAACTTTTCTGAATAAATGGTCAAATTTTGAGATGGCAGTTCATAAAAAATAATCCCCTTCTAGTCCTATCAAATGCTTAGCATAGCCATTTTTTGATGTGAACTGGCTTTGACTGCATTGCTGAGTGGTCAGTTGACCTTCCCCACAATCAACACAGTAATGTAAACAATCCATTTTTCATTACCAGTTTCAAAAAGGAATCCATCTGGTTATGTTTCAGCAGCAAATCACAGATATTCTATCAGATTTCTCTCACTCTATGTGGAGGTCAAACATCACAGCATGATATGTATCCTAAGTTGCGTAAATGGCCAACAACTAATATCCTGAGCAATAGATAATACTTTTGCAATTTTCCTGGTGCTGTAATGTGGATTCACTTAATGTAATTGCATTGTCATCAATAACAGGTCTTTCAGATCATGGTGCATCTTCTAAAGAAAAATTCTCTACACAGAACCTCTTAAACCATTTTTGACACATATGAACAATTGACACCAGCTTCACCAACAACCAGTGGTGATATTCGAAATATTTAACAAAGGGTTTGCTAGCAGAAAATTTTTCCCTGACAATCACCGACAAACAAAATGGAAGTTTTGGGTAGAAATAAATACAATACCTTTTCTTGCGATATATCTAATAATCAGTGGCGTATTTGGAACGTAATGAGGGCGAAGACCAGGTAACAATAGTATATTAATGCTGTCGACTGTTTTTTTTTTTTTTTTTTTTTTTAAGGCAGAGAAATTTTTCACCCTGAATGGCACTACTCATAGTAAACAGATGTCATCATCTCTCATAATACAATATCTTTTTTATTTCACTGTCCATAGCCCAACACATGTTCCATGGCCATCCATCTTGTATTATCTCGCACACGTGGGATTGTGGGATCTCTCTTATGACTGGATCTAGTTTCAAGAACTCTCTTGAATCGATCGCGATTAAACCTCGTTTCAGTCGAGATTGAAACGGTCGAGAGAGATCGCACCAAGACATAGTCCCCGACCTTGCTCACAATCTAGATTGAAATGCTCGGTGCGAACAGGGTATAAGGCTCTAGTTTAGTAGTATTACAGAGTATAATACGTATATTTTAATATATTTTTTTAAAAAAACAAAATCACTGAGAAATGTTGTGTGTGTTTAACAAGGTTCAGAAAAACTGAAAATTTTAACAACGGGTTCGGCCGAACCTGTGCAAACCCGCTGAATATCACCACTGCCAACAACACAGATCTTTTTTTTCTTGCAGTTGTAGCATTTTTATTTTTATAGAAGTAGAAAAGCATGCAAGTTAGTATCCTCTATTTTTAAACCAAAAAATTTGAAAATAACAATAACAGAAATTAATAATTTTTATTTGTAACCTATGTTATGAACATTACAATGTGACTGACAAAAATCATGGAATATAAATTTCCATTAATTAATGACTATTAATTGCTACTAGTGGTATCTTATGTAAAAAAAACCAAATGAACTACTTGATCAACCCAATATAAACACATATGATTAAATAAAATAAGGCCCACCATTGACCAAGTGGATTAAACCACTGGATATTGGTAATTGTTACAAGTTTGCACCTGACCAATGGGCTAGCCATATACGTTTTTGGTTTTTCTTACACATCTAACACCTAACTAGGAGCCAATTTCCCATTGAAAATCCTCCTGGGAAGCACTTTCCCTTGGAAAATTGCTCATGTGTTGCATTGCACATCCTATCAAACCAGTCAACTAAATAAAGTGAATGAATTAACATAACCAAAATAACATTTAAACCACATAAATCTGTGAGACACTCAGCATATTAAATGGAATTCTTCATTCCTTTGATTTATTATTTTCTTTTTAAAAGGATCATTTCAAAAGTAAAGTAACTAGTTAGCCAGATTGCTACTTAAGTGTTTTCCTATTATTCTGGGAATTCAAGATTATATTTGATGAAATATTTATGCATACATAAATATACTTAGACCGGCATGAGCAACCATCTTACAAATGCATAAACTGACAGTAATCATGTTGCTAAGTGAAGGAAATTATTCTGACTGAACTTTTAGAAATTTTTGCAGTGATAGAAGTCACAAATTTGTTAGAAACGAGCTCAGGATTATAGCATAACTAGATTTAGCAAGTATTCTGTAATGCTGAATACAATCTGGTCTTAAGTCTGATCCATAATTTATCTTGGTTAATATACTTGCAGATGAGGGCATTATTCTACATCTTGTAAAGGTAGACCTGATTTACAATGAGGTGGAAATTGCAACCAGTCAGAGTTTTAATGTGCTGGTTCATTAACTGATCTACATAGCTTCACTTTTAATAAATCAATTAATCAATCATAGTTTACCATCGTTAATGGTTGTTACCAAGAATAACAAATTTGAATTTGTTATTTGTGGTATGACCATTGTAATGGATTTCCATGTAACAAAGAATAAAAGTGAAGTTATAGCAAGTTTATTTTATAATTAAATATTTATTATTTACGAAGTTATTAAAATAAATGCAAGAAAGAATTTTTATTTACTTAGAATTATAATTAATTGTGAACAAAAATATTAATTTAAAACTATTTTGAAAGTAGTTTTAATTAATGTTTTACGACAATTTATTCCTAATATATTTAAATTATCTTATTTGAAGCTTATGAAGAATATAAGTTTAAAAGAAAGAATTAAAATTATCTTGTTTCTATATGTTGTATGTTTGAAGTATTCAAAATATATTAAATAATTTGAACTTTACTTCTAGACTCTGAACTATATTTATCTTTATAAATATAGACAAAAGAATATATTTATAGAATAGTTTATGATCATATATAAATTTTTTCTATCATTTATAAACCATATCTCTGAGTATTAAAGTAAAATTTCTATGGTAAGTTTTCTCAAATGTCATATATATTTCTTTTGTTGTGATCAATTTAAAGTTTATTAGCCAGAGCATGACTAAATAAGTTAAGGTAAAAGAACCACGTAATAAACTGGGTATACATATATAAATAAATGAGCTAACACCAAAATCCAGCAAATAACAGGCAATTTAAAGAATATTTTGTTAAATTACCCATTATTTGTTGAATTTTGGTGTTTGCTGGTTTATTTAAATAATATAAACTGAAATGTGTTAAAACAGTTTCAGAAACAACATATTATTAAGAGAAAAATAAAAAAAATTATTATAATTAAATGCAAATAAACCTTTAATGTCTCACAAATAATTTTACAATAAACAAATATGTTTAGCTACTTTTAGTAACCATCTTCCAATTATATATTATATTGTACAATTGTAGAACAGTGTTTCTCAATGAGGGGGGCAATAATGCTCCCTGAGGAATGAAAATACATTTCTTGGGGGGACAAAAATTAATTTTTAAATGTGAAAAACTTTCAGAACTATATGCTAGGCAGCGTGCAATTAATCTTATAAGAAAAAATAAGTTAATGGGATTTATTTATTGTTTGTTGTATTGGGGATGGTAGCTATTATCCTAGCAATAATGCCTGCAATAAATAAATAAATTAATTAATTAATGTTAAATATAATGAGTATTTTGTTAGTGGAAAATCAGAAAAAATATTCAGTAAATAAAAGCTCTTTAAAAGGATTTTATTTACTTTATTTCTAAGGAAAGGTCTAGAATTGTAGTTTCCTACAATGAAAAAAAAAGATTTTGTCTAATAAAAGTTGCTGAAAATACAGTAGACCCCCTATAACACGGGTTCATATAACATGGATTTGTATAACATGGTGAAAAAATTGCGATTGTATTCATATAACACGCTAAAAGATACTCGTATAACACAGTAAAACGTCATCACCGACTTGTGTTGCGACAGGATTGGTCGAATCTGGACCAATAGCAGATATTGTACAAACCATTGAGTTTAAACGAGCACTGGACCTACATTTATTATTCAACAGCCATAAAAATTATATTTTTATTAATGCTATCTGCAAAGTTAAGTCATTTTTCTGCGAAAAATTTGCTGATCAGGAAACACGCGTCCGCCATTCGATGAGTCGCTCCATGACAAAAACAAGCTTAAGCAATGGCGTCGTTGATTGGTGCACATTCAGTAAGTAATCCTACAATTTTTTGTTTGTAGCATAGTTTATATGGATTATTCCCAAAAATTTTACGTGATTTGGTAATGTTGAGTCAAATTAGTCTAGAATGGATTAATTTTATGGAAGAAAACCTTTCAAGCAGCCATAGTCCCCTAAACTGCACATGTGCCAGGCTGTGATTGGCTCATGTATTTAAGTGACTCGTACAACACGGATTTATATAACACGAAACGTATCGTGTTATAGGAGGGTCTAATATATATATTTATCTAAGAAAATGCTTAATTGTGAAATCTCTGAATATTTTTGCAATTCAAACTTTCAGGTCTTGCTGGCTCATCTTAAAATGTGTAAATTATTTAAAAAATAAAAATATGAATTACTGACATTTAATAATTTTTGGAATAATTTATGCCTCAAAGATGCTCAAAAAAACTTGAAAGCAGTAGGGTTATGAAAGTTTAATCATATAAATTTAAATTTTAATTAAAGATATCTGAAAATTTATATATTTAAAAATAAGATGATAAGATCACTGAACTATTAGATTGTAATTAAGTAAATTAGGATAATTTGTAGCTATAAAAATTAATATTCTGTAATTAAATGTTTAAAGGTTATTTGGAATGAGATCATCTGCTTGGAATGTTTAGTTAGTTTATTTTTATTTTTTTCATTTTAAAAAAAGATTCAAATTTTTCAAAGGTGTTTTATTTTGTTTATTCTGTTAAAAAGGTTGATGTTCAAATGTTCCAAGAAACAGAATGTTTAAAAATGGTCTTTTTAGAAAGTAATGAACCCTGAGGATGAAGTGAAGGAATCTGTCCAGTGTATGTTAGACCATGGCTCTCATCACATGACTAAATCCACGGTGGAAATTTCTGTAACTTTAAAATGCTTAACTTTTTTCAGTAGCTATCCATGTGTTTTTTTATTTTTTATTTTCCAAATACTTTTGATAGATTTTTTGTTGTTATTCTTTGTGATTGTACAACATATAAAAATATAAATAAAAAATAATGATAAAAATGACCACTTCATGTTTCAAGTTATGGTAGCTGATGATCTATTGATAAAAGTTGATCAGGAACCAAGATAACAAGTTTCCAAATGAGAAAGGTTCAAACATTGTAGAAATATGAGAATCGATAAGACACTCTGCTACTATTACTAAGCTGTATGAAGACAAAAGAGTCTGATGCATTCTTACATTCGAGTTGAACAATTCAAATGTTCCAACCATGCGATGCAAATCAAGCTGGCAATCAATTAAATTTAATTGTACAATTAAAAATTTCGATTGTCAAAAGAATTAATGCATTTTAGTACTTTAATGTTAAGTATTTTGAAAAATTTATTTTTTTAAAGCAACATGAAAATATATAGTGTGTTTTTATTTTTTTAGGATAAAGTGGAAGGTGATATGCGGCCTCGTACTTCTACTGTAACACCCGGTACTTCCATTGATGAGACAGCACTACCCACCGTGTTTAAGTGGGAAGGAGGAGGCAAGGATGTCTTTATCAGTGGTACTTTCACCGATTGGAAACCTATACCTATGGTTCGCAGGTAAGATACATTTGTGTGTAATAAATAAACATATGTACTTTTACTGTTTGTTTATTTGTTAAATCTTTACTTCCATAAATCATTGTGATTGTTTATAACAGCAAAAATAGTTTAAAATTATAATTACAATTAATTGTTAATTACTGACTTTAATGTAATAATTATTATTTGACAGTCAGTTGGCCAAGTAGTTAAGGTCTGCTGCAGTCTAATGCAGGCTACTGCTCTAGGGACCTGGAATCAAATCTGGATGGGTCAAAAATGTCAGGAATTTTTTGGAGATACACCATCCAGATATGTTAGCCCTCATCCCTCACAATCTGGCCAACTCATTACAGGCTGAACCCATAATAAGCTTGCTAAAAAGGCCTTCTTAGTGTCTACAGGGAGAATGAAAAAAATAATTGTCTGTTTTTAGTATATTTGTTTATAATATCTAGTTAATGATAATTATTAGTGTATAAAGATATCTGTGAATCTATTTGATTATGAAATAGAAGCCTTTTCTGCTGTTATAAAAAGTTCTGTTTTAATCTAAACTTTCATTGTTAATAAATATAAAGATTTCATTACCATTCCTATCACTTTGCTAGGTGTCTAATGTTGAGTTTGTGAATTATAATATGAATATGATGAGAGTATAATTTAGCACAAACACATTCAATGAATACTCTCATTGAATGAATTTGTATCATGTTTACTCAGCATGTTTAGTTTAGCTCATATAAGTTGATATTTGGTACTATTCTTTAGCTATAACTGAACTAGGTTATTCAACTGTCAAAATTGATTCTGTTTTAACTTGTAACCCATGCTTGTCATGGGTTTGGTCAAGTTCACAAAGACGTGATTGGGTGAAGAGAGATAAGTTCTAACTTATCTAATCAAACCATTAATGAAAATTTAATCAGATTTCAACTTGAATCCATCAAACAATGTGGCAAAAATGGCCAAGCTAGTAAAGCCTACTGAAAGTGTCAGCTTATCCCTTGCCACCTGGCTATCCTGACCTATGTATACCTGACAAAACCTATGATAGACATGAGAGCATGATGGATTGTTATAGATTATAAGCTGTAACTTAACTAGATTACTAAACTCTTTAGGAAAAATTGATAAACTGCAGCATTAAATTAAACAACAGTTTAAAGTACTTCTCAGCTCTTTACTGACACCGGGTATTATAACTTCAAAACGAACCTGTTACCGGTGTAAATCTTCTTATGAGCGTCTGACTAACATTTTCGAACTTAAAACAGTTCTTCTTCAGGCGAAGATGGAATAATTTGAAAGATAGAATAGAATGTTTCAAATCGAACCGCTTCGTCTAATTCCGTCATGGCTGACATGCGCTGTAGTGTCCGGGTGTTGGTTATCGTCTATGCGTGTCTAAAAGGATTTGCCAGGCCGATGAAATGTCGATCTCTTCTTTTTGGTTGATGCAGATATTATTACAGCTTGTTTTATATCTAGCGACCGCTTCTAACCATTTTATATGTTCCGGGTGGGGCGTCGTTATGCCCACCCGGAACATATAAAATGGTTAGAAGCGGTCGCTAGATATAAAACAAGCTGTAATAATATCTGCATCAACCAAAAAGAAGAGATCGACATTTCATCGGCCTGGCAAATCCTTTTAGACACGCATAGACGATAACCAACACCCGGACACTACAGCGCATGTCAGCCATGACGGAATTAGACGAAGCGGTTCGATTTGAAACATTCTATTCTATCTTTCAAATTATTCCATCTTCGCCTGAAGAAGAACTGTTTTAAGTTCGAAAACGTTAGTCAGACGCTCATAAGAAGATTTACACCGGTAACAGGTTCGTTTTGAAGTTATAGTAAACAACAGTTATTAATGTATAGAGAGAAATGGTCAGATGACTGACAATAAGAATTTATCTTTACTATCTTGACCATTAGATTAATCTAATTTTATTAATAATTGAACAATTTGACAAGTTTTTTTTATGGAATGACACCTATTTTGTTTATATCATGTTTAAGGAGTGTCGGTAATGTTACATTTAATATAAAACACAAAAA
This sequence comes from Centruroides vittatus, assembly GCF_030686945.1. Lineage (NCBI taxonomy): Eukaryota > Metazoa > Arthropoda > Arachnida > Scorpiones > Buthidae > Centruroides > Centruroides vittatus. The sequence continues at coordinate 234,103 of NW_027122289.1, read as the reverse complement.
CTTTAACATCTTTATTATATTTATATTGTTCTGAAATGATTAAGCTAGATTTTTAACTCTTAATCATGACTTTTAGTTTAATTTTTTGCCATTTGAAATTGATTTATTGTTTTTAAATCTTATAATGGAATCAACTCAAAATTCTGTATTTATTTTTGAATATATTCATAGGTTTTAGTGTTGTTTTATTATAAGGAGTATTACCATGTTTTTGTTGTATTGAGGGAGCTATCATTTGTTCATTGCAACATTGCTATAAATATTAGAAATAAATAAATGTAGGCAATTTTTAATTTTAGGATAAAATGTATTCCTAAAAGTATGGGAATTCTATACTTATAAAGAAAATTCTACTCCTAGAGAACTAAATACATAATTATATTATGAAATTTTAAATTGTATCTTTTCTTGTTTTGTTTGGTGTCATGACTTGGTGAATTTATAGACACTTGGCAAATTCATCTATTTAATCCATAATCTTACAGAGACGCGTTTCGGGCTTTTGCCCCTCTTCAGTCTGTTACGTAATGTACCTGTGTTGAATCTGGTGGGCACCTTCCGCACTATGTTTTCCCACTTACTGTATCTTTTCTGTTAGAGCTTTAAGAGTGAGTAACAATGAATTTCAGCAAACTTTTTCTTATAGTCATGGTGACTTTGTTTTAATTTTGGAGATACCAGAAGGAGATCATGAATACAAATTCTTAGTGGATGGACAGTGGAAACATGATCCCACTGAGGTATTTTTTAATCATTTTTTGATTGAGAAACTGCTTTTTAATAATTATGATATCATCTATTTTCTTTCCTTTCAGCCAACAGCAGATAATGAGATGGGTACCAAAAACAATTACATAACCATAAAGAAATCTGATTTTGAAGTTTTTGAAGCTCTGGCCATGGACAGTGTCAAGACTGGATCACAAGGTGCTCTTTTGTTTTAAGTGGTTATGTCTTGGATTTTCAAAAAGAATTTTCTAAAAATAGATTTTTTTTACATTTTATAAACTTGTGTCTGTTTTGAAATTTAAATATTAAATTTTTATTTTAAATGTTTTTGAATTTTTTAGGGGTTTGTGGATCACCTCCTGGAGAATATTCACAGGAGATACCACACCAGAAGCCTTATGAGAAGACGGCAGGACCACCGATTTTACCTCCTCATTTATTGCAAGTGATTTTAAACAAGGATGTTCCCATTTCAGTAAGTAGATATTCCTTTACAATTAACTTAAAATTGTCTTTCCAATTTTATACTTACAAGTTGCATGAAAAATGTTTTTTTTTATTTCAGTGTGAGCCCACTTTGCTTCCAGAGCCTAATCACGTGATGTTGAATCATCTATATGCTTTGTCAATTAAGGTAATAAAAAGTTAATGTATAAATTTGTAAATGTTTTTTATAAAATTTAAACTATTCAAAGAATATCAATTAAAATTTAGAATTTAATTTAGAAAATGGTTTATCTAAATTAAAATTCAAAACATTCTATTTATTAACCCTTGCCAACTTACATGAATTTTTGGTACACAGTAAAATCCATGATAGGCTTGGACTGGATTTTATCAGACCCATATTTGAAACTGCTGACTGGTTAGAGATTTTTCTGGCTCAACTTTGGTTTTTGTTAAAGTGTTATAAAAATGGACTCATCCCCACGTGCATCGCTTTTAAATACGATTCATTTCCAATAGATGTTTGAACTCTATTGCCTCGAATGGAACAAAATCTCCTAGCAAAACTAATTAAAATATTTTTCTGATATATCTGTGTCAGTCTTTTTGTGAAAATTTCTAAACTGATCCAGACTTGAATTCCAGTCCCCAGAATGTAGCCTGTCTTTAACATTTTGACTGTCTAGTCCATTGTTTTAACCTTTCTCCTAATACTGGCACTTCAACTTGGTAACTTTTTTCTTGTGCCATCCTTACTGCTTTATCAATGTATAGCTATTCTGCTTTTTTTATACTTTTAGTAAGGCACACAAGAAGTTATATGCACTGCTCAGCACTATATTTTGTGTTACTCCTGGAGTGTTGTTGCAGCATCCTAGTGTTCTGTGGTGCCCCAGTCAAAAACCACTGATCTAATCATTGCACTTAGCATAAGTTAACAGTTGCTTATTGTTATATTGTTCCTCATAATATTACTCATTTGGATATATTGCACTTTTTGTCTTTTAAACATAAAAATACTAGCCAATAATTTTTTAAAAATCAATTGCCATTGAATTTCTATGGCAAATAAATATTACATTATTCCAATCATTGACATTGAAACAATCATTAGCTTGAAGCAAGTTATCATGGAGATCAAAAATAGACAAAACAGGTGGATAGATACTTCAGTTGTATTCCATCATCTGATATATTACTTATTTGGTTTGTCTCCCTACATGTACGATATAATGAGGCACTACTATAATTATGACATACTGAATTGTATACACTTATTTGTTGATAGATAAACTTATAATTACAAATTTGTCTTCTAAAATTCAGTGTATGTTCAAAGTAGTGCATAGCATTTCCAGAATTATTGTACAGCCACACAGGTATTTAGAGGAACCTAATCACAGATAAATATATTTTCTGTAATATATTCAAGAAGTTATTGCCTATCTTTAGACTATTTTACTGTAATAAATTTTTTAAGTATACTAGTAAATATAACTATGCTTTCAAAAGTTTTTGCTTTAGGAATAGGCTTTTGCAGGTTGTACTTTATTAATTGTATACATTATATCACATACAGTAATTATAATTTGTATATACAGTACATTGATTGTATATATATAATATATTAATATATAGCTGCATTTGTATATACAGTCAAACCTGTTTTTATGCGGTGGATAGGGACCGCATTAAAAAAAACACATAAAAGAAATCACACGAAACTTCACGAGTGGCTATAAAAAACAGTTTTCGCAACACAATTAAAAAAATATTTTTTTTTATGCGGTGAACAGGGACCGCATAAAAAAAGTCTCACATAGAAAATAACTCAAAACCATACGAAATAGAATTTATTGACAACAGATGTCAGCACTTGACTGCATCGTCTCGTCTATCGTCTGTTTTACATATTTTTGTCCAGGTGGTGTTTTGTTGACTTAAAAAATAAATTATTTCATTTTTCGCATATTCATGCAATAATATTACTATAATAAGTTCATTTATGCTATGATAAGTTTATTTAGCTATAATAAGTCAACATGAGACATGACAAATCGCACGAGACTAGTCGCCAACTATACCGCACAAAAAAAATCGCACAAAAAAGACCGCATAAAAACAGGTTTGACTGTATATACAAAATACAATAAAACTTGTTTAAAACAAAATAGAAAATAGATGGTATCAGCCAGAATTTTCCATTTTTGACAGGTTTCTGTTTTGTTGAGGATCTGCTTTATGACCTTTATGAAAAAGTGGTCTCTATACGTTAAATATGTGAAGAAAACCTGAAAAACTATATGGCAGCCCATTGCTTGGGTATAAACCAACTACCAGTGTTTAGTAGTATTATAAAAGTGAATGATTATATCTGGCAAATATTGCTAGTTTTAGCTTTGTACTATATATTTTTAATAATGAATGGCAACTTTTTTAAGATACAGTATATTAAATTCCAGTAAAGAAAATTAATATTTATACATCAGGAACACTATTGTAAATGCAAAATGTATTTTGGTACTTGGAAAGTTTTTATTATTCTATGTAAATTTTAACTATATAGTATCACTATACATACACGAGGAGAATAACTCAACATAAATTTATGTTGAGTTATTCTCCTCGTATATGTACATTTGTCGGCATGACATCCAATGTTCCCTCTAAGCTGCGTGACTGCGCACTGCTCAAATTGTTGCCGTGCACAAGAATTTATGTGCTGTGCATGCATACTGATTTGAATTGTTGTTTACTTAATTCTCACTCTGTCTGCAACATGATTATTGCTATGTATATTTCGATTAAATACATTAAATCATTGACAAAAAATAATTTGTATGGAAGTATGTTTTAAAATGAATTTTAATCTCTACTTTATAATTAATTATTTTAATTTTTATAGAAAAAAATGAAGATTTTATATATACAGGTAGGCCTCCTACAATGTGGTAGATACGTTCCTTGAAAATACTGCGTTGTGGGAAATTGCGTTATAGGAGACACCAACTTAATACAAAAACTGGAATTCAGTTCTAAAAAGAGAAAAATTGCCTTTTATGGTGTAACATTTTCATCATTTTTTAAATTTATGTACATAAAAAGCTTAAATAAAATTCAACATCATATAAAAACTAAAAAGATTATGATTTCAAGTCAAAATCAAAAAGAAACATAATGTTATGCTCAAATTCAGTCTTCATCGTCACTTATTATAATTGTTTGAGAATGTTTGACTGGCCTTATTTCAAGATCTGAGCTTGTTTCATCAAGTTCCACTGCACTTATGTTATCCATTGCGATTGTTCTGTTATGTGAAAGATAATTAGTTTCTAAATACCCTAAGCTGCGTTGTAAGAAAATTTCCGCATTTTTCCAACCGCGTTGGAGCGAAACCGTGTTGTAGGAGGCCTACCTGTATATGCTCAGAAAAATTTTTTGCTCAGAATCTGCTCAGCAAAAATTTTTTTTGCTCAGAGAAATATATGTTCCACTCATATACAAAAAAAGTTAGAGGGAACATTGGTGACATCCACCCTACGTATTTACATTACCTCACTATATAGTATATTTAAGCTGTATGTAAAAGCATTACTGTTTTGACAGATCTAGATTTGAGTAAATTGAATCATGAGTAGTTTGAGAGACTGATGTGTTGGGTCATGTTTTACTGACCGTCCATCCATTTTGTTGGTTTACTGAATTTATGATGATGCTAACTTACCTGTACTAAGAGAACCCTTTTCAGGCTCTTAGTGCCTAGTGTTTTTTTATTTGATGTTCTTATAGTTTATTCAGATTGTCCAATTTCATTGATATATATTTATTGAACAATTAACAGTTTATTCACTTTGCATTTTGTGCTTTTTGGATGGCAGAATATTTCCTGTTGCCCAAACACTGTCTATATGAGAAAAGTTTCCATTTTGAACAAAAGAAAATACTTTTGTTTTTTTTTAACTCTTTGTCCTGTGGGCATTAAGAGAGGGTCTTTTTTTAGAAAACTCATTATAGTTTGGCTGGGGTAGTGAGGGACTGGGTCCAACATATCCAAATGGACCACCACCCCAAAAAATTTCTGGTGTTTTTCTACCTATTCAGATTCAGTCCTAGGTCCCCAGAGTAGTAGGATGCTATCTTAGCCACTTGGCCATCTGGCCTTCAACAAAGTATTGAATGTAAGTGTTTTCTGGATTTCAATACATATGATGAAAACTTTTCTGTAAAGAGGTTTAGATCCTCTGTACAAATTTGGTGCATAACTTCTGTATATTAATTGTAAATATGCATATTGTTACATTTGTGAATAACTAACAGTTTTTTTCCTTCATTTCAGGACGGTGTAATGGTTTTAAGTGCAACACACAGATACAGGAAAAAATACGTAACCACCCTCTTGTATAAGCCCATTTGAAGAGCTTGGCACAACATGAAATCTTCAATCCTTGTATATTTTAAATTGCTATTAGAAGAATACAGAAGAAAATAAATTAATATGTAATCCGGAAAGACCGAGAGATAGAGGAGGAGAGATTGACGAGAGAGAAAGATCTTTTTCGGAAGTTGTTCACGTTGTACACAATCCTTAACACTACATGTAAAGCTTTAAGGGTCATTTGGAACTAAGCATTCATGATTTGAAAAAAAAAAAAAACAAAAAATAAGTTTTTCCCTTTCAACAGTTAGAACGTATCGTGCTCGTAATGGGATAATTAATTTTAACGTTTTACAATTAGGGGAGAAAGAAAATGAAAAAAAAAAAAAAAACTATTTTGTATAAGGATTCGGTAGTTTATAGTTTACGAAATTTTAATTGCTGTCTGTGTTATGTAAAGATAGAAAATTTGGATTATTTTCTCTCTCTCTCTCCGAATTTTATCACAAGAGGGCGTTCCAAAATTTTCGAACAAGTTTAAACTTGTCTGCCGAAGCGTTGCACTTGCTCCGGAATACCGTGCGATTTAATTAACTTTTGTGCACGTCCTTTCGAACGCTCTCGTGTTAAACGTTTAATCGTTTCCCGTTCGAAATCACTCAAATTTAACGTAATATTCAAAATTTCGAACGGACGATGTACGAAATTCTAGCTAAACCTAGCGTAAAGTGCGTTTTTTAATGGTTTGTGTGTAAAATTTTAAGATGTTGCTCGATTTCGAATGATTCTGGAACGTTCGGGTTTTAAAAACAAAAAGGTGCTAAGCTTCCGAGTTTATGATATTCTGTTGTGTAAAATTGTAGTAAATATGGCGATACAAAAAACGATGTTTTAAGCGATTGCGAACGTTACTGTGGAAATTAATGAACTGTTTTTTCATTGTTCGACGCAGTTTGTTATCGAATCGCAGTCGCTATCGCGAAACTTTCGTATCGCATTTAGATACTGATTTAACGAATCAACGCTTAAACCTCTTAGTGTTCTCGGAGCGAAAAGAGGTTTTATGGGTCCTTCAGAAAAAGAAAAAAATGGCGGCGTAGGGCTATCGTGTAACAAACGAATTTGAATTTCAGAAGCGGTGATTGGTTAAATTGACGCTTTCAATTTCAAATTTCGGAAGCGTTGATTTGACCAATAAACGCATCTGGAATCCATATAAAATGACGAGGGTCTTCAGAATAACGAATTAAACGATCGATTAGAATTTTTTCCCTCTTACCTCTCTGTTGAAATGCTGATTAAGGAAAGTCGCGAGGACATAAATTACGAAAGAGTACCTGATGTTAAAACATTTAGAATGTAAATAAGAATTTAAACGTATAGGAACTTTAAAAAGAACAAGATGGCATCCGGATAAAAGAGGACACTTCGCATCGACCAAGACCATTTACGTATAAGCAATAAGAGTTACGTAACAAAGAAAAGCTGTGCAAAATGATATATCTTTTCCCTTCAGAAAGAACAATTATGCCGAGAAGTTAACTAAATTTTTTTTTTCTTTTTGGAAATAAAATGTTCTTGTTTAAATTTTTCTTTTCCATTCTATTTTTATTCCGTTATCGCGAAATTTGTGTCAAAACGATAAAAATCGTTTAAATTACGCGACAAGCGAGATAACGTAACGCGTTCGAAATTTCGGCGTTAAATAATGCTCGGTGCACTCTTACGTCTGTTTGGCGTCATCTTATGCATTGTGGCGATGATGTATTGCGTTCACTATATGAACCAATTGAGCGGTTGCGTTCGTAAATTCTACGTCGTACTTAATGACATACTAAGAGCTAATTAATTGATGTCACTAACGACGAAATCGAATTTATTTTTAAAATTCGATATTCTTAAAGTAATAAGGCGTTAGTTTTGTAAAAGATGAAATTTACCGATTTCTACAGAACGAGGATGGCGTTCGGAAAGCGCCACAACGTGGGGTAATCGTGTTATAAGGCATTCGGCCATTTATCCGTGTAAAATAGTTCATTTTGATAAATAAATTAGAACAAAAAAGGTAACAGATAATATTCCAATTATCGGTTGACCTACTTAAAAAATATCTTGTAAACAAGCGAAGGATTCGTAGATAAATAAAGAAAAAAAAGATACAACTCCGATTGGTGGCGGAAATCGGAACTATCAAAACCCGTTTGTTGGAGGACGATATTTTCGCTTTCGAAAAATCAACGATTCCATTAAATTAAACTCAATATTAATATTACACACTTAAAATGAAATACGGGAATAAATATAAAATCAAAAGTAAATATCAATATCTCCTTTGTTTACGAAATAGAAAATGCAACTACGTCATTTCGTGTCGTCATTGCCATCGATAAACATGGCGTGCTTGTTGTTTACAATGAACTCCGTCGTCGAAATCGACAGATTCGAATAGGAGAGAACGAAAGTGGTTAGATTTGCCGTTAGAATATCGATGAGAGAAAATGCCCTGGTATTTTCCCTGGTCGGAGGGGGTGAAGAAGAGAGCGTGTCGCTATTTATTGCAACGTTACATGGGAAAATATTTACAAGAGAAATTGTCTTTGGATCAGTTATCGGTCGATTTGTATTCGGGAAAGGGTAACATCAGAGATGTCTACCTGGACGTTGCCGTAAGTAATTCTTTAATGTCATTACGCGGCTCGAATCCTTCTCCGTTGCTTTACCCGATCCATTTAAACCTCGTGAACTTTTTTCCTTTGTTTAGTATCCTTTTGTTCTAAATGACGTTTCCAGTCCGTCGCCCGTCGTCCTCCTTTACGTAATTTTCTTGTTTGGGTAATTGAAGCGGAGTTCACTTTCATGGCGATTTGATTCGAATTTTTTACCATTTTTCTTCATCCGAAACTAGTCGAGAATTATTTATAGCCTGTGACCTTGTACCTTTTTTCGAGGACGTTTAGTAATGATGGGGTTTAATGTAAACAATTGATTTTAGATAGGAGAGGGAAAGAAAGACACTTGGTGATTCCTATTAAGGTGAATTGGTTAAGTTTTGCAGATTGGACCTCGTCGGTGATTCTGGGGTTTGTGGATGTCGGATGCTGTGCCTCGACTTTACAAATTCTACTTGCTGTGGTTTATCTAGTGGCTGAAGTGTTTTGAGAAATGTTATGTTCCTTATGCATATGAAAGGAATTTAACAATACCGACAGGCTCATTTTTTCTCTTTGGTTTTGAGTTGGAGAGAGAGATAAAGCAATCTGCAACACCTAAAGATTCTCATTAACCTTCAGGGCCAAGTGGTTCTGTTTCCTGAACACTGGGAGTTCAGTCATGGGTTCGCACTGCACCAGGACGGACTGGCCATATGGAGTTTTCTCCATGTCTGTAACACTTGAATAGGGGCCGTTTACTCTTAAAAGACCTCCCAGAAGACATCCCCAGGCAGATTGCCCAAGTGTTGCATTGCTGTAACTTAACTAAATAAACAAACAAACATTAAGCTTTAGAAGTGTAGCTTTTAGTGTTGCATTTTGGTTCACATTAGTGGGGGTAGTGTTTATGGTAGGCAGATGTCCTGCTATAAAGCTTTGATTCTACTTGCATGTTCCCAGTGGCGGCGATGAGTGATGGTGGCAAACGTTTGGCAACAAAAATATAGAAGTTTATTACATTGAAAATGGTAGTGTTGTTAGCAATGCAAAAAAGTCAATTGGAGGTGCTACTATATCAGCCAGTTATATGCACTGTCATACTGCTGGGTATTTAGTAGATTCTATTATTCTGATTTCTGATGTCAGGTATGTACAGTACTGTCACTTTATTGGCTACTGAAAGTGGTGACTTTTAGCGGTAGTGGGAAATATTCAATTCGGTGAAATTTTCCTTGTGTGGTGAGCTGCAATTGTTTCTATAGTAACATCTGCTATTGCCATTGGAAACATGCAAGTAGAATTAACTTCCTTACGAAGTTTACTTTACCTGAGAGAGGAAGTGCCGTGAGAAAAACTAAAATCCTATGTTGCTTTCAATTATGATTCAAAAAGTAAGATGACATAAAAGTGTAATCTTGTAAATTACATACTCGCCAACCTTTAGAATGGGGAATAGCTGGGATGTTGGTAGAAAAATACTGATTTTTGAATAAAAATATTGACAGCATAAAAGACAAAAAAAATTATTTATTAACACTGATATTGAATAATGCTTTTATTAAAATACCTTTAATAAACAAAATTAATTATATATCTGCATATGATATCTTATAAAGCTATTGCCATAAATTCTGTCAAGAGAATGGCAATAGCTTTATACTTTTTAACATCACAATTTAAAATGATCAGGTATTTTATGGGACACATCATAAATCTAGGTGTGCATCTTGATACGTCATGAGTCTTGTTATTGCCTGATGAGTGCCTCTTGTTTATCTTTGTGTACTATTTTGCTTTCTTAATAATCTCTTTTGTTACACTGTACTTATGACAGTTGCTATCAGTCAGTTTATTGACTTTCACTGCAATTATTAAGGACAATGTTTGCTGGTTTAATTTATTTCCTATCTCTGTCTTATCATACTGAATATCTTTTCCTTTTGCTACAGATCAATGCATGGGAGGCCCTGCAATGCTGTATGGGAAAATCGTCATCAGATTTTCTATTTTACAAAGATTACAAATTTTTGTAAAATTCCACAAATCTCAAAGAACTATCTTGTTTTTTTTCTTGAGAAAGCCTGTATATGGCCTGTATATTCTTAAGTGATGAATCAGATGTTTAGATGTTTCTTCTTTTTGGGCAGAGAAACTAGCGCTGCTCAATAATTTGGTCTAACTGTAAAAATAAACTAAACTCATTTCCTTCTGTTGATGAATCGGTCATAACTGACTTATCTCACATTTAAAGTTACCATATTTAAGCTCAAATTTTTACACATAAAAATATCAATCTTGGTTCTTTCTCAATTGAACGAATCTGAGAATGTTCTTGTGGTTCACTTTAGTCCTTCATAATAAAATGCATACAATGTCTTCAGCATATACGTGGTATGATCCTAAAGTTCGGGGACTGCAGTAATCTATGACAACAAAAGCATGTATTTGAAGTTACAGCGTATGAAATGGATTCTACCAAACCACCCCTATGTGTTCAGGTTGGTTTCACCCATGCCATGTGATTAAACCGCGAGCGTTGCTGTTTTTTTCCAGAGATAGTTACCTTTGTTCTGCGATGTAATAAAAATGAAGTTTCAAGAACAGTGCTGCAACATTAAATCTTGTCAGTGTTTAGATAAAACACCTATGGAGACTTTAATTGCTAAGAAAGGTGTACGGTGATTCTACCATGGCAAAATTGAAGGTGCATCGGCATTTTAAAGAGGGCTAAGAATCCATTGCAGACGATGAATGCTCTGGCTGACCTTTGACTTCACGGAATAAGGAAAATGTTGAGTTGGTCTCTCAATGTATTTGCAAAGATCGTCACCAAACCCTTGAAAAATCGCTGTGGTTACTCACTTATCAAAGACTAGTTGACAGTGTATTTCAACAGAATATCTTAACATGCACTGAATGTCTCAGCACGTTGTCCCTCTGCTTTTGACTTCTGAACAAAAGGAAGAACGAATGAGAATATCGGGTGACAAAGCCTTTTTTGAATCACGTCATAACAGACGATGAAACGTGGTGTTATTTATTTCATATCCAATCAAAATGTGCTTCTTCAACATGGAAATCACTTTCCTCACTGTAATCGAAGAAATTCCAGGAGGATCAGAGCAAACGGAAAGACATGATGCAGGTATTTTTTGATTCTCAAGGAATTGTTCATTCAGAATTTATTCCCGAAGGCAGGACAGTAACAAGGAGCATTATCTAGACATTTTGAATCTAAACACAGATCTGGCGAAGTGGAGACTGGTACTGTACCTTCTGCATGACAATGCACCTGCACATTGATCCCAAATGGTCACACGGTTTCTCGCCAAAACTCAAATTAATGTGCTTCCACACCCTGCCTATTCACTGGACTTAGCCCCGTGTGATTTTTATTTGTTTCCATCAATGAAAAAGCATTTGCAGGGATGCAGTTTTGTGTCATCAGATGAGGTGAGAGCAGCATCGTAGGAGGCCTTACAAGAGGTTTCAAAAAATGGCTTCCAGCAGTGCTTCCAAAAGTTATACGAGTGCTGGCAAAAGTATATCGTCGCTCAAGGTGATTACTTTGAAGGTGGTTGTGCATCGGCAATATAAACTTTTTAAGGTAAGGAATTTTATGCCAAGTCCCCGAACTTTTGGATTGTACTATGTATATTGATATTAGATTCATTAAATAAAGCGTTTATGTGATAATATCAAATTATGTAAAAAATACTGAAAAAACGAAAAAGCAGCTTGTGCATTGACGAAGCATACAAAACACTATTAGTCAGCACCAAGCACTGATGGTTAGCAACTATGAAATTATGAGGGTTTGGATATGGCTTTAGTAAATTGAATGGTGTTCTGGAAATTCTAGCATAAGTTAAAGCTAGACAGACAACTATTGGATGATGGATACAAACTGTCAACCCTCAGAAGTTGATATAATAGTTGTAATTTATATCAATTACTTAAAATTTTGATTTATGTTAATAGGTCTTTGTGTTTTGATTTGCATAGACTTATAATCTAATAACAGAATTCAAATTTTTTTAATATTAATACAATGCTAATGTCAATAAAGTTTATTCATTATGTTTATTCTCTCAAAATAACAATCAAAGCACATTTAAGTTGTAGAACCCGACATTATGTCAAGTATTAAGTTGTGCATTAATGTAAATCAGTAGTCAGCTATTGGACAAGTAAAATAAAATGAGGGTACAGTGTAAAAATCTCATGCAATAATACACTTATCACTGAAGTTCAGTCACTTAACATTGGAAAATTCCATTTCTTATTATAACGGCTCTATACATATTTCAGAGTGGATGACATCAGACTTGTGAAAGATTTAAGCAGTACTGATGCAAGAAAATTGTCAGTGCTGCAGTAAAATATGGGTAAAGATGACAAGCTTACTGATCAGTGGGTAAGTAAATTGGTCATTCAGAAACATGATGATGACTCTTTCCAGTGTTATATTGTTTGAGACTTGAACATGATCTATTCTACAGTTCAAGGTATAAAATACTACAAGGAAACTGGAGACCATTGTCCCAGAAAGAATTCTGAACAACTTTACCTGTTTCATCGATATATTGCCAAGAACAGATCTTACAATATGTGCTGGAGAAAGGTTTAGGAAAGATATGTCTGAAATAATGATTTGCCACTATATCCTGAGTTTCAGATATGGATTCTTTAAAGCAAGGAGAGAACCTTTTCTAAGTCAAATGAATAAATGACAATGTAGTAGCATGGGCCAGAGCTTGTTTAAACTGGACATCTCAGTGGAAACATGTTTTGTGATCTGATGAATTAATCTTTGAGATACAATATAGTGATATTGGATGAAAAGTCATTTGAAGAAAAGAGAAAGCCAACAAACTTTCCTGTTACAAATGAATGATGGAAAAATCAACTTCTATGACGATGTAGGGCTGCTGCTATGCAACCCCATACCATCACAGAGGAGTTGGCAGCCTACATTTTAGTATCAAACAATAAAGGCAGACAACTACATACATATTCTGTTCCAGCATCTAAGTATATCCCAATGAAAATGTTTAGCAGGAGATCAAATATTTTCCAACAATTTGATAATACAAGACAGATAATGCAAGATTTTGTTATTTTGACAGTATGTGTACTGTCAAAATAACAAAATCTTTGCTACAGAATAAGTGTGTTTACATTCTCCCATTGCTGGGCTTGCTGTAGGCAAGGAGGATGCCTACAGAAAGCCCAGATTTCTCACCCATCAAGAATAGTTGGTAAATTCTCAAATGTAAGATTGCTCAGAATTGTCTTTAGCAAACAGCATAAATATTTGAAGTAGAAGTGGGAGAAAATCCCTGTGGAAACACTAGACCGTCTGATTTCTTCAGTACCAAAACAACTTTTAACTGTTATCAGACAAAAAGTTGATGTTATCTCTTGGTAATATGCTGTGAATGAACCTTTTTGACACTTATTGTGCTATGTGAGTTACTTGTGATAATTTTTTCCTTCTGTGTTGAGTTGTGCAGTAGTAAGACACTACTTCATTATCTTCATTGATATTATTAATTACAATAAACTGAAATTCTGACATCTACATCTGCCCTGACTTTTCTTTCATGGAGGTTATACTACAAAAGAAAAGTCATTGACATTTGTGAAACCTGGTGAATGAACTTAATTAACATTACCATCGTATTTGATATTTTGTGTTATTATTAAGAAAAACATATTGCGTTCCTTATGAAAAATAGTTCCATTAGACATGTCATCACACTAGATAAAGAAAGTGTAGAACTTTTTATTTACACTTTATCTGGGTTGATTTTTATACATGCCTTCAAATTCTTGTCTATAAAATGTATGTATAAAACTAGTGATTGCCTCTCTTATTTTTTTCATAAAGTGATTAATGGGAGAATAATTTTCAAAAAACTTCAATGCTAGTATTCATTTTGTGAGGTATTCTAGATATGGTTTCCTTTGTTTCAAAGTGATGTCTATGTATCCGTAGAGTGTTACTAGGTCATTACTATAATTACTGTCATTTTTTTTTATAATTCTTTCATGTGAATTAAAGAGATATCTCTGAGACTAAAGTGCATGTACAGTACAAAAGTCCTATTTGTGGCTTACTGGCACATAATTGTCTCTCTTAGTGGGTGTGAGCTCATTTCTATTATTATGCAAGATACAGTGGAACCTTGCTTAACGAGCATAATGAGTTACAGAGTCTTACTCGTAATGAGAAACACTCGTTAAGCGAAACAATTTTCCCCATAGAAATTAATGTAAAATACGATAATGCGTTCCATGCCAAAAAAATACTCAAATGTTCTATGTATAACGTTTATAAAAAAAATTGTACAATATACACTGTTAAGGAGCGTCAATCATAATCATCTTTTCTTTTAGTGCAGAATGAACCATCCTGGAATGAGAATTCGATTTGCAGAACCAAAAAAAAAATCACAGCTAATATGTTTGATAAGCACTCCAAACGATATGCCAAATTCTTAGGTTATGTAAAGACTATAATTAAATATTAATTAATAGAAATTAATTAATTTGACTAGAGATAGGCAGTTATGTTTCCATCTCGTATTAAATTTAATAATTATAAATAGTTAATTTTTAATTCAGACATTTCTAAAATTTAATTTGGAATTGGTCATTAAATTTAATGACCCAAGGATTTGGCATATCATTTGGCGTGTTTATTATATAACAGGCTATGGTTATTGATGTTTATAAGTAATATGTGTAAACACAAGTTTGGAAAAATATGTGATCACAAGCGACACTAAGATGCTAGCAGAACGAGTGCTAAACACACTGGTAGAGCATGCTGCGTGCGCACGATTCGGGACTTCCCCTCTCCTCATCGCTCGTTAAGCGAGGCAAATTTTTACAATTTGTTTTGCTCGTTATGTATAATACTCGTTGTGCGAGGTGCTTGTTAAGCAAAGTTCCACTGTATATAACAGTTAAACAGTCATAAGATTAGTTAGTAAACATTTGCAAAAGGATTTCTTAATTTCTTATATTTCATCTCTGAAATTATTAGCATTTGTTTCATAAGGAAAAAAGTGAAATTTATCTTCTATAATAAATATTAAGTATAAATTTCCTTGTATTTTATGTAGCTTACTTATTAGCAGGAAACTAATGATATGATAAAGATTGATAAATATCCTCTTAATAAACATTCATAGAAGGAAATGGTAAGTCAAAATTCAGAGTAGACTTATTTTGAAATAAATCTATTTTGAAGTTTTACTTACCGCTTTCCAATCGGTCACGTTTATTCCTTAAATATTTGAAATTTTGATATTGTTTCTAAAAAAATAAATGAACAAAAATTACTGTTTATTTTGCTAAGTTACACTTCTAATAAATGAAATGGTTTTAGCTAAATACTGATTTGTTCTCAGCTTTAAATTCGACAGGTTAGAATGCTGTAGAACACATTTAAAATTAAGAATAAAACATATCTACTACAAGAAAAACTACTTTGTTAAGAGTCAACAATGCTTTTATTTATTTTTTCTTTCTGTTACAAGTATTAGTCAGCATTTTATGCTTCTTGTGTTTGAAATTTTTGAAGGAGGAATATGGTAAGTCCTCGGTTAATGTCATCAATAGGTTCTTGGAAACTCTGACTTTAAGCAAAATGATCTGTAATGTAACCAGTTTTAACACACTCTAAATGATGTAAACAAGATATAATTCAGTCATTATTATTCTAATTATAGATCATGTTTGCTTCCTTTACCATTTATTTTTCTTCTCATAGAATTTATAGTTTGTAAAGAAAAGGCAACAACAATGATTGTAAATGATTAAAAATGTACAGTACTGTACTTTATCTTTCCTTGACGATGTGAAGTGACGATTTGCTGTATTCTATTACATAACATGCACATTAAAAGGAAAGGCAATAGGTGTGTATATAATGTTTAGTCTGGAAGAGGGAGAGAGAATGAGACAATAGCAAAACTTATGAGAGAAATAATAATAGACAGAACTGATCTTCCTTTTTGGGTTGCATAATTGGTTGCATTGTCTAGGCCAGGGGTAAGCAGCATATGACATACCAAGTGCAGCACACACAACAGTTTTTCATAGATGCAGCAGGTTCTAGGCTCATAACAAAAAGAAAAATTGAACAGTGAAAAGTAAATCAGTAAATCCCAGTTATGTGATCACCTTGTCTCTGTATGCTACAAGATGGATCCCTCCATATTAATCATCTCATTGTAGAAGTGGCAGTAGTGTAATAATCAAAATGTAAACATCTGTTAACAATTGTCTTCAGATCTAAATTTATAATAATTAAGAAAGAGTACTGTTTTTGTGAACTATTTCTTGTGGAAGCACTCCTGAAGTTATAGTGAATGGACCAATGTGGAAGTATTTCAAACTCATCATCTATAAGCTGAATCATTAACTGATTTAATCAGCTAAGAATAGTCATTCCAAAAGAATGAAGAGACTTAAATAAACATTGTGGCAACCATTTAGAGATAGAAACTATATAATAATTTATCATTTTGTTTTTATCAATCATTATATAATATAAAAAAATCACTTTAGTTATTAGTGATATAATAAATTTGTTTAAAAACATAATATTTTATGAATTAGAAGTTATCACAGATTCTATCTAAAATTATCAGCAGCGCCTGTTAAGATTCACATACATCTTATAAGTTAAATGAATTAAATATTCATTCAACATATTGATAGAAGGTCAACTTAAAACAAGAAGTGTTTGAATCTTAGGAATTTTTTTTGTTTTATCTATCAGTATCTGTTTGTTTATTCAAAATTTAAAGAAAATCCTATAGATATCATATGTAATAAAGATGTATTGGATTTGGTGTTGATTTTCTTCATCTTAGTACAGTAGACCTTTGAGATTTGGATGGGTGAGGCAGTTGACATTAGCCCACCCTTCTGAGGGACCGTGGATGAGTTTTGTAGGTGATCTGTCCTGGATATGTAAGATCCTGCTTTTTCCACTGGGCCGAACACTCTCTTAGTGCCAACAGGGTAGAAATATTAAAAATGAAAAAATAAAAATATAGTAAATCTTTTCTAAACTGAGATTACATTTTAGTTATAGAATGTAATCTTAGCTTATGACGTTGAGCTTATAGTAAATTTGACAGCTTAATAATGAGAATTAGTTAGATCTGTGAATCTCAAAGCATGGTCTGCAGATTGATCCAGTTGTTTTTGTAAAATTCAATTTTATGCCATTTAGTCAGAGGAAAGAATATTTTTATGCATCACTTATTTTTTATATTAGATCACCAGATAGGTAAATATATAGCATATATCTATTGATAAGATGATTTTCACAGAATATGTAGTAGTCTGTGTAGATATATGTGATTTGTCTGTGATGCTGTTTAAGTAACTTCAAGAAACTTTGAATTAGGTCATGTCAAATGGAGTATGTTTGTATTTTTATTATAGTTATAAAATTGAAGTAATGGTTTAGATATGTCATTTCTCCAGTTTGGAGGAAAAATAGATAAATTTTAGCTTTTTTTATTTTCTTGGGAGTGGTGCCAAACTCTTATTATTCTTCCTATTATTCTGATAATGATTAATGCACGTGGTTAATGTAGTTAATATGTATAATTTGTAAAAAGAATATAAATGTTATCATGTCTACGGATTTAAATGCAGTTAACACAAAGGCTACTTAGGCAGAATAATTGTGATAAGTGTAACATCTTTTAGTTATTTCAGAGCTTATGTATTTTTTCATACTTTTAAATGATTTCACAAAGATATGATTTGAGATATTCAAATTTTTATTAATGATTAATTAGAGGAAAGTAATCAACAAAGTGGCCAATATTTGTTATTTTCGACAGCATTGTTTAATATGTTGTTTCTTCTTGATCTTACTTCACTAATGAATTATAGGTATTAGTAAGAAAACATAGAGAAGTATCGTGGATAATTTTTTTTTGAGAGGGCTTAATTTGTGGTTTTCCTGTTAAAGAGGCTTTTTTAGCCTAGAATTTCTGTGTGTATGTGATGAAGTAGATCTGAAGTGGTCTTGGAAAATAGAACCATAAACAATTTGCAGTTCTATTTTCTAATCTACTTCATCACATCTGCGAGTTTTATGCACTTATTCATTACTTTGACTTTGGTGTTAGTCTGCTTTGTGACCAGAGAAGAATCACTCCTGCATTCTACATTAACCTAACTCTATAAAGTCAGTTCAGATACAAATCCTGTAAAATATACCATCTGCTCTCTAGATTTAGTGGTGTATGTCAGTGATGATGATCTATAAATCAACAAATTCTAGGTTTGTTTATTTCTTGACCACCAACACTTTACAGATGGCTGCCCACATGTCAGTGGCTATTATAAATTTCTATCTCAGCAATATGCTAGACACTCTCAGCACTTTCAACTTATATTGCAATCTGATGCTTGTATGTGATGTTATCTACACCTGTAATACAATGAAAACTGAATGAAAGTGTATCGCCTTAATATGAGTTCAAAGAATATAGAATAAACTTATAATATTACAGTTTTTTCTGTTGAGATTAATTAAAGTTCTATTATTGTTTTTAAATTGAATTTAGATTGTTCCTTATTATCACTATTCAGAATATTTTAGATAAATTTTGACTACCTTTAAGAGTTTATATAAAATAACATACTTAATTCAAGGAATCTCCTCACAGAAATCTAAAATCTAGAAATTACAAAACGAATTATTGAAATTTGATGAACATATAAAAATTATTCATTAAAAATTGGTTCTAAATATTAAGCCATGTATGTGGTGATGATATCATCATTATTCAGACAAGTTATGTGGTTAATTAACCAAGCCTGTAATGTAAATGAAGGGGAAAACATTCACTGGCTTGGATAAACAGAACTAGACACCTTAGCAATGAATAATTACATTTAAACAAACATTTATGTCTCTTAACAAGTTGTCAACTTACAAATCCAAGTCATTCCAACATTAGAATGATAAGACGTTACAATAAAATGTTTGAGAGAGATGGGCTTGTAACCTGGTGGTGATGACCCAGTAAGAACCAAAAACATTTGTTCAAATATTCTAGGCAAATGCATGTAATTTTGCTTATTAGTAATGTTACACTTGCTTAATGTTGAATAGAATATCGTGTTTATTGAAATATGAAACAGGCAAAATTACAGAAATTCTCTCATTCTTCCAAATCAAAAGGCAGAAATAGTTTTGTACTTTTCGACTAATTCTGCTTTGTTACAAAAATATACAAAATTATTTTCTTTACTGAATTTTAATTTAATTTAATTTAATTTAAAAATTTCTAAAAAGAGAAATGTGAGAAGTATTGAAAGAGAATATTTAAACTATTTAATACTTAAATTATTGAATTTGTCTAAAGGTGAAAGCAGATCATTTACAATTTTTTCTTTCATTTTAATAATCAGTTTTCTTAAAATTTCTCCTGTAGATTAGACATTAATTTCAAAGCAGGTCTATTTTGTATATTAATTAGTATCAGAAGCTGATTGCATTAAGTATTAAAAAATGAAAGGTAGATTTTTGTTTTCTAAGTATGACAATGAAAAATCATGAATGTTGAATTAAATAATATAAATATTGATAGTTTAAATCCATTTTACAAGTGTACTTCAATCCAAAAATACATTTAATAAGTCAAAATCTCTCATACAAATGAAGTTTTGTATTATTTCTTACAGTCAACATTTGTACCTTGTTAGTCTAGTGCCCACCAGTGGCCAAGTGGATAAAGCCACTGGTCACTGATAGATGGTCACGGGTTTGCACCTTCCAATATGCTGGCCTTGTGGAAGTTTCTTGGTTTTCTCCGTACGTCTAACACCTAAGTAAGGGCAAGTTTCACATAGAAAGTGTAACTGGGAGGCACCCCTTTGTCAGATTGCCTAAGTATTGCATTGCCTTCTTCCATCAGTCTAGTTCAATCCATTCTAGTGTAACCCAGTCACCCTATTCATGTTTGCCTTATAACATTAAAGTGCTACAAAACAAATATGTATTTATCTAGTAATGATTCTAAATAAAATGATATAAAATTATTGAATAGTTTATTCATTAATATAAATATGCTATCAATTTTTACTCTCCCAACTCTGTTATACATAACAGAGGAAAAGTATTGTGATTGGTCAAAAGATGACCCCCAAGATTTTTACATTTTTGGACTTGGGACATTGAAATGTTGAGAAATCAAAAAAAATATTTCAGGGGTTTTTCTGTACGTACGGATGTTAGTGTGTGTGTATGGGTGTCGATGGCATGATTTTGTTTATCCTTTTGAAGCTTAATAACTCCTGTGCTTTTTGTTGAAAATTTCTGAAATTTCACAGGGAGGTTTGTATATTAGGGGGATTGATGCTATTAAATTGTGGTGGTATTAGGGGGTGGGGAGATAAAGGGAGTTGTGTCATATCTTGAGTAGTGTTGGACTTAATGGCATTTTTACTTGTTATTAACATTTAAAACTTTTTATAAAACCCATCCCTACCCTCAGAATTAAGCTTTTTGACATTTTATAATAGTTAAAAGGTAAAAATTATAAAAGTTTTTTAAAAGTAGAATATCGTGACATATGGTGCCATCAAATGCTGCTGGGAAATTTAAGCAACTCATTGCTGGATTTTTTTTATTTATTTAATGATAAGAAACTTAAATTTAATTAAGAAAATGAGCAAAATAGAGTAAAATAATTACTGATATCACTGATAAAGGATCTGCAACGTAGAGATGAAGTCGGCATACTCTGAAACTAGAACTTTATCATCAGATCTAGAAATCTGAAGATGGGATGGAGAAGTCCCAAAAGCATCTAATCCAATAAAATTTTGGCTCCATTTATCAGTTTAGAGATAAAATTTGCTAAACTATTCAATGTAATAGAACAAATGACACTTCTACTAATGGACAAATGAAAGAAACAAAAAACATGGAGACTAGAACCTACAAGCTATTTAATCAGTCTTGTGATTAGAATATTTTGTTCTTGTAAATATATTTTGTGCTTGTTGTATTGAATCATGTCTCTCCAAAAGTCTTAAAAATACTATATTAAAGTACAGGTTTTTCACTTCTTACCAAAAGAAACATTTATATTACATTTGTATCATATTTCTAATGTAAAGATTAAATTTGGAGAGCCTGTCTCTGTCTGGAGTCTAGTCTGAATGATCCTACTGGTCTATATATAGATCTGGATATTTAATTATATAAGAATTGTTTTTGATTTATCTTATTAAAAAGCATTCCTCTATTGATTCATTTTGCTTAAACTGAATTTTGACATAAATTTTCAATTATTTATTTCAAAATCCAGAATGTGAAGATTTGTAATTTATAGTTTCCACACATCATAATTAAATCCAAATACTTTGCAATTTTTTTAAGAAAAAATGAATGATAAAATGAAAATAATAAAATTAGACGTTATCTTAAACTCTACTCGTGAGAAACACATTGAATGATAGTAATATCAACCTGTTGTTTGAATCTACTCAGCCATTTATAATATACAAAATAATAGAAACTTACAGTACCAATTCTAAAGTACAAAAGTTATACAAAACAATAAAATTGTGAACAATGCAGTCAAAAGCCATAAAATGAAACTGGTAGATTGATGGCAGTTAGCATAATTTACTTTAAATTGCTATATATGGGATGATCAAATAAAAATTGTCCTTGCAAGCTTGCAAGGAGTAGACTTAATAATATCATCATCCTACACACCGGGGTGTATAAAATATAAATCGAACTCACTTGTGCCTATTGACCGGTGTGAAATAAATAACTTCAATTCAACGAACGTTTTCTGGACGCCTTCCGTGTCCTTCTTCAGGTTAACTGCTGGATTCTATTATTTTTAAAAAACTGCGTTCCGATCTTTTAAGAACAAATTCAAATGAAGATAGTTCGAAAGCGCGATGACCATCGCGCATGCGCTATATCTGTCGTGCTCCTTGTCGTACTGTATCATATTCTTTTTAATCTTTTTATTCTTTTTTATCTTTGGGTCACATGATTTCATGTGTTATCGGACCCAAATAAATCTTTATGCATCCTCTTGTAATAAAGTTTGCCAAGCAAGCGAAAGAGTTATCTCGTCGCGTGAATTAATGCATGTTGTTTTAGTTTGCGCTTTATGTATCTCTATCGCTTCCAGCCATTTGAGATGTTCCATCCGAGTCGTTTTAGTTATTAGCGTGGCCCCCGCGAAGTCCACATTAATGCCCGGTTCAGAAGCGTACACTGCAAGCGACGTGGTAGCTCTGTTGTATCTTATATCCGCCTCATGTTCTTTAACCCTGACTTCCATAGAGCGTTTCGTTGATCCTATGTAGATCAGATCCCTATTAAATCTCTCGTCCTTTATCGGGATTCGGTATACGCCTGCCATTCTATTCGGGTCCGATGGGTCCTTTCCGTTACGTAACAAAGTGTAAATGGTTGGGCCTCTCCTATAAGCAACGGTGACCTTACGTCTCCTTGCGATAGACGCGTATACGGATTTCAAGGTCGGGTTATATGTGATGGGTATTCTCTCCACCTCCGTATTTTGGTTGTTAGTTTGTGCCACTGCAGGTGCGTTTTGGCTCATTCGTGCTCTTTGGCGTTCCGCCATTCTTGGAATAATGTTGCGGTAGCCGTGTATATCCGCAATCTTCTCAATATGTTTCAACTCTTTCTTAAGCGCTTGTTGAGTGGAAGAGTGCGTGTATGCCCGTCTGACCAATGATCTAAATGCTGCTATTTTGTATTGGATCGGGTCGCATGAGTCACTCGGGATGTATGTGGGGCTTGCACATTGTTTGCGATACACAGAGGTATGGATGTTGTGCGAGTCAATCCTGATATCCACATCCAAAAAATGCACATTGGTATCACTATGTTGCTCAACTTCGATTGACAGACCATACGTGTTATCATTCATCTTTTCTACGAATTGCGCCAAGTTCGGTGTTGTCTTCCATACGATGATGACGTCATCTATATAACGTCTGTATAGTAGGATATCGTTGGTGAATCCCGGGAGTGTTTTGGATTCGAGTTGTCTCACCACCAACTCACACAAGTCCCCTGACAGTGGACTTCCCATCGGGACACCCCGCGATTGTGTGTATGTTACATTTTTTAAATTGAAACACCGACCCGTAACACATGAGGTGCGCTAATTCCAACACAGCCCTCCACCAGAATGTGTTGGAATTAGCGCACCTCATGTGTTACGGGTCGGTGTTTCAATTTAAAAAATGTAACATACACACAATCGCGGGGTGTCCCGATGGGAAGTCCACTGTCAGGGGACTTGTGTGAGTTGGTGGTGAGACAACTCGAATCCAAAACACTCCCGGGATTCACCAACGATATCCTACTATACAGACGTTATATAGATGACGTCATCATCGTATGGAAGACAACACCGAACTTGGCGCAATTCGTAGAAAAGATGAATGATAACACGTATGGTCTGTCAATCGAAGTTGAGCAACATAGTGATACCAATGTGCATTTTTTGGATGTGGATATCAGGATTGACTCGCACAACATCCATACCTCTGTGTATCGCAAACAATGTGCAAGCCCCACATACATCCCGAGTGACTCATGCGACCCGATCCAATACAAAATAGCAGCATTTAGATCATTGGTCAGACGGGCATACACGCACTCTTCCACTCAACAAGCGCTTAAGAAAGAGTTGAAACATATTGAGAAGATTGCGGATATACACGGCTACCGCAACATTATTCCAAGAATGGCGGAACGCCAAAGAGCACGAATGAGCCAAAACGCACCTGCAGTGGCACAAACTAACAACCAAAATACGGAGGTGGAGAGAATACCCATCACATATAACCCGACCTTGAAATCCGTATACGCGTCTATCGCAAGGAGACGTAAGGTCACCGTTGCTTATAGGAGAGGCCCAACCATTTACACTTTGTTACGTAACGGAAAGGACCCATCGGACCCGAATAGAATGGCAGGCGTATACCGAATCCCGATAAAGGACGAGAGATTTAATAGGGATCTGATCTACATAGGATCAACGAAACGCTCTATGGAAGTCAGGGTTAAAGAACATGAGGCGGATATAAGATACAACAGAGCTACCACGTCGCTTGCAGTGTACGCTTCTGAACCGGGCATTAATGTGGACTTCGCGGGGGCCACGCTAATAACTAAAACGACTCGGATGGAACATCTCAAATGGCTGGAAGCGATAGAGATACATAAAGCGCAAACTAAAACAACATGCATTAATTCACGCGACGAGATAACTCTTTCGCTTGCTTGGCAAACTTTATTACAAGAGGATGCATAAAGATTTATTTGGGTCCGATAACACATGAAATCATGTGACCCAAAGATAAAAAAGAATAAAAAGATTAAAAAGAATATGATACAGTACGACAAGGAGCACGACAGATATAGCGCATGCGCGATGGTCATCGCGCTTTCGAACTATCTTCATTTGAATTTGTTCTTAAAAGATCGGAACGCAGTTTTTTAAAAATAATAGAATCCAGCAGTTAACCTGAAGAAGGACACGGAAGGCGTCCAGAAAACGTTCGTTGAATTGAAGTTATTTATTTCACACCGGTCAATAGGCACAAGTGAGTTCGATTTATATTTTAGACTTAATAATACTTTGACCTAGCTGTAATTGTTACTACCCTGTTATCTATATATATAACCCATTGAACGTGTGTCCGTCTGTTCATCCGTGTAACATTATGCCAAAAACGGGCACTAGAGATGCCCCTATCGTGTGTCAAATTTCAAACATTTAAATTAACAATATAAATTATTATTATTCATTTGGCCAATAACAATATTAATAATTCAGTATATTTGTAATAGGAATTTATTATTGTCACGGAATGCCTGTAACGTACACTAGGGGGCGAATAATGAAAAATGGATAGTTTTGAAAATTATATAGTGGACTCCCGGAAGGTAATATTTTAATAATAGAATTCTCGGAAGGTGATATTTCAATAATAGAAACTCTCATCAAACTTTTAAAAATTAAGTGCATAAAACTTTCATATATTAAGTGCATTAAATGTTTCTCATAGGAATTTGTAATGCTGCTAGAATGCCCACTAGGGGGCGACCCGGGCTACTACTTTGTCACAAGGTCTACAAGGGAAACTTCTTGACAGACGTCAGAGATTGCATTATCACAGACCAATTTACAACAACTAACATTATCCTCCTCAACGATGGCCAATTCACATATTACAACCCGAAACGTAATAACACAGCCATAGACCTCACTCTCGTAACGAATGACATTGCAACACATGCAAACTGGAACCCCTTGTCCATTTTCTGCGGCAGCCACCATTGGTTGAAACCAACATTTCCAACATCAGGACAGGCAAACATAAAGTGAATAACCAAACACACACTAGCACCTGCATTAACATAACACAAACTTTTATCTCCTGGGCCACCCACATGGACTGGACCTATGACAATTTTGTGAGATAAGCAGAGGGTCGGGTTAATCTCTTCTGACCACTTAATCTGCACAGACTGGTAAAGCCTGATTTCTGCGTCTGTTGGATGGTTTTAGGAGGGCAAGAAGTGAGTGGGGAGTGCATCTGTAAGTTGACAAGTGTCCTTCCAGAAAAAGAGATTGACAGGTTGCCAGGTTAACAAATAAAACATTTATTGGTTAGCTAGGATTAACATACAAGATCGTCTACAAGGCTACTCGATTAAATGCGGTTAAATGCAAGTTATACAAAGGGAAGCTGTTAGCTATGCTTAATCCCATTTCTGGGGAGAGAGAATTCACAGATCACTGACAAACAATACCTGTATGCGGGAATGGACGGTATACGTCGAAGTATGGCGGATGCCGATGGTATGGAAGAGTCTGTAGCCGTTGAAATGTTTTCTCAGACGGGATCTAAGTTGTTGCGTAGAGATTGATTGGCACAAGTACAGAAATAACTTCCAAGTGTGGATGTGCGCTGAGCCTTCGGTACCTCACGCTTTTATAGCATTAGTGTGGGAAAACGCTCCATTGTTGACAATGACTTTTGATTCTTGACAACTAAGTGTCAACTTTCCCACCTAACTGTTGATAGTTGGAGGAGACCTCTGCTCCGATACTCTGTGAGGAGTTTTTCCTAAGGGGGGTGTTTACAACAGTTCCGAACAATGAAAAAAAAAGAAGGTTTCCTTTCATTAAAAATTCCCCCTTAAAAATCCACAGTCTCACAATTTCATCAACAAATACAAAGAACTCACATACTACACCCTTATCAATAGCAATCCACGTCAACAGAGACCCAACCCTCCGTGGTGGAATAAAGAATGCCAATGAAAATTAGTAAAAAAAAGGCAAGCATTTCACCACTTCCACAGACACACTAACCGTGAAAACTGTTATCTAAAATGCTGTTATCAATGCAAAATCTTCTGCAACAAAAACACAGGCTGTCACCCTACTGACCTCCTCTGCATTGCTGACAGTACAATTGGTAGTATCATTACATACACCATCCCCAGTATCTCTACCCTTACCAAGAACAGTTCCACACCTTAGAGGCTATTCAAACCCAATACATCAAACTCAGCCTTGGGCTCCCCATCTCTACCAACAACATTGTTACATTCCCCGTCGCAAATAAAACCTCCCTCGATTGCCGCTTCCACAAATGCATCATTAAACAATACTGCACTTACATCAAGAAAGCTACTTTTGACCCCCTCTTCCAATCCATTATTCAGAACATACACAACAATTCAGGCGCCTCCCTTGTTAAGATTCCGTTTATCCACTTCACCCGCTCCTGGCTTCTCCTACACAGCATTCAACCTTCCAATGTTTTGTCAAAGTTGTTCAACATTACCAATGCCTCCCAACCACAACATTCATCTTGACAACCTTGCCTTCCAAAATTCAAATCTCCCTGACCAATGTTTCCTCTAAGCTGTGCGGCCGCACACTGCTCAAATTGTTGCCGCAAACGAGAATTTATGTGCCGCACAGGCGAACATGCACACTGATTTGAATTGATGTTTACTTATTTCTCACTTTGTCTGCAACATGGTTATTGCTACGTATATTTCGATTAAATACATTAAATCATTGACAAAAGATAATATTTTATGCAGAAGTATGTTTTAAAATGAATTTTAATCTATATATATATATATATAAAATCTTACTTTTTCTATAAAAATTAAAATAATTAATTATAAAGTAGAGATTAAAATTTTTTGCTCAGAATCTGCTCAGCAAAAATTTTTTTACTCAGAGAAGTATATTTTCTGCTCATCTACCAAAAAAATTAGAGGAAACGTACCTGACACATTCATCCAACAGTCCTTTAAGGAATGGGAAGCCCACCAAAGCATCAACATCATAGTTGCCACTGGTGGGTTGTAAACCACCAACACCATGACAGCAGCTTTTGTTGACTCTAAAAACAACATCACGGCCCACTTCTCTCTCCACCCTGAGGCCACGATTTTCACTGTGGAAGGATATGCAATCCTTCAAACAATCCATCATGTTACCTTCAAAAAGTCAGATGCCATCATTTGTTCAGACTTGAAATCGGTTCTTGAGGCTCTCCATGCTCAACATGATAAGTCCCCTACCTTAATCCAAATCATTAACACCATCCTCAACCAAAGGCATATCTTCAATCTTCAGACCAAACTAATCTGGATCCCGGCTCACAAAGGCAATCCCATCACCGAAAACTCAAGCTGACAAACTCACCAAAACCAACCCCCTCAACTCTAACATCACCCACTACATAACTCCTGAAAACCTCAAAACTCTCATCAAGTTTGACAACGAGAAACACATGAACAACAGACGGAACACCTACCCCAAAAACTATCTCTACCCTTGGTTTTCTAAAACATCAGATATTTCTATTTCTGACATCACTGATTGCCGCATCAACGTCCTCATCAACCGCGCAAGAACCAACTCTTTGCTTACAAACCACTTTCTTTATACAGTAGAGCATCAATTATCCGACTCAATTGGGGACTAGGGTTGGTCGGATAACCAAAAAGTATGAAAAATGCATTATTAGTATATCCCATGTAATTAGTATATTAGTATATCGCTATTAACCTACTTCGTGTTGAATTTTCATCAATTTTAAGTCTAACAAAAATTTTTTTAAAATAATAATCATTGCTATTGTATTGTTAAAAATTATTTCTTCATTGTGCACAAAATAAATACAGTACTGTACTGTATATTGAAAAATATAAAACAAAAAACAAATATTCTGGTTACATATTTTACATAAAGTAGGCTTATACATTATAAAAAGAAGTCCAAAATTTTCTTTTGCTTCACAACTGACACTCGTTTTTTCGCCGCTAAATCTCGCACATGTTTTAAAAACAGCAATTCGATAGTGTTGTTAAATAAAATTAAGCCTCATTTAAATACTGACCTCCCTTTCATGGTCAAGTCAGTGTTGCCAGCTAAAGCACGTAAAAATTTAGCAAAAATAATATTAAAGTAGCCAAGACATTTAAATTTGCCGACTAGAACGCGGTCAGTTAACCGATGTGACAGTTGATCGGGGGTCGGATAATCAATGCTCTACTGTACTTGCAACATCTGCACCACCAACCAGTGCAAATGTTCAAAATTCAACATCAGAAGTATACTCTCCAATAAGTCTTACAAAAAATCATCTACTCAATATCAGCAGTTGCCTTCAATTAAACCTGAAAGATGTTTGCCTTCAATCCTTATTGATCTTTTTTAACGAATACAAAGATACCTACAACTACTAAATCAATCTAACTTTTTCTCGCCTCATTTTGACTGCCAACGGACAACAAACATCGTTTCATCCCTTTTTTTTTTCTTTGACATTGCTCACTCAGTGTCCTGAACCACCAATGACTCCACACACCCCTTGTGCATTCTCCTTCAATCCCTCCACATTAGTACTGATTTTCTCAAACGTTTCTTCTAGACCTTTCAAGTACATCTTCTTGAGATCACTATCTGTTTCTCCAACTAACTCCACTCACATACCTGGAAAAACAACTACATGGGGCAAAATAGCCAACATAGCTAATGCCTAACTTCACTGCCAGAAGGCGGCAAGCAAGCAAGCACAAGGTCTATATAAGAAGGTCGGGACACGCGTACTGGAGCCGCCATTTTGGGACTTTTTGAGTCGCATGTTTAAAACAAACTTGTGTGTTTTTGCGAATGCAAATAACCGCGGTATCTCTGGAGCATCAACTATTATATTCCCCAATTTATTATATTCCCAAAACGTTTTGCGAACACAAGCCTGGCCAAGAGAATGAAAATGGGAAATATAATAGTTAAAACAAACTTGTACGAGCAGTCAGTTTTATATGACATTAATTAAACTAATTTATGCAATTTTAGTTAAATTAATGTTGTATAAAACTGACTGCTTGTACAAGTTTGTTTTAAACATGCGACTCAAAAAGTCCCAAAATGGCAGTTCCAGTACGCGTGTCCCGACCTTCTTATATAGTCCTTGGTTCGTCATAAGAAACTAAGCTGTGTGGGGCAGTAATTTTGTCTGCCACAATCAAATATGCACTTTTGAGTAGTTTATTAAACTTTCAAAGTTATGCAACAAAACAAACACACACACACACACTCACACACTTACAGTATATATATTCTATTTATTCCTTCCTTATGGAAAATCAGTTGAATGAATGAAAGTGTGCCACCCTTGTATATATCCATTCTGTAGCTGCCCTCTAGCGATTTACAATATATAAAAAAATTAATTAATTACATAAATAAACGTGTACTTAAATCTTAAACATTTATTTACTATAGACTCAAGGAATAATAATAAACGAAATTGTGTGTTGATGTATATTGTTACTGGTGCTGATACTAAAAAGGTTCTGTTAATATCAGCACTTTTAACTCTCAGGCCCTTATTAAGCACTTATTGAGGCTCCTGGCTCAATTTATTTAGAAGCTTAGAATAGAAATGTTAGTAATGAGAAGTGAAGTGAAGCCCTAAGAAGACAAAATTCATTCATATGCTTGTGTATTGATACAGTTCAACACTGATACTGCATAATGACAAAGGGAATGTTTTAACTGAAGACCAAATGAAATAAAATATTACTGATTTATTATCATCTGTCTGATGTTAGCACTCACTACTTTTACACTGTTTTTGCATTATACTTTTCTAAAATAAATATTTTTCTATATATTTTTGAGTTTGATATTTGCTTTATGGATTATAAAAGGATTTTCTGTCATCTGAAGAACCAATTTTTTTTTTAAAGGTAATCACAAATTTGCTGTACAGTGAGCACTGTTTGATATTGTTTTATACATAGATGTATGGCTTCAATATTAAATAATTATATGGCAATAGGAATATTATAGTACAGAAATAAATTTTAAATTTCTGATTTCTTAGGATAAACTTTAAAATTTTGATGTCATTTCATTATTTAGACCAGTGATTCTCAAAGTGGGGGTCGCTGAAAAATATTTTATAAATTTACTATGGATTCATGTTTAGAAATAATAGAAATAAAAAGTAATTTTTACTTAAATAAATTGCACATATAAATAATAAAAACAATATAAATATTTTAATACGAGCCTAATCTTCATAAATTTGTGTGCTATTGGGGAATCCCCCGAGTTCCACTCTCAGCCTAAACTATGATAGAACAACATTGTCATTTGGAACGGTGTTTGCCAGCAGCATTGTGTCTGTAGGCAAGTCAAGTTAGAAATACAGTAGAGAGTCAATTATCCAAAAACTGATCAACCGAAAGCTTTTCAGTCGGCAAATTTAAATTTCCGCTAGTGCTGTGGCGCTGCAATATTTGGCTATGTCTTGGGCTACTCCAATATTATTTTAGTTGGTATGCATTTTTAGCTGGCAGCACTGGAGCGATCATAAGAGGGTACTTAACTCCCTCCCTCGAGATGTTTTCCTACACCTAGTCATTCTTCGGGGGTCCTTTGAAATTTTTAAGTGCAACCAAAAAGTTTGAGAAACACTGGTTTAGTCCACCTGAATCCTATATATCCTTACATTGTCTAACCATTTAGATGATTATAAAAGAACTTTGTCTAATGCATAGGGAAGTTAATTTAAAATTTTGTTTTAGGCTTTAAATGAAATTGGAGAGACACATAACTTCCCCATAGAGTTTGTGGATGGCTACATCAGTTCAATTTCAATAATGATACCGTGGTCCTCTCTACTGAGTGAGAGCAGCTTGGTCGAAGTACAGGGCCTCATGATGACCATTCAACCTAAACAGCGATCACAAGATGGTAACACATTTAGTTTAATTGATACTCTATACAGCTTTATAAAATAATAATTTGAAAATACTATTTTCAGCCTCGATGTTTGATTCCACCTGGGGGAGTATGACGACGAGTATGCAACTAGCAGAAGAATGTCTCCGTCAGGAGGTTTTTGAGGTAGAAAAAGATGTTGAATCAGTGCAGCCGTTAGAAGGATTGGAATTGTTTGCACAGACGATCGAAACTGGTGATTTAAAATATTTTCTTTTGAATATTTTGACTGTCATTGTTAAAAATGTATTGTTAATAGAAAAATTTGTTTCCTAGTTCTCTGCAGGATCAAAGTTCGATTCATAGATACTGTAATAAGAATGGAATATATACCAAAAGAAAGTAAATCTGGAGTTGCATTGGAAATACGTGTCAAGAAGTAAGTTTAATGAATTTGTGTCATAAAAATTTTCATTTTAATTTAAAGAAAACAAGTTCTTTCTGCAGAACCACATTATAGTTAATGCTTACTGTTATGTTGTGGAAATCAAATTCAGGGTTTTCCAAGAAAGCATATTACTTTAAATTATTGTAATTATACTAATTATTATCCAAGAAGTCATAACATATATTGAAACATTGGAAAACTGTTCAAGTTTTACATTTGCCCATTACAATTTCTTAATGCATCTTGTGTCATATATCACATGTCCAACCAAGGTCTTCCTATACTAACTACAATATATCCATTGTCATTCCTCCCATGGAAGCCGCAATTCTATGGCTTTTACAGATTACTTGTGTTGCACAATTACAAGTGATTCTGACTTTGCAAACTGCAGAATGCAAAGCATCTCAGTTATCTCATCACCATTTTCATTTAAGGTGCTTCCTAGATGTAGTAAATGACAAGACACTTGAGTGCAGATGAGAGACGAAACTCGGATAGTTAGTTTGTTAGTGTACATTGCCGACTTCTCTTATAATAATTAATATAAGTGCAGTAATTTAAGATGACAGCATTCATTTTGGGAGACCTATATTTATTCCATGCTTAAATAGGTGTACTAGTCTTAAATTGCCTACTGAAATTCAGAATGAGTATTGAGTTTCACTGACAAAATAAAGCAAACAATAATTAACTGTGCTATGTACTTCTATTGATCAAATTCTATATTTTTAATTTCAAGTGTACCATTGTTTATTATAGAATTGATTATTTCGACGAGGCTGGAAATGAAAATACAGAATACAGTGATCATACATCAAAGCGCAACATATACGAACCAGTAACATTTTCCACGAAGAAGTTTACTCTGGAGGGAGTAAATTTATATTCCGACGAATTTCCGCAGCATTATCGAACTGTCATCCGTTCCACATCCACTCCGAAGGTGTGAAGAAGATTATTAAATTTGCAGTCCAGTTACTAGAGTATTGGAAAAATTTAACATTTCTATTTTTATGAATTAACAATGCTTTTAACTTTTATTCACTTTAGTTAATTGATAACCTACAAATAGCTCCGGGCTCACCTGAATTGCCTCCACCCCATTCTTCCCTTCATTGTAATCAAAACATGATAGATTCATCTGAAGATATTGTTCAAGATCCCGTTTTGATTTCGCTTCTACACGGGCAGCAAGAGTTACGATTAAAGCTAAAGCACAATGAATCTGCAGTTGGAGCAAAGGTAAGAGTTTGCTTTTTTTATATAATTTGTTCATAATTAATGTATGCAATTATTTTAGGTGGATCTTGAATTTAATTTTGGTCCTGTAGTTATGTTTCTTTCACCAAGACAAGTTCACATCTTGTTAGAGTTAGCAAGAGGTTTGACTGAACCTGGTAAGTACTTAAATTTGGAAATAAAAATCTGTTTTCTGTTATGAAATTTTAGATTAATTTGATTACTTAACATACAGATTTAGAAGATAATAAAAGTGCTTTAAAAAACAATTATAAACCAATGGGTGCAGCTGATTATGCTCTTGTGGAACAAGAACTACAAAAGCAAATCAACCAACCTCAACTTATGACTAAGGGATTCCAGCATCATCAAGGATGGTCTTCCCATTCTCTAGGTATGAAAGAATTCTTATAAAAGTTAATGAGACAAATTGTAGAATGAGTAACTTTAGAGTTAATGATTTTTTATTTTTTTTTTAGACGATTCTGATGATGAATTTTTACCAGTTATTGGAAACAAATCCGGAAAAGAGAACCTCAATGATATGGATTCTTCTATGTCCAGTAGCAGTAGCAGCGTCTCAAAGCCTTCGGGTTATTTTAAACTTGTATATTCTGTAATTTAAACAAAATAATTACTTGTAATCTTTTCTTTTCAAATAGAAACCTAATGCTAATTTATAACAACTTGTTTTTCTGTACTTAAAATGAATTTTTTTGTTATAGGTTATCACAGTTCCAATAGTAGCTATCGAAGGAGTAGTTTAAAATCAAAAGGTAAGCAATATATTGCTCTCTAAACTTGTAATTTTATAGATTATAATTGAAGTAAAAATAATTATTTTGATTATTTTCTAATAAATAAGGAAACGTCCAAGGCCTTTTACAAGACCCATTAACAGAACTAACACAGTTTTCTGCCAAATTTAGCTGTGTCTACCTTTTAATTCTTCACGATGACATCTTGTTGCCTTCTTCCACGTTAACAAATTCCAGGACAGTGCTTCCTACGCTTGCTTCTGTTACCAAAATGAAAAATACATCCGAAAAATTTTTTGAAGATTTGATGAAAATTTTATTAGATGGAGTAAACATCAAAGATTTTTCTGAAATGAGAGAACATCTGTCCAATATATGTCAATTGAATCATTTAAGGTTAGTGTAGCTTTAAAATTAAAATTTATAATTTGCATTAGATATTGCCTCAATAAATCAGAATATGTTTTATGAAAGCAGTATGTATTGGTTCAAAATATAATATCATCGAGATAAAACACTAAAGATCAGTAATTAAGAAAATTAAAAGTACTGATGATAAAAATAAAACTAATATACAATTTTTTAATTGTTGGTTGAAGAAATTTATAGCAAAGAGTACAATTAAATTAAAAACAGTTGCCCACGAAACATTTTTTTCTGTAAGCACCATTGTTATCTTCAGTCAAAAATTCATATACAACTGTAAGAAATATGTACAAAATTTTTTCAGAAGTAATTTTAATGAGGAATTTTTTCAAAAACATTAAAATGGAAAATTATGAGACTAGTTTTATTTGGTAGAACATCAGAAACTGTGCTTAAATGTTAAAAATTAACTACAAATGTCTTGTTTCTAAGTTAAGATTGTTTAAAGATTGAAAGGAATTCATTTAAAAAGTGTATAGATAGAGGAAGTGCTTTCAGTACAAGCACAAATGACTAGCTGTGAATTTGAATGCGAAGCAAATATTTATTGTTCCTAATTTTCAATAGGATTTTATGACTTTTGAACAATCCTGGCTTGTAAATAAGACATTTATGGCACCTAAATGTTTGATTTTAAGATTTCAGAAATGTTTTTAACATTATTTGTTAAATCATTTTTGACATTTTCTTTCTCTTTGCTGATATAAAAATATTATTACCATATAATATAGAGTAAAATAAGAGTTCTATTTATTGAATACTTTGTTTTCTTCTGTTTAAAAATAATAATAATTCTCATTTCTAGGATAATGGCATCTCCAATAATTATTGAAGGTAATGAGAAATCATCATCTTTACAATGGTTACTATCTAGCGTAATAACAATAGCAGATGCTGAAATAGTAGAGTGTCTGTTCAATGATAAGACAGAGAGTAAAGATAATGTTTCTTCTCAGCCACAATATAGTGAAGTGAGTAAATGTGAAATGTTGAAATATAAAGAATATTCCGAAGATAAATCTAATGTTTTTAAACTTTTTAGATCCTTTGTTTTTCTGCCAATTCTCTAAGATCTGCTGGTAGTAACGTGCCAAATTGGAATGAACCAAGCATAAGGATAAAGTATCACGGAACTGAAAGGACTTCACAGGTATTTATTTATTTAATAAGTCCAGTTTAATCTGAATATTAAACTAATTTTATTTATGTAAATTTATCTTTAGATGCGCAATCTCAAACAGCCCAACAATAGTATTAACTTACAATTAGGTCCATTCTATTCAGAAGTGGATATTTCAATCTTGGATCGCATTCATACGTTACTGAGGCTACAGTCATTCTCTACGTTACATGAAAAGTATGATGCTAGTCCAAACGCACAATCCTGGGTAAGCATGATGCTAGATACAGGTTTTATGATTTTATTAACATTTATAAAATAATACATTTATGCAATATTTCTGTAGACTGATAAAGAACAAACTACAACTGGAAAAACTGATATAGTATTGAATAGTCCTTTTATTCTTCTATGTTTCCGGTAAACATACATCTAATAATTAAGCTGTTTTAAAAATTTCATTAATTAATTGAAACTGAATAATGCAGATTTCCTATTCCTGATTTGCGGCCATTACATAATATGGATCGTGTGCCATGGTGGCAGCGTAATCTACGAAAAGACTTGTTACTGTTGGAATTGACGGGGGCCACTCTAACTTCTACTCTAGACATTGATGAAACTAGTTACAAATGTGAAATACAGTGTC
Organism: Centruroides vittatus; assembly: GCF_030686945.1. Taxonomy (NCBI): domain Eukaryota; kingdom Metazoa; phylum Arthropoda; class Arachnida; order Scorpiones; family Buthidae; genus Centruroides; species Centruroides vittatus. Next base: position 197,925 of record NW_027122289.1, on the reverse strand, counting down.
GCGATGCACATGGTAATATAAGATTTATGAACTCCAAAGTATTTTTATTTTAAAAGTTACAAATATAAAAAAAAATTATGTTAATATTTTTAGGACTTTTCCAGTCTGGACTGGATGAAACTCCTGTTTCTTTCCTCAGAACTTGTGCCGATTCTAACAGTGATGGTTGCACCAAAGATGATGGATTTGATTGGCCAAGGTATATATAATTAAAGTACTCATTCGAGTTCTCCAGAAACATTGAGAACATTTTGAAGAATTGATTATTATGAAAATTATTTTTCTACACTCTTTAGACTTGTTTTTAAAGCAAATCCAATTAGTCAGCACTCAGTTCTTGAAACAGAAATCTTGCCAGAAAATGATGAATCGCTTCAAACGAATTCTATTATGTGCCATATGGATTTAGGTGAATCTTTGCCATTTGTTTCCCGGAGAGTATTTTACGAAACTGATTTACATAGTAATCTGAATGGTAGGGATAAACAGGAAAACAGTTCTAGTTGCGAAGCTGATCAGGTTGCATATTATTTAATGTCCTTTTAATAAAATAATAGTCTTTAAGATTTATATAAAATTTAAATATTTAATAATACAGGTTATCATGCCTGCTGATAAGTATCAAGTTCAAGAATTTGTTGAGAAAGCAATGAACAATACAAGATATTCCTTAGAATTTTTGCTTCCTAACCTCAACATATTTCTTCCAAGCAAACATTTTTATGAAGAGCTGTATAATAGGTAAAAAAATTAAAAGTTTTTTTTTGTTTTTCTTTTTATTATTAATTGAAAAGTTTTTTTCACATAAAGGTTAGCTACAGATCTAGTAATGTGGGAATTGTCGGCTCCAAAAGCTGTGAATCGCTCGGAGAACTTTAACGGGAGGGTTTCTTGTTCTGGATTTGATTTGGCTTCCCAGTTAACACAAGAAACTAGTTGTTTCCAAACCTTTTCTATGTGCAAATCAGCTCTACAGTATGGTAAATATTGTTTTTTCTTGTTATATTAATCATTTGTTTTTGCTAAGATTTAATTCTTTTTGCTGCTAAATCCAGAATCAAGTTCTGACTCAGAAGAAGGTAATGGTCTTTACTATTCAATAAGTGAACCATTTCAGAGAGGAAAGAAAAAACATTTTAAAAGACAAGATCAAATTCAGAATCTTCAAAGTAATCTTGTGATTACTGTCAATGTTACTCAGGGAAAAACTACTCTTATAGCACCACTTCGTGTAAGTTATAAGTTTAGTAATGTATCTAACTCAGGGAGTGAGGTCCAATCTATATTAACATGGTTTATTACTTTTCTATCATAGGATAACAGTGCCAATGTTGTTCCTGGACAATATGGTGAATTTCAGTTACATGTAGAAGATTCCTTATTTTGTTTTGTTTCAAATTATCATGGAGAACTTCATAATAATTATGTCTGCCTTCAGTCTAACAAAGCAACATTTTACCATAATGGTAAGATATTGTTCAATTACTTAGAGTTATCTACTGAGAAACCATCTCTAATGCCATATAAATATTTTATATAGCATTCTAATCTTAAACTTTTATGAATTGTAAGATTATGATGCTTTATAAAGATTTAAAATTGAAATCTTTATATTTTTAAGGGATGCTTTCAACTACTAGACAACCCCAGAAATTAGAACCTGCTGTTTTGATTCCACCTACTCATCTACATGCAACCATTTATCAGTCTGATCCAGGAATTCCCCAGAAGCAAGGATTTCACGTCGGGAAGGGAGGAGACAGTTTAGATATGTTGTCTGTCGTAATTAAGGTCAACTTAGATGAACAAGCGATAAAGGTATTTCTTAAGAACCATTACATCTCAGTTGTTATTATGGTTGTTTCAGCACACATCTTCTTAAAAAACATCATGTTAACAGAATTTTTTGCAATAAAAATAATGGAGCTTATGGGAAGATTGAAGTCAGGGAAAAAACCTTAAAATCTGTTCAGTCTTTCAAAATATTTTATTTTAATCTTTTCCGTAATATTTAAAGCTTTCTTTTTTCAATCACTACTTGGATTCTTATAATTCTGCCTTATTGGCACTAAGAGGGTCTTTAATCAAGCCTATCACAGGTTCAGTTAGGCCCACAATGGGGCATCCAGGTGGTGGGATGAGGACCATCTTATCCAGGACAGACCATCATCTAAAAAGCTCCTGGGCATTTTTGACTAGTCTGAATTTATTCCCAGAGCAGTAAGCTGGCACCTTAACTGCTCATTCATCTGGTTGTTTTTTATTGAGAAAAGTATAATAATTTGAAAAAGCAGTCTGATACACACTTGTAAAGTAATGCACAAGAATATTACTGGGGTATGAGAGAAGATGGTGTGTAGATTTTGTATATTCCTTTGCAGGTTACTATATTCAGTTGAATGGCTTTTGTGTGTTTATCTGGTGTTACACAATAGTACAAAACATAGCCACATCATGAAAAATTCCATATGACCTAGCATGATTTTATGTTTGGTGATTTTATTTTTCTATTTACTCACAAAAAAAATCTGTGTATCAGAAAAACACATTATAATAGAAGAGACTGTATTTTATGTCTTCATTTAATTGAATTAATTTTTTATAATAATTAATAAATTGGGGATGTTGTGGTCTAGCAATACAGACTGTCTTTGAAACAGCCACAACTATTACTATAAATACTGTAGTTTCAGTTATCAAATAAAATTTCAGCATTCGATATTGACAACAGAATATTTAATTTAGTTTAAGAATTTTTAGTTTGTAATGATTTTTATAAATATAAAAAGTAAATTCTTGCAGACATTTAAAGTTGCAGTTGGAATTTCGTGTGCCACACTGAGACACTATACTACTACGTCACCACAGAATTGGTTAACGCAGTTTGTAGATTTCTTTGATATAGTCGATTATCCCGTAAACGGTTACATTCCTCCTGCCATTATAACTGAATTACATCTTCATCTATGGAGTTGTGCAATAGATTACAGGTATTTTTCAACATTTAAATGATATTTTGATATGAAATAATTTGAGTTAATAATTTAATTATACAAATAGTCTTCTGTTAATTTAACAATTCAGGGAGATTACATTGTGCAAATTTTTTTTTTTTTAACACATTCAACTAATTCAATTTCAATCTTGTGAAAGATCATTAGTAGAAGCTGCATGGGGTGTATCCTAATGATCCCTTTGAGGGAAACATCAAGGAGACTTGGGGACATTAAGAAAAATCTTAAAATTTTTTCTGCTGTTCAAAAAAAAAAAAGATAAAGGATGTTTGCAGAGTTAAAATCTTAATATAGTTGAAGACCTGATTTAAGAAACTGCAAGGATTTTGATGCATTTAGTTATAACCTTAACCTTTTTACTATTCATGTTTTATGTGTGAAAGAGTATTTGTTTGGCATGTAGATGATGATGATTTGAAGTGTTTCTGAGTAGTAGTAATTACATGACAAAAAGCTTTTGAGAATATTGTCCTAAGAGATGAATAAATAACATGAGTCAAAGGAATCTCAAATGTTTAGATTGAAACTCAAGAATACATCCGACCATTATTATTATTTATATAACATGTTAATTTTTTGTGTAGCATGCCAATTTCAAGGAATTAACTACAATATTAACTGAAGACTATCTGTGTGAATGCATGTTTGTTATGCATATATATGTGTAAAAATATTCCACATTACTAAAATTAAATTCTGCTATAAACAGGCCTCTTCATTTACCACTGAGAGCTGTTATTACCATGGAGAATTTTAGCATATCAAGTAATATTGCCGCTAATACAACTACGTCTGTGTTTCGGTAAGAACCTTATTTACTAATCTTTACAAATAATGAAAATACCGTTAAATATTCTTAATTTTACGAATAATTTGTTGGTATTATTACAGAATTATTGCTGAAGAATTGTGTCTTCTCATTTCAAACAATACAGAAGCAGAGAAGGTTGATTTAAAAAAAAGTCAGTTTAGTTTTTAATTTTCAATAATAAATATATTTTGCTTCAGTAAAATGTGCCTTTAATGTTGTAACACCAAGTTAAAGTACAATACAGTCGTAGAATTATATTAGTCAATTTATACATCTAAATTTATACTATCAAATATTTTAAATATTAACATTACTTTAGTAGAACAAAATTGAAATTCTCTACTACATGAATTTAATGTGTTTCTGGGATTAGAACAATAAATGTAACCATTATAACATTGAAGTTTTCAGGCATGAAAATAATTAATAAATATCATGTTATTAGAAAGTAGAAAACAATATATAACTATGTTTACTGCATTTTTCTAAATCTTAACATCTAGAACAAGACTGAGCCAAATCTTGTCATGACAGGAGCCATATAATGCCTATAAGAAATATGAGAGCAACATTCTCTATTGAAATTATATATATATATAATACCATATTGCTGTTTATAAAAAATATTACTGTTATATTAGGTTAAGAATGTTTATGTTTGGATAAGTTTGTAAGAAAGACTATGTAATAAAACTTTAAGAAAATAAGTTTACTGCAAATTAACAAATATCACAAAACCCGATATATTTGTAATAAGCAAACAATCACTGAATTACATCGGGCTACTTTTCTGTGATTATATTTAATTAATTTCTAGATAATTTGTCACTAGAGGAAGGCATTAGGCACTATCTCTTATTAAATTTAAATTATTTTAATTAATTTAATCTCTTCTTAAATAACTATAGTTAAATTAAAATTTATTAAATGATTAGAATATTCTGGAAGAAAAGAATCTGTCCAGAGCATGACATGAACCTGCAACTCACTTTAGAAGGTTTTGGATTTGAGTTAGGACGCTGTTTAAAATTTGATTTTTAACAAATGTACCCTTAGCTTACAATTGCCTTTTCAAGTTATGAATTACACTTACAATCCATGTGTAAATCACATTACATAATAAGTCAGCAAACTTACAGAAATATTGCATATGTGTGTACCAAGTTTATTAAAAGAAATTGTATAAATATATGAGAGACACATGCAGTTGCAAGTTGCAGTTTGGCTACCATAGATCTAAAATGACGAGGAATATGTTTAGAGACAATAAAATAATGAAACCATAAAGAAGCGTGTACATATAATTATAAAATATTTTTGTGTACTTTCCATTATTATAGTATGTCAGGTTTTCAAACTTTTCATGGTCCTAAGATGTAAGAGGTCTTTCTTCTTAAAGTTGTAATAATTTTAAAAGCCTAAGACTAGATTGAAACTGGTTTTGCTTTATATGTAAATTCAACACTAGCTCTTCTATATTTTTTTCTGTGTTATCATCATTAAAAATTACTCTGGAAGTACATCTTTTTGTACATTTTAATTATATAAAACTGTCTTAAATAAATTGATCAGTTGTTGAAAAAAATTATTTAATGAAATATAGGTAAATATTTCAGTTTATCAACCATTCAGAATTAAAATATTTTACTTTTATAACCTTGAGTACATAATGACAAAAAGTTACTAGTAACATTTCTGCTCAAAATCTTCACTTACTATTTTTTCCATTAATTATGAGAACAAAATATGCATCATACTCAGAAAAAAAGCAAAAATATTCATTTTCATTATTGTTTAATACAAAATTAGTATATTTGTTATATAACTATTCAATTTTATTTTTTTTTTAGATTATGTGTGCGTTGTTGATACAGGCCTATTTGATTTATCACTGAGAATGACAGACAATAAAGATTCTGTGAGTATTTTCAAAATGATTTTCTCCTTACAAATTTATCAATTGCCAATCTAATCACTACATTTTACAGTCTCATCCAAAATTAGATTTAAGAGCCATGAACAATATGGTTCATATCAGAACGTGTTCCGATTCCTGCCGTGCTCTTCAAAACTTGATAACCTATTTTGCTAATGATGGTGACTTATTATCAGATACTTCCCTTCTGAAAGGAACAGAGGTTAGTATGAAATTATAAAGATAATAGCAGAAATTAAATTCATAGTTTATTAAATATATAGAAGCTCTTTATGCATTTAGGTACCTATTTTAATTACTGAATCAGATGGTCATGGAATAATCAATCTATCAAAATCTCAAGTTGCGCAGGTTAACGACCTTATGGCAGAAGCTATGAAAGAATCATCTAATGGATGTAGCTGTTGTTTAAGTAAATATAATTAATACAATTGTTGTAAATGCTTAACGTTGTGTGATTATTCATGCAAAGTAGGATTTTCGACAGATGATAATGGAAATAAAGAATTTCATTCGGAAATGGATCATTTCGGAACGGACTCGCCCACAAATGAATTCCACTCACCTAGTCTCTCGCAGGAGAACACAGTCACACTCCAGACAGAAATTGACAGATATAATGAAGACATAATGGCAAGTGATGATGAAACTATGGATGAACCAAGTGCAGATGATGAATTTTGTATTTTAGAGAATGATCCTGGAATTGGAATAACAGTAACTATTTTAAATATTTTATGAATTTATAATTTATATGTCTTGTACTTTGATTGATTTGCTTACAAATACTCAGTGACATTTCCATATAATCATCTAAAAACATGTATTTATTGACTATATGCTTAGAAACAAACTTTCGGTTGGTCTGAATTGAATTTTTATGTTTCGTTACTGTTATCAATTCTTTTTGTCTATATTTTTGTTTTTCAAATTTCATTTGAGAATGTTAACATTGCTTGGAACCAATGAACAACACTAAAGCCTTACATTAACAAACATTCATTAAAGAACAAATTATATAGATGTATTTTGGGAGTAGAATTTTACATTAACATTGATTGCATAACTGATTACATTAATGTAATCAGCTATATAAGTTTTTTATACCTATATAACTCCATATTTGTGTAAAATAAGCAGTAATACAGTCATCCAAAATGAATGCTACCACTTTAAATTATTATCTGGAAAACTGTCCAAGTTTAGCATTTGCTCATTACAGTTTCTCATCACATGCATCTTACATCACACAGCACACATCTGACCAATACTCAAACTCTTCCTAAGCTTATTACAGTATATCCATTGTCATTCCACCGAAGGCAGCCACAATTCTGCAGCTCCTGCAGATTATTCACATTGCACAATGATAAGTGATTCTGTCTTTGCAAGCTGCAGAATACAAAGTCCCTTCTCTGTTTCAGAGTTGCCAGTTTTGCTTATGGTTCTTCCAAGAGGTAGTAGACAACAAGATGTTCAAATGCAGATCAGAAATGAAACTTGGACCATTACTATATTGATTGGCATACATTGCATACTTCTTAGATGATAATTAATATAAGTATCATAATTTAAAATGGTAGCATTTATTTTGGAAGATTCTACACTAAGACAATATTTTTATCTATGAATTCAAGATATTGATTATAGTATTGAATACTTAATTTTGTTATTTTTGGAAAATAAGTTAGGAGGGATTACTAAACCTGCATTCTTTTTTAGCCAAAAAGTGGAGAACCACAAGTTCGGGTTCTAACTACAGAACCGCTCCGACTCATTGAAAACCATTTCTCCGCCCACTCGGTAAGATGGATGAACTAAGATCACCAAAAAATTTTCCTCCTCCAGTTTTGAGATACATATTGAGAGAGATGTCGATTGTGTGGCACATGTATGGTGGACATGACTTTGATGTTCCTAAAGTGAAAAACGAGAAAGGTACAAAAATTTAAATTGAAAGTTTCTGTGTGGTCCAATCAACATGAAATTTAAACTGTAATAATTTTAAGATGTTTTATTTACAAAAATTAATTACAAATAAAAATAGATAAAAGAGCAAAAAATCACCAAATGAAAAAGTTTACTCGCAAGGAGTAAACTTGGTGACATCAAGAGCCAGTTGTGCTACATGTCACAGGAAACACTTGAAATCTTGAACATTTACATACTATGGATTTATTTGAAACTCCTTGCCATCTAAACTTCTTACTTGGTTATTCTGTATTTTAAATAACATAAAGACTCTTAGCATTGAACCTATTTGTTATGTAAATTAAGCTTTAGTCAGTCTAAATTTTTTTTCACAGGTAAAGAAAAGCATGTAACACTTCAAGATGACAAGCGAGACAGGTTTGATAATATGAGCACTTGATACCCTACATATATACATGTAAATCTTCAAAGTAAATTTAATATTTTTAGATATGAATCCAGCACCGAAAGCAGATTATATGGACCTGTTCTTCACTTAAAACCTCAGGGAGTCTCCGTGGGATTTACAAAGATTGGGGAAGAAGACTCAATCTGGACCAATGTTTTAGCATCTCCGAAAGTATCAACTAAAAATAACATTCCTAAAAGCTGGTTGATGCGAGGAGGAGCGGGAAGAATGCATGATGTTGTTATGGAACTGCAGATGAATAAGGTTACTTATATTCAATATACTTTATAATAACGACTACTATTTGACTCGTTAACTCAAAGTGGAATAGACAAAAAATTTTTAGTTAAGGATACAACTAATATTGTAATGAAATGTCATAATACAGACGTTATAGACATATACACAGATAAATTCATTGTATGTAAATATATATATATGTGTGTGTACATGTACAAAATAACAAAACATTGACACTATTAGTGATAAAATCTTAAGGCAGCTCCACACATTCTGTACTAGCTGAATACTGAGCAAACATGTAGCCAATATTGAGTAATGTTGATGATTTACTCATGACTGTTCAACAAATATCTGGAATTCACCATTTCCCACTTTTTGTTGATATATTGTACTGAAACAAAAGGGACAAATCTACTTGGTATTGGTCATTATTGGGTAGGTTCGTTTGCTCAGCATTCAGCGAATACCAAATGTGTAGAGCCACCTTACACAAATTTGTTATCGATAATTTATTACTGATTGCCCAACAATGTTATTTGATCTGTCAACTCTCTCATAAGCATCTTGTTTATGAACAATGTAGTTTTCTAGAAAGCCCCTTGAAAGTTTGAAAGGTTTTCTAGCTTTCCTACATGTAGTGGAAGCAGGATATTTGCCCATGGCAGGACCTATTCTTCATCTCTGTCAGTTGTTTCTTGTGCTTGGTTCTCTGCTTCAGTAATGATGTCATCAGTAGAAAGTTAGACCATTGTTAATATTGACAAATTCTTTGAATGACACTACTTCATTGTAATGAGATTGGCTCAGCTTCTTTGATATAGTTGACAGATTCTGGTGGAAATTGATTGTCAACCAAAATCTGCCTTTGTGAAGTGATTTGCAATGATGCTTTGTGAAATTTCATTTGAAGTTTTGTTAATCAGTTACTCCAAACTCATATGATCCATCTTTGATAATATGCAATATCTTTTTTAAAGTTGAGTGATTCCCCAATATAAAGGTTGAAATCTATAAGTTGTAATTTTGGTAAAAATTAACTGTTACAGCTTTTAGAGTATCATTGAATGTGCACTACATTGTCAATAAAAAGAACAATTATTCTGTTTTTGGAATCATGTGGCTGTCTAACTTTCTCGGCAATTGGGGGGAATTATCATCATCCACACTTCCTTATTTGCTACATACTATATAAGTAATGTCTTAGCATTGTGGAACACATTTAGGCATTAGATTTTTCAGTCAGTAACTATGGCAGTTTTTCATTATCTATCAGTTTGCTCCCAAAAAAATTATATAATCTTTGCTTTTTTTTTACATCTGTGACACAATTCATCTTTGAACATAATTGTTTTGTCTGACAGATATTTAAAAGTATAAGCCTACTTCATGTGTTTAAAAATATCTTCTGGGCTATAGTTCTGTAAAATTCAACCACTTTGTGAACTTTTACCACAAATTTTATTGAATACTTTTCCGTGCTTTATTATTCATTTAGCTATCTGCTCCTTGCTTTGAATCTAGAATATCCCAACTGTTGTTCAAATTATTTAGCTTTTTCTCTAAAAGTTTTCCATTGATGGGAATATTTTTGTCATTATATTGGACAAAGCATTTTGTCATACACTTTTTAGAATGCAAATATTCACATTTACAGTATATACTTTACAAAGAACAGAACATTGCATTTATGCTTTATTGTCTGATTCTGTTATTGAAACTTTACAGAATCCTCTCCATTATTTTGGATATGTAGATAAAGTATTTAATGAAGTATCATATTCTTTTGCGATTTTTGATTATTTGGCTTTTCACCATGATTCATATGATGAATACCTTTTCAGCTATTGATGAAATTTTACTTTTCTCTTTTCACCACTTTATTTTGGAATGCAAATGATTGATACAACAATAAAAATATCAGCCTGTGATTCAAATTTTACAGTATATTTAATTCCAAATAAAGAGATACATATAGACAAACTCATAAATTTGATTGGCCAATAACTAAAGTAATAATCATTGTACTACAAAACTACAGATTATTACTTTAAGGTGAAATATCATTAAAAGTTTGAACTTATGTCATGAAATCAGTCTTAATTCTATACAATACACAGTGGTGTCAGAGCAAGACATCAAGTTCCTGTAGGCTCAGAGCAAAACTAGTAGTAATGAAAATTAAAAAAAGGAAACAACAGGATGGAGGCCAGAGGAGAGAAAACAAATCCTCCAGGGCACTCATGAAGAGACAGTGGGGAGCTCACTCGCATTAGGTGGAATTGGGGGCATGATTCCTTTGGTACCTTCCTTTTTGGGAATTTGACAGAGTTGTGAATATTCATTACATCTTGGCAATGATAAATCAATTAATAATTTATGTCCATGACAACTTACTATGTCTTATTCACCTATTTACTGACAAATCGATAATCAAGGAACATAGAGGTGTAGGTGTGGAATAAATCCAAGTCTAACCATTAAATGGACTTCAAAATGGAAAAAAGAGGCTCCTGTCACTACAAATAAATAATACTGGCATTTTAGCCTATGCAGGTTTCTGGAAAGACCATCTCCCAGGAATTGTTTTAACTTCTCAATTCAAACCGAGATCAACAATCCAAATAGAAAATATTTGTCATTTCATTATTCCTCTCATCAAGAATATAATCAATAAGACTGAATTACAAATAATCTGAAATCGTCTACCCCAAAAGACAGAGTCATCTTCATCTCAAGAATTTCAAGCAGATGTCGATATTTTGTGGGCAGACAAATTATGAAGCAAAATGGAACAAGATCTAGAACAACTCCTTTCATTCCATAAGGAAATAAACCATCCTCCAGCCATTTTTCAATCTTCAACAGTCATCACCTTAATCACAATTGCTTCCATTTTTGGAATTGTGAGTCTTTCCATTGCATTTTATTATTGTCGCCAAAACACTCATCAATGCTCATGACTGACTTGGCATCCTGCTCCTTGACCAGGGACCACCTAATATACCAGAGACACCCCCAGCAACTCCAATCTAACACCTACATCCTCAGGATAGCACCCCAATTCTTATGTGAACTTTATTTCAAGAAGCCTCACAAAAATTGGGGATTGGACTAAATATGTAGTGGAGTCATTATTTCTGGTGCACTGTCTCTCGACTCCCTCCTCTGTCCCAGGCCCATTCATTGTCTCATGCAAGACCGCTCATGCAATAATTATACATGCACCTGAAATCACGGGCAATGTCAATTCTGACTTGGGCACAGCCAACATAACCACCACTGTGTTGACATAACAGTTACGCCAGTGTTCAATTTTGTGATAATACTTTCCATCTCCTTGGAGTAGAAAAGAATGGAGTAAATTTTGTCATGTCTAATTTTGTATTCAAAGTACTATAAGTTAGCAAAATGTGATCTGAGATGACTTATGTTAACAAATTTTATTGAGTTAAGTTGGGACAACAATAAAATTTGAGCTAGTGTAAATTTTGCCCTTTGAGAGTCTACTATATTTTCATATTATTTACTTTGGATTTTATTGTGTGTTAAAAAATTAGGTTCGCTTCCAACATGAAGTCTATCCGGAAAAAACCGAACAGGCATCTAGGCAAGTGCTGATAATTCATGACGTAGAGATTCGAGATCGTCTAGCATCTTCCAAAATCAATAAATTTCTTTACCAGTATGCATCTCAAGCTATGCCTCGTCAGTCTCATGCTAACATGGTTACTATTTTTATTCTGTTTCTGTTTGTCGATTTTACTTCTTACTCAAAAAATTTGATTAAAATTGCTTGCAGGTCGTCATCAAAGCCGTTCACATCAGACCAGACCCAAATCTTCTTACACAGGAATGTTCGTTGAAAGTTTCTCTAAAGCCTTTACGACTCAATGTTGACCAAGCAAGTCTGCCTTTTTTCCCCTCCCGCTTTTATTTTCCATTTTTTTTCTTAGGTTTAAAAGTATAATGATTCATTTTTAGGATGCTCTGTTGTTTTTATATAACTTTTTTACTGAAGTCTGTGATATCTCATCTGGTAAGGATACAGTAGGTAAGTATTATGAGGAGAACCTTTAATATTGTGAGAAATAACACGAAAGTTTACCATAAAAATTTATAGAAAGTAATACCGAGACGTCGACCACACCTCACCATTCTCCCGTAATGGGAGTGACTTCGCCAACGTCGTCTGGTCTAACCCCGACGGAACCCGATCGCTTACTGATCATGCTACAGGAAAGAACAGAAGAAACTCAAGATCTAATAAGCCCTTTACAAGAGAATGCTAATAATGATGGCAAGAGCAATGTTTCAAGTAACAAATCCTTTTCAACACCCATATTTTTCAGGTAACTTTTTCATAGTAACGCTTCCAAGAACGTTAGAGCATACTTTGATTCTAATTTTTATGTAAAATGCTTAGGTCCTTTGAATTTACTCCAGACGTTCCTATTAAATTGGATTATCATGGAAAGCGAGTTGACATGGAACAGGTGAGTGTTGTACTAAAATATAACTATATGTAATGAATGCAAATACAGAATAATTTTCATAATAGGGTGCATTAGCTGGTATATTAATGGGACTAGGTCAACTGAATAATTCTGAATTAAAATTGAAAAGGTTATCCTACAGACACGGGTAAGTTATCTGCCACTTTCCTCTTTATATAGTTGTACAATTGTCAAGTTTTATGAAACTTAACATTCAACAGGCTTCTAGGCATAGATAAGTTATTAGCGTACATTTTAAACGAATGGCTTACAGACATTAGAAGAAATCAGTTACCTAGTGTGTTAGTTGGCGTTGGTCCAATGCATTCTGTAGTTCAGTTAAGTAAGTAAGAAAGAAAACTAAAACTTTTGTTTTCAGTTAAGATCATAAAAATTAATTTTGTATAATCTTCTAGTACAGGGAATTAGAGATCTGTTCTGGTTGCCGATCGAGCAGTATCGGAAAGACGGGCGAATCGTTCGAGGAATACAGAGGGGAGCCAATTCATTTACGACGTCTACAGCAATGGCCTGTTTAGAATTAGCCAATAGACTCGTTCAAACAATTCAGGTACTACTACCAATTCTAGAACATTTGTCTAAATCTGTATGCAAGATATGATTATTAATATGACTTTTTTTTTAAAGGGTGCTGCCGAATTCACTTATGACATGGTGTCTCCGGGTCCAAGCGTCAGGATAAAACATCAGATTGCGAATAGAAAATGGCACTCCAGTTCTCAACCCGCAGACATTCGTGAAGGAATGGCAACAGCTTATCAAGTAGTCAGAGAAGTAAGATGTCGTTTATTATTTTGTTAGATGATACCAACATGTGTATTATTTTGTTAGATGTGATATAAAAATAAAATATTTGTTATAGGGTTTAGGAGATACGGCAAGAAATTTTGTAAAAATTGCATCGGAGGAGCACGAACACAAAGGAGTCTCCGGAGCCGTGGGAGGAGTTCTGAGGCAGATACCACCGACAGTAGTTAAACCAATAATTTTGGCCACGGAAGCCACGTCGACAGTACTAGGAGGCGTTCGAAATCAGTTAGTTCCAGATGCCAGAAGAGAAGCTGTCGAGAAGTGGAGATGCGAACAGAGACATTAATTTTGGTTGCATTGTAAAGGTGAGTTTTTAGATTTAAAAAGAAAAAAAAACTTCAAATTTACATCAAAAGTTACCTTACTACCAATCTTATTTTCAGATGATTGAGTCCTACTTGTGATAATATAAATTACAACCACTGACAAAAGGGGACAGGATATTTCAATCACCACTTATTTCCTCTTTATTTTTATATTTTTAAAACAAAAAGCCAGAGTATTGGATCTACAAAACATAAATATATATATAATTCTGCTAAGATAGGGTAAAAATCTACCATTCTAATAGTTGCACATATCAAAATTAAGAAAGAAAACTTAGTTTTCGAACATAGTCCGTGCGGTAAACGTGTATAAATTCTTCTATTGATCTTGTCCCATTTTTCGGAAAAAAATGCATTGTTATTGTGATAATGTATTTATGGTTGTACAGACTGCACACGTGCATTTTTTGGAATATTTTAAGTGTTTAAAATTTTAAAGATTTACGACTGTTGACATCTGTATAGATCTATATATATATATCTATATATGTGTGCAAGTAAAGTTTATAACTGGATAATCAGTCGTCGTCGACAAAGTTTTTTTTTTCTTTTGTGGTGAGTTTTATGTTTGAATTTAGCAAAGTTCTGTACGGCATAAGCGTCCTACTACTTATCGTTTTCTCTGCTCGAAGGAGTCGATGGTGCGAATATTTATTTCGAGAGACGTATAAATGAAACTTGTGCAATTTTGTGTGCTTAGAGTAAGTGGCTGTATATAAAATATTTGCAATAAAACAAAAGCTCGTTTTTTTTCCATGTCGACATCTGTCGTTACTTTAAAAACAAGATCATGAAACATAGGTTATATAAATTTATTATTGTTCTAAAAATTTACATGATTTTTCTTATGTTAAAAATAATAATAATAATAGTAAATAAATTATTACAAACATGATATAAGTGGACGAATCTGTACACGCTAAAGAAAACTTTCTTTGAAAAATATTCTACATTTAGAAGAAATATATTCAGATAAAAATTTAATTTTTCCTTGCGAACAAGTCTATGTAAGTTATGGTGCAAGTGTTACATAACCATTAATACTTCAAGCTATTATTTGGCGTTGGCTTCAATCCTGCAACATGTTTCTTCGTTAACTACGAAAATGATATGTGATTGAAAAGAATGCCGTAATTATATCTACAGCTGTTTATGAACAAATGGTCGAATGATAAATATATATACAAGATTTTTGTATCTGACAGCTAAGCTATGCGGTGTCTAGGAGCATTTGACGAAAGGATAACAGGGTTGTCTTTTAAAGACAGAGAAACTAACAAATTTTATTGTTTTGCATTGTCTCTTAGAAGATGGAGAAAATATGATCAAAATGTGAAATGGCTTCATTTAATGAGTGATCAAAGGGAAGTATAGCAAGGAATTGAGCTGCCATTGCCAAAGTCCTCTTGAATTATACTTTTATTTGATCGTCCTATAGTACTGAGATAGCACGTATTTATATTTTTAAATGAGAGGTGAGATCTTCAATGAGAGAATGCATTAAAATTTTTACATATTAGTTGCAAATTATTTCAATTTATAATTTTTATGTAATTATAACAGATCACGAGAAGTGTGTATATCTGTTTTCATTAAGCTATAGTTTAGATTTACAATAAAATGTCCAGTTTGCTTTTGTAGATGAATTGATAATTGCATGATTTAGTGCAATAAGACAGAAATGTGATTGCATCGTACCCTCGAAATGTAATTCTCACAAAGTGCGATACGCTTCATACTTTGAATAAGCGAATCCACAAGAGTATCTTCTGCGAGGTTGTTCAATGATCGTAATTAAATATTTTGCACTTAAATTGAGCAATAATAAATTTTAGCTTTTATAAAATCATATTGCTTATTAATTTTATTTATTTTTTTCAAAATTTTGAGCATGTTTAAAACTAAAACTTAGAAAAAAATTGTGCAGAAAATGCAAGACTAGTTTCAAAAATCACAGATGGGATCATTTATAATGAGCAGGCTAGTTTAATCCATCATTGCATATTTGGAGTCATTAGAGTTTTAGAAAACAATTGGTGACATTATTTAGATGGTGCAATCAAAATTTTGCCAAGTTCAGAAGTGACAAATTGGCACTAAACTGATTGTAATGAAAGCTTCTACAAATGTAAACTGAAAGTAGCAAAGGTACATTGTTCCCAAATACACATTGCTGTTTTGATTAGACAGTAGCGAGGTTGAGGCCAAAGTTTTAAATGTGAAAACGTGTACGTCGGACGTTCAGTGCCGCCTTCCTGTAAGCCTAGAAGTTTGACAATGGCGTTTGGAAAGTCAGTGGAATCATGCTCGACATTCCAAATGCTATTGTCAAACTTCAGAGCCGCTTTCCTGTAAGCCTAGAACATCCAACATACACGTTTTCGTGTTTAAAACTTCGGCCTCAACCTTGCTATTAATCTGTGTAAGCCTGTCTACATACAAAACTGGAGCTTACAAAAAACACTAGTGAATGTATACATACCAGGTGTATAAGCTTAAATCTGCTGTTTTTTAGTCAGAAAAACATGTTTTTTTTCATAGAACAGAAAAACCAAATTTATTCAAAGTACTTTCCCTCACTAGTGACACATTTTTTCCATCTCTCGGGCAATGTGTGGATACCACGCCAAAAAAATTCCTTCTCTTTCAAGACAATTCTCATCAAGCCATTTTCGGACGTCTTCGTAAGAATCAAACTGCCGCTCAGCAAGCGCGTGGTCCATTGATGAAAACAGGTGATAGTCAGAAGAGGCCAGTCTGGTGAATAAACGGGATGGGGTAGCACCTCCCAGTTGAGTGTCTCCAAGTAGTTTCAGACCAATGTTGACAAGTGCGATGGTGCGTTGTCATGGAGGAAAATCAGCTTGTCGTGTCTTTGCTGATAATCCGGCCTTTTTTTCACGCAGAGCACGGTGCAATTTGATCAGTTGTTGGTGGTAGCAGTGGGCATCAACAGTTTCACCAGGTTTCAATAGCTCATAGTAGACGATATCCTGCTGATCCCACCAAATGCATAGCATTGTCTTCCGTCCAAAGCGATTTGGTCTTGGGGAAGATGTTGATAATTTGCCTGGATCAACCCACGATTTCTTGCATTTAGGATTCTCGAAATATATCCACTTTTCATCGCTTGTTACAATCTGATGCAAAAACAACTTTCTTTTTTGATGTGCTTCGGCAGCTGATTTCTTCAAATTGAAGCAGAAAAGCAAAGCTTGTCGCATATGCTCTTTCTGACACAAAACTAGAAAAGATTACCAAAGGAAAAATGTATGTTGTATGAAATTGCTGAAGATGTGCACTGATTAATGTTGACAGATGTCAAAATCATCAAAAAACAAGTATGTCGTCTCCATCGTAGCTTAATACACTCACTTACGCCATCCATTAACAAACAGCGGATTTAAGCTTATACACCTGGTATAAAAAATATTCAACTAAATGCAATTCAGTTCAACGTCAAGCTTAAAATAAATGCAATTTGTACAATTTGAATTCTCGTCCATTATACACCTGAGTTTTTGTCTGTCCAGCTAGCAAATAACTAACGAGTCTGTCAATTATTAAGTAATGCAACCGGGGTGAATAACTACATTAACATTAGTATAAACGAATTATGCATAAACATTATTGTGGAATAAATAAGGTCTAGTGCAAGGTTCTAGCAGAGTCACCCAAGTCAGCAGTCCGGAGATGAACGCAATCATTATGAACACCCTGGTTGGCCTGGGATGGACGAAAATCTCTCCAAAATCTGGAAATCCCATGTGGTTACAAAATGCGTGGACAAGAAATGGTGCCAAGAAATGATCTGAAGAAGAAATGAATTTACAATTTGGTATTTGTTTTTTAAAAGTGACAATGCGAGAATACAAAAACATTTTACCTGTGCGTATAAATAAATAAGCAGAATACATTCCGAATATTGTCGTATATACAAGTTGAAATACTAAATAGATAAAGAAAACTAAGTTTATATTGTAGATATTCCATTATGGTAATAAAACAAACAACACAAACTTACATGACTGTAGAATGGCATGTTTAATACTAGTTCCTATAATTAATCTCTCCCACAAATGATGTAAATGAGCTATAAAAATAGAAATGATTTAAATCTGACATTTCTTGGATCTGCAGATTTGTACTAGTGACTCACCTAATCCGAAGAACAGAGGACATATTAAAATAGACATCGAAGCACCGAAACAAGGCACTAGAATTGGTAGCATGCAGGCACGAAAGGTGAATTCTTCTGAAAATGGAGCCTGGTGAATTTGAAAGATATTTTAAAATGAAGCGAAATAATTTAATAACAATGAAACTGGTTAGATTTTGTAGCGGTTTATAAATATTAAATTTTCTCAAAAGATATTTCTCAGTTGCATTCTATTTCAATTTGTATCACATGCAAATTCTGTTATAAATATAGAGGAACAATAGAGAAATGCCCTGATCCAAACTTGGGAGTTCTCATAGGAGAAGTTACTTTATTTTCTTTGACCCAGTTGACATGCATGCAATAAACATAAAGTGACCAAATACAAGATTTTCCAAAAAGAAAATTATAATAAATAGCAATGTTAATTATTATCTGAGAATGTTGTAACACACATTAAAACATTGGTAAACTGTCCACGTTTCACTTTACCCTTTACAATTTCATAATGTGTGCATCTTGTCATGTCATCATACAACTACTCAAATTTGTCCTGTGCTTGCTGTAGCATACCCATCATCACTTTTCCCATGGCTGCCACAATTCTACAGCTCCCACAGATTACTCATGTTGCATGGTGATGAGTAATTCAAACTTTGCAAACTGCCTTCTATGTTGCAAAGTCATCATTTTCATCTATCACACGACACTTGAGTACAGATGGGAGATTAAACTCTGATGGTTACTCTATTGATTGGTGTATGCCACATAGTTCTTGGATAATAATTAACATAATTGCAGTAATTTAAAATGGTAGCATAACATTCATTTTCAAAGATCCCATAGAAGACAATACTAAATAAGGGAAACTTTCCAACCCATACACAAAACAAATGGTGTTTCAAGAGCCACTGGATGTATTTTTTTTTGAAAAAAATGAAAATAAGGTATTTTTGTGTCTGGCTTTTTCAAGTGCCAAAAAAATGGCCTCAAAATTTGGGACACAGTATACGAGTGCTTCACCCTAACTAACTGACTTCCTGATTGATAATAAGAGGAAGTATTTTTTTCCCTCTTTACCTCTGGTAATGGTAGTTCAAATCTAAATTTATTGATAAACCTATATATACAATTCTTTAAATATTTGCCAATACATTTCTTGAGTGTATTGGTGTGTTTATAACAATGTGGCAGTTTTTGGTATAAGTTTTGCAACAAAACCTATGGGTTAATATTTGGATAAACTGTAATTGTTGCACTGATAAGTCATGCAGTTTATCTAATTAAATTCATATAAATTGTATATATGTGATCAGGTATTATTCAACTTTTTCATTACAAAATTCCTTTTTCAATCAAGATTCAAATTTGTAACTCAAATTCTAGAAATGCATTAATACATTATTTATTACAGATGCCAATTGATATTAACACGTAGGGACATAAAATATTGGTGCTTAATTTTTAACACACACACTGGAAGATTACAATATAGAAAAGTGTGTATAATATAAATACCATCTGATACCACGCAGATAAAAAGAAATCATGAGTGTTACCGCATAATCTTCCCAGCTAACACTATGGTAATGCATACTATTTGTATATGAATGTACACTGTTATTTTATGCCAATTTTTGACACTTGCAGGAAACAAAATTTAACTTTGTATTTAGTTTCGTTTTGTTTTTTGGAAACATTGTTTATTTTGTGTAAGGGTTGGGAAGTTTCTCTTGTAATACAATGAAGATTCAATATATGAGGGGCTTCAAAAAGTTTGTGGAAAAAGGATAGTATGAAAAAATGATTTCAGTTATAATGTTTATTTTTCAACATATGCTCCATTAAGGTCGATACACTTCTGCAAATGTTGATACCAGTCTTTAAGTCTGTCTGAGTAGAACTGAGGGTCTTGTGATCTGAACCATGCCAGAGCAGCTCTTTTTACATCTTCAACTGATGGAAAATTGGTACCTTTCAATGATTTTTTTCAACTTTGAAAACAAAAAGAAGTCAGATGGGGCTAAATCAGGGCTGTAAGAGAGATGTCGGATGATTTCCCATCAAAATTCATGTAGCACAGCTTTTGTTTGCCAAGCACTGTGAGCAGGTACATGTCGTGTTGGAGAGGATGTGTTGATGGAGCTTTCCAGGGCATTTTTCCAAGATTCTTTTGGACAGTTTTCTCAAAGTGCCTTCATAATAATCAGATGTAATTGTCTTCTAGTTCTCAAGGAAGTCAACTAGCAAAATTCCCTCTGCATCCCAGAAGACAGTGGCCATGATCTTTCCTCTTGAATGCTCAGATTTTGCTTTGACTGGTCCACTTCCACCCTGGGGTAGCCACTGCTTTGATTGAATTTTGTCCTCGGGATCATACTGGTAGAGCCATGTTTCATCCTCTGTCACAATTCTTTGCAGAAAAGCTTCAGGGTCCCCATCCCACTTGTTCAAAATTTCCATTGAAAGATTTGCCTTCATTTGCTGCTGATCTGGGTGCAACAGCCTAGGGACCCATCCAACAGAAAGCTTGCTTAGTCCCAAACTCTCCACAAGAATTGTGTGTGCAGAACCCATGGAGATGTTGAGTGTATCTACTACCGATTCAGTGGTTATTCATCTATCCTTTTCAATCAAGTCACGAACAGCATCAATGTTTTCCTCACAAACTGATGTTGGCCTGCCACTACGGGGCTCATCTTCAACCTTGGTTTTTTCCACTTCTGAAGCAACTTATCCACTTGTAGGTTGTTGACTTCTTTGGAGCATTATCACCATAAACTTGTTCCTGAGCATCAATGATTTGCCTATTCTCCCAACCAAGTTTCATCATGAACGTTGTTTGTTCTGGTCTCAATTTTGGTGGATTCTATGTTGCTTGAATGGTGCCTGACTTTCAACTGGCAACATGGTAAATGCAGGTAAGAATGCATTCTTACCTGCATTTAAAGGTTCATGCTTGAACATGTTATAACACATTGGTACAAGAATGTTCAGGTGCATTGAAATCAAAATCCTTTCAAACAATTTTAAGTTACGGACTTATTCCACAAACTTTTTGAAGCCCCCATGTATTATCAGTTGTGGACAGTGGCAGATCTAGCTGGGTACAGCAAGTAAGGCAGACACAAGCCTTTACTAAAGGTAGATTTTACACTATGACTATCTGAGCAGTCATGTCAGTTGAAACCATCCAACTGTGATTTGAAGGACATGTGGCAAAGCAGTATGCATGCATACTAAGCAGTTCTGTCCTAAACAGCATAAATCTTAACCATTGAGGCACACTGTCATGTATAATGCCTTATCTCCTGTACTAACACATTATTAAAATTCTGTGTTTCCTTTCATTCTATACAATATATGGTTACTACACGATTCCACATACCAAACTAAGTAAACATAAAAGATACTCTCATTAATTGTCATATTCTTATGAATATTTTCAATGATTAGCTGATAACACAACCATCATTCAAACAGTTTCGACTAGCTAAACACTACGATCTTGCCTGTTTTGTCCATGTTTGTAACTGCCGATGAAGATGAACAAACTGAATCAGATATTCCATATACTGTATTCACATTTTGTGAAGTTATATGGAACCTACAAACTTTATTATATATAAATAATTTTTGGACCAGGGCCATGAAGCACTTGATCCATCACCAATTCAAATACTTCACAGTTATGGAGAAAGAACACCAAAATTCCTCTATAATTCTAAATAGACAAATGTCACATTAAAATAACCATTACATTCTTCAAATTTATCATCCATATTTTGGTCCAGGAAACTCATCTGTATTTCTAAAACAGTCTTCTGCATTGTCATAAGTAATTCTCCTAGTAATTAAAGAAGAAAATGGACTAAAGTATGGATGGTAATTTTTAATTGTCTTGGTGTAACAGTTCTAACAAACTACAGCTATAATTTGGAATAGCATATTACACATTATTTTCTATTAGAGAAACAATCAAATTTGTTAATTAACTAGTGATACTATAAAGTAGAATACACACTTGGCCACACACTATGGTATAAGCTACTGTATAAATGTAATTCTACTAAAAGTAACTTCTACCCAAATTCCAATCAACATGAAGCATTTAATGGCTGTATTCACAACCAAAGATGAAGAGTTAAGAGTTAGAAATTAACCAATACACATTCACATACTAAAAGTAAACTTATAACTTAATCCTTGGTTGTTAATATAGCTGTATGTATGTATTTAGTGAAGTACAAAATGGCCACTTAGTTTTGATACAGTCATTTCAAATTAAAGAAGCATAAGGTACTTACTACAATGTGATTTCTTAACCAGATCAAATTTCTTAAATTAGTAGACCAGTATGTTGTTTCTACAGGAGATGATAAAGTTTTACTCATCAAATTTCATTAAATTTAATTAATTAAACAAATAAAACTCACCAAAATAAATAGTGCAGATGCCATCAATGTAGTGCATAAAAAGAGGACCAAAGAAAAGAACCTATAAATAAAGATAAATCATTTAGATTTTAATTAAAATTACAGGTATCCCTTGATTAAAGTACAAAATTAATTGCGGCAATCCCTTTATTTACGTGGCTTCACCGGCTGTCTTCACTTAACATGGATACTGTATTTTGATTAACCTAATTTTGATACACGCGGTTAGATCATGGGATTAACTATGTTAATCAAGAGATACCTGTACAGCTCATTTGTTCGTCATTTAAGATATAATTACCATTGTTAGTAATAGAGGAATGGTCAATGCAGCGATGCAGCCAGACCATCTGATCCCTAATAATTCCAGAATTCCTGGATTCTAGGATAATCAAGTTGCTTCAATTATTCAAATTATGAAATTCTTAAAAATAACTTTCTTACCTCTTTAAAATAATTAAAATTTGTTCCAAAATAAGTGAAAAATGGTGATATGATGGCGACCACGAAAACACTTACGAATCTTCTCTTCACTGTCAGAGGATGATCTCTAAACACACAAAAAAAAGTTTATAAACATTTGTCACACACTTAATAGAGTACACTTGATCCAAATACTGCAACAGGATCTAAGATCAGAAGACGATGCAGACAGTTTATTCAAATTCTAGTCTGAAAAAATTAATTTACAATTTGCATTTCTTATCACATAATAGTTAACGTAAGGTTGTTTTCTGTACTGGTAACGAGTTGTTCGGCTATTTTAACATCACTTCCTCACATTTTTGAAGAATATTCCATTTATCCATTAGTGGACAACTCTAACAATAACCTATTAGTTTCTTTGAGAATCTGAATGTCTATGAGTTAATGTTTAGATAACAAAAAAAAAAAAAAATGGAAATGGAAACTCAAAATACCAAAACAGAGGTTTCGTGAAATCATCGCCATATCATTATACATGGAATACCCATGGGTAATGAACCAAGCATACATACATGTATGATTGACTCTCAATTTATGTCAGAACTAACAATGACTTAAAATATACCTAGTAACATCTGAGAAAGCAAGAAACAAAACATGGATTCATACATATTTATGGATACAATTACATTTCTGAATGAATGGTTGGGACCTTATCAGAGCTGTAGACTGTACCCATGTGCAAAAAAGGTCAAAGGAACCATATTTCTACATGCGATCCTTTGCAAGAAACAGCCTCAAAATCAGCCTACTGCCAGGTTGCATGCGATCGGGAGTCATTTTGCTCCATTAAGACTATCACCATTGGCGTAGCCAGAGTTTTGTTATGGGGAGCCTAGTAGAGGCTGTAATTTTCTGGGGAGAACACCAGGTTAACTGCGTGGGGGCTGGGATGTAATTTTCTGGGGAGGGGCACCAGATTAACTGGGGGGCCATGCCCACCCATGCCCCTTCTTGGCTATGCCCATGACTATCACATTTAACTATTTAGCCCACAACTATGCCAGAACACTTGATTGTTCGTAGAGTACTTGATTGTAATTTTATGGGTGTGAAGACACTTGCCCACCCGACTGTATGCGGAGTGTCACTATTACTCATCTGACTGATGCGGAGCATGGAGATTAGGCAGTATATTGGTTCGCGGTAAAAATTGACCTTTGGGGTGAAGATCGTACAGGTATGGTTCCATTCACTTTTTTGCACATACTGTACAAGAGGATCTTTAACTCTGAGGATGGAAAATCCCTCATTCAGATTTCACGTCTTAGCTATTCATACTCACTAATTCATATCATTGTAACGAATTAGCATAAATTGATAATTTATTAAAATCAAATGAAGATATAGAAGCAATACATGTTACAAGTCCAATATTTAATCAATTCGACCAAATACAGTAAATGAATACTTCACATAAATACATCTTAACTAAGTGATTTATAATATTAAAACCCAGCACAGATGTTCCAAATCTACTATATTTACATTTATAAACAGACAAACTACGACTTGCAACGTGCTTTCAGTTAGTAATATGAATAAAACTATGGATTCACCTGTGATTCATCTTCTTCCATATGTACAGGCTACCAACATATGTAATAGCCAGAACGAAGCAGAATAATATCGCCTTGATGCAATTTGAGTCCTGCGACAGATCTTTTTCGGATGCTTGCGAATCTCCATCGTCCGCAGCCATTTTGAATCCGCGACGAGGATACTCCTGGTGTCGAAAGTTTGAACTCGTGTAAATAATTGATAGTTCGTAATAAAATAAATAAATAATGAAACAAATTTAGTTTATAGAACACCAATTTAATAATAATAATAATAATAATGTCTAAATATAACGAAACGGTGAGTTTGCTTTATTTTATAATTTTAAATTGGTGCGTGAGTGCATGATAGCGAGTCGTTATCGTTTGGTTTTCATTTAGTTTCCGAACGTTCTTAAAAATATTACGTTGTTTTGTCCGCCAGTAATTTAATTTTATTAAATTATTTTTCTTGTAAATGCAATTAACATAACGTTTCTAAACTAATTTTTATATTTCACATTATATAACTGAGAATTCTCAAATATAATCTACGTGGGAGGTTCGAGAATTCTACTCTAGTTGAATTGGTTTGGTTTTCGAGACTTTACGAACGTTCTAAATATAATGTTTTACGCGATTTTAAGGATCTTCCTAAACCTCCCGTTCCGAAACTCGGATTAACGATTGAAAGATATCTGAATGGTATTAAAAGAATAATACCTGAAGAACAATACGTAGTGACTGAAAAATTAGCAAGAGAATTTAAGGATAGTGAAGAAGGAAATACCCTTCAATATCTGATACAGGAATGTGCGGAAGAGACTGACAATTACGTAAGTTAACTAATTTTAAACACGTTCGAAAAGTCCTCACGTGGAAAACAATTACGACGCATATTATGAAGCGTGGTGCATACAATGTTTCTTTATGTTCCATATATTATTTTTGCTATTATCTTCTTCTTATCATCCTTCTCCTCTACTTTATTGCCTTATTCTTCCGCTCATTCTTATTTATCATCATCATTCATTGATTACATTCTTCTCCGCCATTTTCCTATTCATTGTATTCTTTCTTTCATCAACTTCTTTATTTTCTTATCTTTTTCCTCCTCCACTAATGTGGAATTAGTATAAAATATCTTATACTGTGTATGCACGGTTGTTATACCCTGTCTTTCTCTATTGTGGGCCTGACCGAACTAACAATGGGCTTGTTGGTTCGATCAGGCCCACAATGAAAAATTACTGAACACAGCTGATTTTTACAGGTTACAGAATTTTGGTTAAGTGACATGTACTTGAGATCGCCACTTCCACTTCCCATTAACTGTAATCCGTTTTTTATGCTACCAAAACAATCATTTAAGACTGATCTTGAACGTTATA
This sequence comes from Centruroides vittatus, assembly GCF_030686945.1. NCBI lineage: Eukaryota > Metazoa > Arthropoda > Arachnida > Scorpiones > Buthidae > Centruroides > Centruroides vittatus. The sequence continues at coordinate 171,881 of NW_027122289.1, read as the reverse complement.
GGTGAGACACTAAAAATGTTTATATATATTTTACTCTAATACTATAAAGTATAAAACACCATTTGCAATTCTTCCTTAAGTTACATCGCGCAGTTCATCATATTTTCTCTACTACAAAAGATTAAATTGGACAGGTAAACTTATCTGAAATTTTATATTTATTAATTTGAAGAATAATATATTAATTTATAGAGAAGAAATAGAACAAGATATTGATTATACACACGGGAAAGGTTATCCTTTATCCATGGATACGGCTTATAAGTTATATTCTGGATATAGAAGGCCCGATATAGAAGACAAACAAATATTTGCCAAGTCTTCAAACCACATCATTGTCATTTGTAATAATCAGGTAATAATTATGCCTTTGAAAAAAAGTCTAAATCAAGTGAAAATATGGTAATTTTTTAAATAGATTTTTAGGCTGCAATTTGAAGATGGTTCGGTTTATCCCAGTGAAGAAGCATTATGCAAAATTCTTACAAAAATTGAAGAAGAGAGTGTGAAAGAACCTATTTATCCTCCTGTAGGGATCATTACAACAGCGAGTCGCCTGGATTGTTCAAATTTTAGGCAGATTCTATCAGAAGGTATAGATTAATACATTTCTGATGCCATATTTTTGATAATTTTCAATACTTTTGTAATTGTCCAGATTATCATGTGAGTAAAAATATTACTATATGGATTATCGGTTTGAATTCGACTCGGTCCTCATAATTTCTAATGGATTGTATTACATATAATGCAATATAATCCATTATGCGCTTATAAATCAAACACGCTTGAACCTTGGACCAGTAGGGGCACGTCTTTTTGCATCACTTGATGAAAAATCTGTATTCAAATTTTTAAAGATACGAGTTCAAATATTTGTTACATGGAAAAAAGTTGTATCTACCGCTAATTGCAGTGTTTTCGAGTAAACTAGTGTAGAAAACTAAATTAGAATTCCGTTGAACATGTTCAGCAAGGTCTGAAAATTATCTCCGTTTTTAAATTTGTGCAAGGATCATAATGTCATGCAACCGTGAATGACTTACTAACTCTTACCTCAGCAGAGAAGGTGCAGAAGTAGTGTCTAGATTTTAAAATCTAACAGATATTTCTTTGCCTCCTCTATATGGTGGCCCATTGCTCATAAGAAAAGCAAAGAAACGAGATCTCATGGACATGTCAAGAGTTTTAAAAGAAGAACATGCTGAATTGTACAGGGCATTGCACGCTGAGGAAAAAATCATTATAGGCAGTTCTTAGCTACTAATACTGTAGAAAGGTTATAAAATAAAAGATATTGTTTGTGTTTACAGTGAAATACTGTAATTTTTTACTCTTGAAGTAAAGCCATACATCGTGGGTTTGGCCTGCTCATAGTGATGCATTACGAGTCGCCCCCACTGCAAATTAGGTCCATCCATTAGAGGAAAAATTTTCGCCAGCCATTTTACTTTAATATGCTATGCCCTTATTGATTAATCGATCGCTTATTTACAGATATAATTAATCAAGAATCAATTCAGAAAATCGAAGAATGTCTCTATATTTTGTGTATGGATGATTCTTTAAGGGATATCTTAAAAACTGCAAAAAATTCAAGCGAGAGAAAAGAAATTATGGCACGCCATATTTTTCACGGTAGCAAAATTGAACATTCTAGTGGGAATAGGTGGTTCGAGAAATGTTTACAAGTTAGAAAAATTATTTCATGAATCTTAAATATCTATTCTATCCGGTAAAATGGTTTGGTTTGTGTATAAATATATACATTTTACAGTTTATAGTAACTAAAAATGGAGTTAATGGAGTTTGTATGGAACCCTCAATTTTGGATGAAAGTGTTCTTTTACAATTTTTACAGGAGTTTATGCTTTTTCTGTTAAGTATTAATCTTTATATATCATCTGATTGCTACGAGAAGAGATTTTATAACATGTCGCCGTGAGATATGCTTATTTTTAAAAATGAAACATGCAACTAGATTGTCATTAGGCTATAATATGACTAATTAATTATCAAGATAGTAATTTGGAACTACAGATAGACAGTTACTCCGCCTCTCGTGTTAAATTTAATTATTAGAAATATAAATAAAATTAATTTAGAGTCGTTATAAATTAAATGAATTTATTATTTATAAATATATGATATTTATTTTTAAAAGTAATGGGTGATATGACCAATTATCTATAGATCATGTATCAAACTATGATTAGAAGTCCTCTAGAAGCGATATTTAAAATCAAGTCTCATCTTATGGTAGTCAGACATTATATGACTTTGTTTACTAATTTTTTTTAATTAATTAGGAAAAGAAATCGTCCTAGAAGGAGAATTATGAATTCTATGCATCTAGAGAAATTAAAATGGATAATAAACCCTAAAGAAGCTTTAGAAATTGAATCAGCTGGTTATAAAATGAATCAGTAAGGAGTCATTAAGGAGGAATCAATGATATGGAATGATTTATATTTTTGCGCATTATTTGCATATTGTTTTAATTAAAAAGTAATTTATATATGTTAGGTAGAGTTATTAAAATTCCTTAAAATTATTTCTGCCCGGTAGGCACTAGGAGGGCTTTTTTTTCATGTTTACAACCAGGTGAGGGCGAGTCGCATACTGACTCGACCACAACCACTACCACGTTTACAACCAGGTAGTGAGGGATTAGTTCAACCTATCCGAAACATGCTGCACACGAAAAATAACTGAGGACTTTTCTGTGTGTTTCATTTTTGGCTCTGTCCTGTGGGAGCTAAGAAAGCCTTTTTTTCTGTACCCATCGTAGGTTCGGCCAGGTCCACAATGGGGTCAACCGAACCTACGATGAGTATAGGTGATGAAGAACAGCTCACGTAAAATTCTTGAGGAGTTACTCTCCCAGATTCGATTCCGGGTCTCCAGAGCGACTCGGATATTTTTTTGACCTGGACTCGAATCCGAATTTTCCATACATTTTTCCCAAGCTTCTTGAAAGTCGATTGAAATTGAACTGTATATAGATAAAGTGATTAAAATCCACTTTCTGTGGCCCTCCCTACATTGGTATCTTATGAGACCTTTCCTTCTCTACCATACAATAATAAATTTAAAGGCGTGAAACTCACGAGGTCCTGTGTTGCTATTTATGTTAAGTTATAGTGACCAAATCCTAAAAATGGCCCACCATTTGCTGAGTAAATAAAAAATTGCTCGCGCCTCGCCAACTGACTGGCCATGTGGAGTTTTCCTGGTTTTCTTCATGTTAGTAACACCTAAATAGGGGTCTAATTTCCCATAAAAGATTCCCAGGAGGCATTCTCCCCTCGGAAGATCGTCCGTGGCACATTTGATTATGGATCCGAGTGTAGCTTTGATCTCCCTTTTTTATAACTCAGATAATTAGCAAAAACCATCAACTCCCTTTTATAACTGATCCTCACAACCGTGGTACTTACGCCTGACATTCATTCATTGTTTTCCGAGAGATAGGATTGCCAGACTGGGCAAAAAATGGCCAATCGATCTATTTTTTTTTCTGTATAACTTTCTGCCCTGTAGGCACTAAGAGGGTTTTGTTTTAGCAGGCCAACGAGGCAACTGAGTAGTGAGAAACAGCGTCTAAATATCCGGATGAACTACCCTCCGAAAAACTCCTGGGGATTTTTGACTAACCAAGGTTCGATTCCGGGTCCCAGAGCGGTTGACTGCCATCTTAATTTAGCCATTGGGCCGTATTCGAGACGTCTGGTCACTTTAACCTTAAGTTTAAATTCGACCCTGATGCTAAATCTTAATTTAAAACACAAAATGTCATTGATTATATTTATAAAATTATTTTATTAATTAATTTACAAATATATTTATAGACTCATAAGCGAATTAGATCTTAAAATAATGAAATTTGCCGAATACGGAAAGGAATTCATCAAAAGGAGAAACCTCAATCCTGATGTTTATATTGAAATATGCATACAAATGGCTTATTTTAGGTCGGTTTTTTAATATACTTTTATACTTTCTAATTTCATATTAACTAATTATTTTACGTAAAGATTATATAAAAGATTAACATCAACATATCAAGCCGCTTCGTTACGCAAATTTAGATACGGAAGATTTGATAATATTCGTGTTTCCAGCGAAGATTTAATGAACTTTTTCAAGATTTTTTATGATGAAACTGTCAAAAAGGTAAAAAACATAATTAATTTTTTTTCTTGAATGATGTTGCCTGGGATCGGGAGCTTTATGGCTTCAGACACGTGTAGATATATACTGCACTTTTTTATATGCAATAAGTACACGGAAAGTAAAAACCATGCGCAAAAACAACTCCGAATCCGCACTCACTAGGCTTGGTTAACTAGGGCCTTGTTGAGGGCCTCGCACATCCTAAAACCGTCACTGGTTATAGCTAGACCACATGTTCGTAAGGTTTTAAACAGAGTATTGAAAAACATATGAAATCAAACTAAATTTCGATACACAAATATCATGTTAAATATAGCATTTTTAACAAAAACAGAAAAAATCTAAGAAATATTTTATTATAGGAAGAAAAAGTAAAACTTTTCCTTAAAGTCATTGAGAAACAAATTGAAATGTATATTTATGTAAGTAAAATATCTGTTCATAAGATATATTAATTAACAGTCTATTTAAATATGTATATATATTTTATGTATATGTGAAGACCATTAATGGAGAAGGTCCTGATAATCATCTTTTATGTTTGAAAGAATTTTCTCACAACAAAAGACAGTATGATCCGGCACTATTTAGAGATAAATCATATCAAGAATATCTAAACTTTTGTTTGCAAATAAAGCAGGTAAATAATTATAAACAGCATCTTTGGAAGATTTTTGTAGGTCTGTTTTGTGCTACATAACCAAAATTTAATGAAGAATAATTATACTTAGTGTTTATTTTCTGAAGTTTGTAATATATATATATTATATACTGTATATATATATCACATGTACTGTACATAAAATATATATACATTTTTAAATAGACTGTTAATTAATATATCTTATGAACAGATACTCTGCAATTAAGCATGTGAATTTATGAATGATAGAAGTCGCAATTTGCTTATTTTTTTTAAGTTAAAATTTCGTTATATTTAGATTAATTCCAAATGTAATATAATCGTGGGATACGGACCTATGACGAGAGACGGCTATAGTTGCTGTTTTAATCTTCAAGAACATCAAATAATATTCACTCTGACATCATTTAATACACTCGAAAAAACAGATTTGCAAAGTTTTGCCCAACATTTGACAGCAAGTTTGATCGAAATCGGCGAATTTTGTCAAAAGAATTTACGAAAACTCACCATAAGGTCAGCTAAAATTAGCGTAAATTCTATATAAGAATCATTTATGTAATTTTTTAAATGTTATTTTTATTATTTTCAGCACCAAAGCCAAATCATTGCGTAAATTAAAGTGAGAATAATTATCTAAATTGAATCATAAAGTTTATTAGCTATGAGATGTTACCATTGACGCCTTGATTATATTTCTTTAATTGAATAAATTAATTTCAAATTTTCTGGTGATTTATTGGGTAACTTATAAACAAACGTAAAACATAAATACAAAACTTTAAAAGTTATTAATTTTTCTATGAGCTAAAATTTAAAATACTTGATTTTGTATGAAGTAAGTTTGATTTCGTCGCTATGGGGCAGAATACAGAAAAAATGGCTAAATTCGTGTCATAAGCTTTGTAGACACAGGAATCTATCGATCTGAGGAAAACAAGTAAAGTTAGCGCGTGACAAGATAGTACGCAGCGCCATCTCTCATCGCTAGCAGTAACTAAATTCGATGAATTAAAAAAATCGGATACGAGAAAACAAGAAGCATCGTCGATCCATCCGTTCCAGAAAATTGAATAAATTAATTTTCAACTAGAAAACGGAAGGGGAGAAAGAAAAAAGTGGAAGCTAGGTACTTATAGAAGTTTCCAAGCGATACTGTCGGCCGGGAGCGGTGGCGTGTTCCTGTAATCCAGCTACTCGGAGGCCAGAACTAGAGGACGGCTTGAGGATGGGAGAAGACCTTCACGTTGTTCTATGTCGATCGGATGTCCGCACTAAGAGCGACGTCGATATGGTGGCCCTCGGGGAGTCGGGGGTAACCAGGTTGTCTAAGGAGGAGCGAATCGGCCCAGGGCGGAAACGCAGCAGGCAAAAGCTCTCGCGTCGTGCAGTAGTGGGATAGCGTCTGTGAATAGGCGGCGTGTCGGTACCCTTCCAATACAGTCGGACCTAGTTCTGCTCTTTTTTTTCTAATTTCGTATTAATTTTTTTCATATATATATAATTAATACTACGTAACTGTTCTCTGTCTCCATAGATGGCGTCATCGATCATTCGATCCCTTCAAGGTCTAGAAACACAGGGTCAGTACCCAGTTCCCCGAGGAGCTGGATTCTTAGTTCCAAGGTCACGATATTAATGCTCTGTACTGTACCGGTACCTACATACAGTATGTCCAGTAAACTGCGGTTTTCTTCCAGTTCGAGCCACAAAATTCCTTCTATAATTTCAAATAGAGTATCTTTTCATTTAGAAGTTACTCTTGACACATAATTAAAGGCTTTAACTAAATAGGTTTCAAAATAAAATGCCATATCAATAGTTCGTATGATACAGTAAGAGGATAAATTCATTTAATTTTGAAATGCAAAATTAGAGAGGAAATACTTGTTAAAATTTTCTATACTCACGTGCATTTTTGCATTACACAAACTCCAAATAGGAGCTCAGCGCAAACATTTTTATAAATTAACTAGCTGACCCGGCCACGCGTTGTTGTGGCTCAAAATGTATCTATTATAAATGTATAACATTTCCCCCGTGGGGTGAATTTCAAAAAATC